>NC_056741.1:1052848048-1053023048 GCF_019279795.1 Protopterus annectens | reverse complement strand
GCCCACTATATTGGGACACCAATATTAACCTTTCATCTCTTGGTTTGAATTTGTGTCTCCTTAACCAATCCTGCATTTGTTCCTGATCAACATGAGGTTCTTCCAGAAGTTTTCCATACTTTCAACAATATTCATGCATTTTCCACATTTCTTGCCTTCTCATCTGGCCCTTAGTCTTATACTCTTTCTTTTGTTTTTTGGCATATTCAGTTGCTGCCTGATTTTTATCTACTTCTGGTTTGATTTCCATTCCTGCTTGACACCAATATGCTTCTGTTAGATTAAGCAGAGAAGTCATCTTAGATTTATTCTCCCTCATGTTTCAAAACTTTCATTGTTTTTGGGTCTTTTGAGGTCAGCAGATATGTGTAGAGTCCCACGATTGCAGATCTATACATGTAATCAATTTCAAGGAGGTCCATCCCTCATTCAGAATGGGAACTATATAATCTTGGTATGCACTGATTTTTATAAATCATTTGGTGAGCATGAAGCATCCTTCTTGTTTTCCTATCTAATCTATCCAATACTTTTTTGGGGCCAATCAATCACTCCAAAACTGTAAGTTAAGACAGGAAGAGCAAATTATAGCTTGGATGTTGTTCCTAGATGTCAACGCTGTTCTCAGGATCAATTTAAGTCCTCTAAAGTATTCCTTACTAAGTTTTATTTACATCTGTTCATATTTTATTGTTGATTATTCAGCAATTCCCAAATATTTACATACTCCCTCTTTCTCAAGTTCTTTTATATCACATTCTTGTCCCAAACGGATGTTTTCCTGGTGCTGCAGTTTTCCTGCTTTAAAGGTTGCTTTTGCACATTTATCAAGACCAAATGACATTCTTATATCATCTGAAAAAGTTTTGACAACTTGTGGTTGTACATTTGGTTCCTCATCTGATGAACTACACAGCTTTAAATCATTGACAAAGAGAAGACAATATGTCTATACACTTTGTTGTTTTCTAGTAGATAAATTATAGCCATGACCTAGGCTGTTAAGTAGACATCTTAATGAGTTAAGGGCAAGGCAGAATAGCAGTGGTGATAGAGAGTCACCACGGAATATCCCCATTTGAATTTTTATCCCTGGGATAATACTTTGTCCTTTATCATGGCTTAATTGCAAAGTAGTCTGTCACTGTTTCATGGTCACTGTAATGTAGTTGATCAGTGTTGGGTGTATCTCATACATTTTAAGCACACTTTTATGCATGACTAAATTAAATGCTTTTTTGCCGTCAGTCCATGCCATACTTAGATTCTTCCCCTTTTTATAGTTCTCCACTATGACTTTATTTAACAACAAATGATCCTTTCCTCCATATGACTTTCCTTTATTGCCCTTTTGTTCTACTGCCATGATTGAGTTTTCTTCTAAATGACTATAAACTCTGTCAGCATCAATTGCCGTGTATAGTTTATATGTCGTCAGAAGGCAAGTTATTGGTCTATAGTCTTTAGAGTAGCTTCCAGGTTCACTCTTAAGTAGGTGCATTGTTTTTCCTGTTGTTAGCCAAGCTGGTGTCTGTTCAGGATGGGCATATAAATAGTTCTTGCTCATAGCTAAATCTTTGTCCAAAGATCTTAATACTTTTAACCAGAAGTTAGAACTGCATCTGGGCCTGGGGTTTTCCAAATGGAGGCTTTTCTTAACTTTGTTTCAATCTTTCTGGCTGTTACTTCATCCCATTTCATATCATGTACCTTTAAACTTATTCTTTCTTTTACTTCTTCTATCCATTTAGCACCTTTGTTATGTTCCACAGGGTTTTCATAAATACTTCCCCAAAATGTATCTATTTCTTCTTTTTTTTTGGAGATCTTTCAATTCCTTTTGCCTTGTTTCCCAATTCTCTGGAAAACTGTTGTAGTTCATCAATAAATTCTTTAGTTTGTACTGTTTCTTTATATATATATATCTGCTTATCTTCTAAGTGTTTCTGCCTGTTCTGAGATTTTTAGCTTGTTATTTGCGATAGTGCATGATAAATCCTGGTCTGTTCTAATACTGTGCATTGCTATTTATTACATCAATCATTCTTAGCATTTTTGTTGATCTATTCCATCTCCTATATTCTTCTAACAGTGACACTTCTTGTCTTAATTTCTTTATAGCTTTCTCTGTTCGATACTTGCATGATGGTATTCGATTTTCCCCTTCCTTCCCCTCACTACTCTGTGTTCTTGTAGTAGAACTTTATCAGTTATTAATTTAGCTGCACAGTAGTATATCCTGTTGTTTCTGTTATATCACATGAATTTCTATGGACAGTCCTAATTACTGTGGTCATTAGTTTTATCAAAGTCCTGACTTTTTGGGTTTCATTGACCTTCTGAAATCTGTTTCTTTCATAGATCTTAATATGTCTACCTATCTCTATTGAATCAAGCAATTCTTCTCTTATTTTATTTTTTTTCTAAATTGAGGACACATTTTTTATTTTCCATTTCCTGCAGGCATTCTATATAAAGTTCTGTAGCATTTTCCTGTGACACATCCTGTACCATCCGTTGCTCTGTCATATGGCAATTCGCTGGCCTATCACTCCTCAACATTGACTGTGTCAGAGTTTCCATAATTTCCTGTTCCTTCCCTTGCTGTCCAGCTTCAAGTGAACTTTTATACTGATTTTTTGTGGAAGGCTCCAAAATATTTTCATATGGCATCTGACCAATTGCTTCCCATTCCACTGCTTTCCCCTTAATTTGGATACCTATTGCTTTATCATGTTGTGGTATTTTCTGAATTAGATTTTCTACACTGAATCCTTCATTTTGCAAGTACTCCATAACCTCACTTTCTAATTCTTTAACATCTCCATTACTAATCTCCTTTTCTACTTTTCTTCTTTGTCTTCTTGTTTTTTTGTATTGTAAAGTTTTCCATATCCAGATTCCTTTGCCTGTATTTCTCTTCAAATATCTTTGGTGCTGCTCTTTTTTTATTGGTTAGTTTTGCTTTCTCCTTTGAATAAATATTACACCATATTCAATCTCTTTCTCTTTCCCATGTCCATATTTCTTCTTCAGATGTCTCCTGATCTTCCTGCTTTTCCTTACTTTGTGGACTTGCTCTATCTTGCTGTGACGTAACCTGTGTTAAACCATCTACATTAATAATCTTCTTTTCTACATTCCCTCTTTGTGATATTATTTTCTTTATTGTGAAATTTTCCATATCTGGATGCCTTTGCCTGTATTTCTCTTCAAATATCTTTCAGGCTGCCTTCTTTATATTGATTAATTTGGCTTTCTCCTTTGCATAAATATTGCACCATATCAACTCTCCCCTTCTTTCCCATGTCCATATTTATTTTTTATACTTTTAAAAAATCTTTAGATTTTGTTGTTTATATTTTCACACTTCCTCAGATGCTTCTTTTTCCAAAGAGATCAATGTTCCTTGATCTATATACTGTTTTTCACAAATCTGTTGTATTAAAGCTTCTGACAGTTTTGCTTCTGGAAGTAATTTTCTTTCCTCTAATTTCTCTCTTAATCATTTTGTATATCTTGTGTCTGGAAATTCTGGGCTTTTTGAATAATAGTAACAATACATAATTTCTTTCTTATCCTCAGTAGTCCACTTTATCATTTTATGGCTCTTCTTTGGCCTATCATTTTTTGTGATTTTTGTGGACTACTACTTCCTTCTACAACAGGGGGACCGTCCTCCCACTGCACTTGGCCTGGCCCCATTGTAGGAATGTTTCAGTATTTTAGGATTCTAAACTGTCATCATTTCCAGTCCTAGCACTGGTGTGCCTACCAGGATTGGATACTTTTTTATCCTGGGTCTTGTGCACCTAGCTATCTTTTTTAATTTTTAACCTACGTCTGTCCATGATATATGCTATATAAATACAGACTATATATCAGTATTGTCTTGGTGGGATTTTGTTGAAAACAGGGTCCACCTCATGAAGGTACTTACCAAGACTTGAGGATGAATACAATTTCAGCAATACTATGTGTGTGTGTGTGTGTGTGTGTGTGTGTGTGTGTGTGTGTGTGTGTGTGTGTGTGTGTGTGTGTGTGTGTGTGTGTAGGGGGGCCTTAACCAATAACCATCATCACATGCAGACTGACAGATACAGTATTACCAGGAGGAGCTATTTAAACAAACCACCAGGTTCTGTGGACAGAGGTGCAGTTAGAAGTCTGAGACTAGTGCACATTTACAAAGTGAAAATTTTGCTCAGACATACATATTTCAATCATCGATGACAGACAGAGAAAGCCAAATTCTATTTTGTACAGAAAAATGTCTATCAAACTAATGATTTTTCCTTGTATATTTCCCATCCCTGACATCTCAGATGCTCAGGTAAGAGCCGCCCTCTCCAAAGCAAAAAACAGCATCATTGGGACCAGACGGTGTCCCGGGCTGCGTCCTACATGAACTCCAAGAAGAGCTAAACCCAAACATAAAACTACTGTTCAATCTCAGCCTTACTACAGGATATGTGCCCAAAGAGTGGCGTACAGCAACAGTGGTCCCGCTCCATAAAGGTGGTGCCTCAACGGATCCTGGAAACTATCGCCCCATAAGCCTGACTAGCTTGGTCTGCAAAGCTATGGAAAGGATCATCATGGACCTCATAAATAAAGATATTGGGGACCTACAGACACTGGATCCTACCCAGTTCAGCTTTGTTAAGGGCAGATCCTGCCTCTTAAACCTGGTCGATTTCTTTGAAATAGTCACCAAGGCCATTGACGAGGGGAAGGTGGTCCACACAGCCTACCTAGACCTCGCAAAAGCCTTCGATATAATACCCCACTTGGGCATTATAGATAAACTCACCAGCTTAAATATAAACCCCTATGTCACTAGATGGATTGCAAACTGACTCAAGGACAGAACCCACATGGTTAGAATTGCTGGAGCCATGTCAGACTCCAAACCTGTTACAAGTGGTGTCCCACAAGGCTCAGTCCTGGGACCTCTCTTGTTCGGTATATATTTCTCGGAGGTACAGGCCAACACGGAAGGACTGTGGCTGACCAAGTTCACAGATGACTGCAAACTGGGTGCCATAATTGACTCTCCAGCCGACACAAGCATCCTCCAAAAGGGCCTCATAGAAACAGACAACTGGTGCCAGAGCCATGGCCTCAAGCTAAATGCCAAAAAGTGTATAGTCATCCCCTTTGGCAAAAACAAAGTGCCCTCAAAGTACCACATAGGTGATAATCCATTAAGTACAGAAGAAGTAATTAGGGACCTGGGGACCCAAGTTGATAGCAATCTCTCATTTGACAACCATGTGGCCAAAGTGGTTAGAAAAACATTTTATATAGCCCACCTAATCATGAAGGGATTCACATCTAGATCAGGGGAGGTCATTGTGCCTCTTTACTCATCCCTCATCAGGCCCATAATTGAGTACAATGCCCCTTTTGGGATGTACCTTACCAGACACCTGCAGCAACTGGAAAGACCCCAAAAGTACCTCACCAAGAGGATCAAAGGGCTCAAACAGATGCCATATGCTGCCCAGTTAAAGAAACTCCAGCTCTACTCAGTGGCATACCGCCTGTTCAGAGGCGATCTGTGCCTGATGTATAAAGCCATGTCCAACCCGGAATTAATGGACATGCTGCACCTCAGAAAATCCAAATCCCATCGAGCCACGCGCCGAGAGACTTGAACCTCAGCACTGAAATAAATAGGGCATGCTGGAGAGACAGATTCATAACCCAGAGGCTCCCTTCACTCTGGAATAAAATCCCAGTCCAGGTTAGGCAGAGTCCCTCATTGAGTCTCTTCAAGAGGAATCTTGATGAGTGGATGGGAGATCATAGGTTTACACCGGGTATCACTTCTGTGTCACTGTTAGACAGAGGCACAGTATACTAACCTCGAAAAAGGGCATAGCAAAATAAATTTAAAATGGGTGGCGAAAGCCAAACACATTCTGGCTAGGCTTATAAATGCCCTAGGGCAGATAGCCTAGTATGAACCTATGAACCTATGAACCTATGTAATGCTGCACTGATAGTACTGAGACAGAAAATATACATTAAATGTTTTTGATAAAAGCACAGTCATGGGAGAGAGAGAGAGAGAGAGACTGAATCTACAGGCATCCTTACAGTGTGAGGGCAGGGTCTAGAAATCATGATCCACTTGTTCAACTGAACAACAGGATGCATGCCATAGCACACTTCTAATGTTGCACAGTCATACTGCTACTTTCAGCTATGCCACTACTGACAGATGTGGTGCTGCTGTATATAACGTATGCATTCTTTTTTAAATCCCTGCTACTGTTAATATTAAAAGCAGGACATTATGAATCATGTATACTCACACTGGTGTTCTGCTAGGCACGCCAGTGTGCTCCTGTGCAGCTGCCTTTGCCTTTCATTTTTTAAGGAGCTAGAACTATAAAAAAGGCATAATGTAAAATTTGTGGATAACACACAGTGGCAGGCAATTTGTATATCTAAAATAAGTTATTTTTACTGTACTGAGATGACTTCTGATTAACTTCATCCTCTCATCAGTGAAGGAGCTCAGGATTGCAACACCTTCTGTCACTGTAATAGTGACAGCACTATCCCCTGTGAGTGTGAAGCAAGTAGCATGGGTGACATCCTTGTCCAAATTACTGCAGACTTCAGCCTTATACTGAAACCTTGTGTACCCCTCCTGGAGGAAACCCTGTCTATACTCCTTATGGAGGATGTCCAAAACTTTTTGGATCTCTGTGCTGTAAAAGGAGAACTACCCTTTCCTGAGGTCAGTGAGTCAGTTGCTACTACCCAGCTATGTGCAAAAGCCATCATGGAGCACAGGCTAGTACTGCCACAGCCATGACTGAGATTGTGAGGGTGATTCAGGATGTGCATGCTGACCTATGGTAGTGTGATTTGTTGGATATACTGAATCAACACTGGGCTGTAGAGACACATACTCACAGCACCACAACCCCCAACACATCATGCAGATGGCCACTGACCCTGGCCCTTCTCGACATTAAATCACCTTATACTGGTTCTGTCATTTTTCATAAAAGTAATTTTTCAATTTATACCCCCTCAGCTATCATACCCGTGCACTTCTCAGTGAATGGCATATACTCCTGCAATCCCCTCATTACCTGTGTAAATAATAACTGTGCCCTGCCATTTGTACATGGTTACTTGGGTTACTATGTCTGATACACATCATGGCCATCCTATGCATGGGTAAACATAACCTGATGTTGTTTTTGCATGTATCATTTTTACTGTAGTGTATCTGCTGTTATGCTGTAAGTTATGTGCACTTTGCTGTCTCTTTGTCAGAGGCACAGCATACAGTGCCTGTCCCAGTTTGGCATGGTCATCCCCTGTGCTGCTGGGACCTCCTCTGACTCCTCATCTACCTCAGCTTTTTCTGCCTGTTATGCTGGAAGCTGCTGGCCAAGCAAGAGCCCAGACTGCTGTGACTACTTCCTAAGTATAATAGGGTATATTTGGTGCTCACGGCAGAGCCATATTGCAGGGCACCACTGAATGAGTTCAGCAAGTGAAAGTATGCCATCACAGCACAAACACACATTCAGTAATGTTTCTGGCTTGTGGTAGGTAATGGTTGTATCCCTGATTTGTTTTATTGTGTGAATTTCTGATGGGTGTCATGAGCCAGGGTTTCATGACATATCAGCCATCACCAGCGAGATGCCCTATGGGTAGTCACCCCTTGCAAACTGGTGTTACAGGTCGCATGCAGGCCATATGTGGGAATCATAAAAACTGTCTAGGTGACCTGCATACTTTTTAGATGATACCCTGTGCATAACAGATCATCATGATGTAGTGATACCCTTTGAGGGTTACATATCTGCCTCCCTGCTCAGATGGTTGCACTTTTATTTCAATGCTGATACAGCTTATGACCCCCAGAACATCATGAAAATGTGCCATAATATAGAACTCTTGCATGTTGTTCTCTCTGTCCTTTGGAGTACATGGGACTTGCATATGATCTCCCATATGCTCAAGCATAGTATCAAGAAACTGATGGAGTATTCTTTATGCATGTGCTTGAGATCCCTCCACTGTGTCCTCAGTAGGTTGCTAAAAGTTAACTGTAGCTAATATATGTGAATCAACTCCTACCTTTGCATTCATTGGGAGAGGTTCTCTACAGCCCCCATTGGATTGTAGATGAGGCTAACACTTTTCCATGATTTGCTGGATAATGTCTCTGTTAATAAGGTGCTAGTCCATAATGTTGGTGTCATGGTGGCCATGGCATGTCAAAGTGACCTTCCATCCTCAGGGGTGCGCAGCTGCAATGACAGCTTGCTGGTGATACAAGTCTACTTTGGTGGTGACAACCACCAAGATAATTATGCAATCTACTGCATTTAAACAATAGGCATATGTTCAAGTTCAAGGCCATGTGTATGATATTAATAATAAAAATTCCAACAATGGTTTATGCAAACACCTTTCATTAAGTGGACAATGTTTCAAGTTTGATTTTGCTATCTAGAACACGCTAGGGCTAACACACGATGTAGTGATTGGGAAACCAAATTAGAGTTTAGTGAAATGCTATGACAATTTAGATTAAAAGCTACTGTAGCCCCTGGTTTAAATAAGGTTATTTCTATTTATTCCCTACTTAAAGTAAGATCAGCTAAATTATAACAGTAGTATATTTGCTTTTATAATTTATAACATGTTTTTACCATTGCAATACAATTTTTAAACTTTTTTAATGATTTATGTGTTAGATTGTTTTCATTTTAAAAGTTCACTAGAAAAGTGTATTCACAAAAAACTCATGGCACATATAATTTGGGAAAATCTCCTCACCCTGACCCAACTTGGCTTCTGCCCTCACCATAGTACCACTACCGCCCTACTCCCCTTTACTATCTCTATCACCACTTCTCTAAATAACAACAAACTAGTATCTTCACTCTTCTTTGATACTATTTCACATAACCTCTTGCTCTCTAAACTTGCATCCTCCAATCTCACTACCTCCACCCTTAACTTGTTCTCTTCATACTTATCTAACAGGGCATAATCTGTCAGATGAACATTAGAAACTTCTCCATTTCTTCTCATTCATACTGGAGTCTCCAAAGGCTCCATCCTGGGTACCTTACTATTTAACATTTTTACTAATGATCTCTTCCAATTCTGCCCCCAGTCAAAACTAATACAATATGCTGATGACTCTACAATCATCTCTACCTCTGACAATCTAGCCCACCTGCATACTCTCACACAAGATACATTACACTCTGTCAAAAGATGGCTCACTACTAACCAACTCCTACTTAACTCAAATAAAACTAAACTTCTCCTTTTCCATCCCAAACCTCTCCATCACCTTAAATCATCCTTCACAATCGCTTCCCTAAACAACACAACTATTCTGGCTGAGCCATGCACTAAACGTCTAGGTGTACTCATAGATGACAAACTAAAGTTCGACTCCCACATCAACAACTGCATCAAAAAGACCCACCAGAAACTTGGACTGCTATATAGAAATAAAAAATCCCTTACACAAGAATCTAAGGCATCCTTTGCCCAAACCTACCTCCTACCTACTTTATTATATGTCACCTCTATTTTCACAAACCTCCAGACAAATCTCTTAAAGAAACTCAAACTAACATACAACAAACTTGCTAGGTTTGTCCCAAATCTCCCCTATCACTCACACCACTGCCTTTCCTTAAAAACCTTAACTGGCCAGAGTTCTATAACCATCTCCTTCTGCCTCAACTTCACATGACACATTCTGTCTTACTACAACCCCAACCATGTCCTTCACTAGCTACTCTCAGCTCCCCCTACATTCCTAACCGTGAGCTTCATAGCTCTGACCAACACCTTCTCCAAGTTTCCAAACCTAATAAAACCATAGGTAAAAGTCTTTATAGTCATGCAATTTACACATCTTGGAACAAGGTCCCTCTTCATATCAGATCTCACCACAATTCTCTAAACTTGAAACTTGCCCTAATGGACTACCTACATAAGTCCTGGACCTTCCCCCTGTAAATACTTTACTTGATGCATATCTCCTCCATAGCCCCCTTCTCCCATCAAGCCACCACCTCTTTTTCCTTTCTTCCTAGACTCTTCTGCACCTAAATTGTCTTCTTCTGTTTTCAGAATCAGTGCTTCTATCTTCCTGTTCTTAATCACTTTTTACTGCATCAAACAACTCACACCGATACCTTTCTTTCTCTTAGCTTGCCCCCGCCCCACTATTTTCCTGGACTTAACCTCTATTCCTTAAGTAGGACTTGCCTATCTTCTTATCCATCCTTTCCCCATCTCCTATTTCCCTACCATTCAACCACGATTCAACTACATGTCTAAAAAAGAAAACATTGTTTTGAAACAAATAATATTATCATTATAGGATTTTTTTTGTATGTCTGTGCTGTTACCTTTGTTTATATCTGTAATTCACTTTTATAACAAATTGCAATCATTGTATTTCTGGAGCTTTTCTCCTCGGGTCTCTGCTGAAAAAGGGCACCCGCCCAGCCAGACCAACCCTGTTAACAAATGGAAAATAAATGGATTATTTATATTAACGTAATTGATTAATGATGTTTAATGGTTGGCACTATATAAGGAAGTTGTTTTTTGGGTTGTGTATTCTGATGAAGTCCCTGAGATAGGGATGAAAGAGCTTAATGCATTATTATTAAACTATTAAATTTGATTTCTGCATTATTGTATGTGTGGCCATTGTTTTCAACTTTTTATTTGGGGTCCTACATTGAGAGTTCTTTTCTTTTTTTTTTTGTTACTGATGCTTGTATAAATGCTTTCCAATTATTTTAGATTTTCAGAAATAACTGCTTTGCTATCACTAAGGAACAGGTCCTTAATCCTCTCTCTAAGGCCAAGAACACTGCATTATTGGGCCCAGAAAATATCTCAGGATGCCTTCTAAACAGCATGAAACATGATATATTAGGCCGTCTGAAATTGCTCTTTAACTGTAGTATCAAACAGGCTTTGTGCCTTATGAATGGAGAACAGCAACAATCATCCTTCTGCACAAAGGTGGGTCATCTGCAGACCCGTGAAACTACAGGCCCATAAGTCTCACTAGTCTCATATGCAAATCCATGGAAAGAATTTATCAGGGAAATAATCACTAATCACATAGAAAACTACCAGACACTAGACCGGTCACTAATGACATAAGAAACTTCCAGACACTGGACCCAACCCAGTTTGGTTCCATCAAGACCAGGTGATTTCACTTGGAGGAGTATGGGGTGGTGAAGTTACAGATGAATTTATCAGCCAGTAGATTTGCTATGTCAACAAACCACAAGACCAGAACAAATAAATATTCACAGCAAAGCCAGTAATAACTTAATTACTTGTAACCCTAGATATGGTAGGAAGGTTTATTTTGTAACCATTTTTAAACTAATAACTGAAGACGTAGTTGATATTATTAAGTATTTTTGGCTATTCCTTTTCAAAGGGAAAGGTCAGGATAAGAATGTATGTAGAACACCATTAGTGCCCCTTAAGAAGGGACATAGTGTGAAAGATATAGGGATCCACAGTAAACTTTGTGTACCTGAATTAGATAATTTTAATGATATTTCAGTTTTGGGCACTTGGACTTGTGGAAATTGTTCTATATGTTCTCATGTGGTTAGATCTTTTAATAATATTACTGGTGTTCAATATAATCCAATAGCACACTATACATGTAATACTAATGGGGTGGTGTATGCCTTATGGTGTTCCTGTGGTCTTTTTTATGTAGCAGAAACTAAGAGATCTTAGAGTAAGACTACAGGAACACATAAGAGATATTAAAAATAACAAACATGAGAGCCTTCTGGCAGTTGATTATAATGCCAGTCATGGGGGGATTTATTCTGACCTGAAGGGCTGTACACTGGAACATGTGATAGCTGAAAATGCCTCTGTTTCTTAAAACTAAATTATTATTTAAGGAAACTGTTTTTATTTTGAAATATGGCATTCTGACACCTGCTGGTCTGTACAGAGGATGTAGTTGGAAAGCTGTTTTGTAATTAAGTATTTTTTACTGGTTAAATATTTTACGTCACATATTAATCTTCATGGCTTTAGCCAAACAGTTACCACCACTACTAGACTTAACAAACCTAACAAAAAGAGAGCATCTTAGATTGGATACTTATTAACAAACAAAAACAAATATATAAGGAAGGTACTCTTCCTGATGACTTAAGTGATCATATGTTAACTTACGTTATAAGACAAAGGAATGATATCCCTAACACCCCTGCGTATAAAATCTCTCAAACCAACAAACACTTTAACCCTGCCTTATTCCAAAATGAACTTAATGCCTGCCTGGAATGACATGCTTGACAAGCCACGCTGCTTCGCAAGGGATGGCTTGCACCTGTCACCCCTGGGTTTCCGGATATTGGCAAAGGCTCTTGCCACCCCCATAGTGCCTTTTTTAGACAAGGCTCAAATTCTTAACCCATTGCCCTAGAAAACAATAATGGAAAAAAACTAAGGGTAATGCTGCTCAATGCCAGAAGTCTAAATCTCAAGATGCACGCCCTCGAAGCCCTCCTCAGTATGGAGAACATCGATGTCTGTGCTGTGACTGAAACCTGGTTCAAGGCTCCTGAGAGCACCCTGGCACTATCAGGTTTTACCTCATATCATGCTCCGCCCCAAAACCCGGACCGTACCACAAAAGGAGGGCGTGTATCCATATTCATCAAGGATACCCACACCTCCAGGCTGGTGGCAACTCACGAAGCATCAGAGACCATTCAGGTGCAATTAACCATAGGCAAAACTGCTCTACAGGTTGTAGCATGTTACAGGCCACCCTCTCAAACTCAGGAACCCCACACAGCCTTCCTGAAGACACTGGAGAGTATAAATGTCTCTCCAAACACCATCATATTGGGTGACTTCAACTACCCAAACATAGACTGGGAACATTACTCAAGCCCCAATACCCTAGCCCAAAGGTTCCTGGAGTTCATAAACTCAAATGCTATGGAACAACTTGTCACCATTCCCACAAGAGGTGAAAATATACTAGACCTGATCATCACAAACATGGGGACAAAATGCTCCACACCGAAGTATATCCCTCATTGGTGAGATCAGACCATAAACTAATCTCACTGGAGATCCACATCCCGCCCCCCCCCCCCACAAAAAAGACCACAGTGAAGAACTTCTCAAAAGCCAACTTCACACTTCTTAAGACTGGTGTGGTATCCTTCAAGGCCCCTGAGCCATTGGAAACCACAACCCACTCTGCTGAATCCCTTACAAATGCTTTCTACGAGCACCTCCAGGATTGCATGGATCAAGCAATCCCAAATAAAATCAAGACCCTTTCTACCAAAGGCAAGCGCCCGATCTGGTGGACCCCAGCCATAAACAAACTTTACAACAAGAGGAGAAAGCTACTACAAGATAAAGCAAAATCCCTAAAAGGGAAGACATCTCTGATCAATACTAGTAAAAAACTACGATCACTCATAAAATCATCCAAGGCCAACTTTGAGAGAAAAATCGCCAAGGACTCAAAAGACAATCATAAGGCCTTCTTTAGCTATGTTAGAAATCTGGGTGGAAACTCCCAGATATGCTCAGAATTAGTCCAAAATGATACAAAAATCACTGAACCCACAGACATTGCAAACATACTGGCAGACAGGTTCAGTGAAAATTTCTCTCCTCCCTCCCCCAAAAGGAGAAATATCTATCCCAGCAGAGTGTAGCCTCCCAATCATCTCAAATGCCCAGGTGAGAGCTGCTCTCTCTAAAGCTAAAAACACAGCATCAATGGGACCGGATGGTGTCCTCGGCTGTGTGCTACACGAACTCAATGAGGAACTAAACCCACACATAAGGCTGCTGTTTAATCTTAGCCTTACCACAGGATACGTACCCAAAGAGTGGTGTATGGCAACTGTGGTCCCACTCCACAAAGGCTGTGCTTCTACAGACCCTGGTAATTACCGCCCCATAAGCTTAACAAGCCTGGTCTGCAAAGCTATGGAGAGGATCATAATGGAACTCATAAATAAAGACAAAGGGGACCTACGGACATTGGATCCTACCCAATTCGGCTTTGTCAAGGGCAGATCATGCCTCTTGAACTTGGTCGACTTTTTTGAAACAGTCACCAAGGCCATTGATGAGGGTAAGGCAGTTCACACAGCCTACCTTGACCTTGCAAAAGCTTTCGACACAATACCCCACTCGGGTATCATAGAAAAGCTCACCAGCTTAAATGTAAACCCATATGTCACAAGATGGGTTGCAAACTGGCTCAAGGACAGAACCCACAGGGTTAGAGTTGCTGGTGCCATGTCAGACTCCAAGCCGGTCACAAGCAGTGTCCCACAGGGTTCAGTCCTGGGCCCCCTCTTGTTCGGCATCTACTTTGCAGGCAAACATAGGAGGATTGTGGCTGACAAAGTTTGCAGATGACTGCAAACTGGGCGCCATAGTTGAAAATCCATCAGACACAGATATCCTTCAGAGAGGTCTCATAGAAATGGATAACTGATGCCAGAGCCATGGCCTTAAGCTAAACGCCAAAAAATGTATAGTCATACCCTTTGGTAAAAACAAAGTAACCCCAAGTTACCACATAGGTGGCAATCCATTAAGCACAGAAGAGGTTATCAGGGACCTGGGGACCCAAGTTGACAGTAACCTTTCTTTTGACACTCACATTGCCAAAGTGGTTAGGAGGACCTTCTACATTGCCCACTTGATTATGAAGGGATTCACATCCAGATCAAGGGAGGTCATTGTTCCCCTGTACTCTTCACTTATCAGACCAATGATTGAGTACAATGCCCCATTCGGAATGTATCTTACCCGACACCTGCAGCAATTGGAAAGACCCCAAAAGTTCCTCACCAAAAGGATAAAGGGGCTCAAAAATATGCCATATGCTGTCCGACTGAAGAAACTCCAGCTCTATTCGGTCGCATACGTCTGCTCAGAGGTGACCTGTGCCTGACATACAAGGCCATGTCCAACCCGGAATTAATGGATATGCTCCACCTCAAAAAATCCAAATCCACCAGAGCCACAAGAGCAAGAGACTTAAACCTCAACACGGATATAAATAGGACGTGCTGGAGGGACAGATTCATCACCCAGAGACTCCCTATGCTGTGGAACAGAATCCTGGTCCATGTGAGACAGAGCACCTCGCTGGCTCTGTTGAAGAGGAATATTGACCAGTGGATGGGAGATCGTAGGTTTACCCCGGGGATCATCTCTGTAGCACTGCTGGACAGAGGCACGGCAAACTAATGGGTATAGTATTCTTCAACCTAAGGGGTGGTGATAGCCACACAACTCTGGCTAGGCTTATAAATGCCCTAGGGCAGATAGCCTAGTATGAACCTATGAACCTATGAACTGGTACCCTCTAAAAACTCTCCCTCTTGAGGAGGCCGTGCAATATTTTAACTCTAAATTCTTAACTATCCTTGACAAGCATGCTCACAAATGATCCATCAGAATTAAGTCTAAACCTGCCCCCTGGCTTTCAAAAGAAACTAGACAACTCATATTGCTCGGGAATAAATCATGGGCCAAGTGGAGAGCATCCAAAAATATCTTAGACCATCAAACATTTAGACAGCTAAGAAATACTACAAAAAAGCTATACTTACTGACAAAAAAAACTGCTACTGTAAACTACAGCAATCTCACCATAACAATCCACAGAAGGTCTGGTCTAGCATTAATAAACTCTTACACCCAGGGCACTCTAGCACACCACCTCCTCTAGGAGCTGAAAACAATACCGCCCTTCAAACCGCCAATGCCTTTAACACCTTTTTCACTGACACCATAAACTCTCTAGCCTGTCAACTTTCCACAAACTACTCTAATCTCCCAACCTCTTTACCTGATACCCTCCCCTCATTCCAATTACAACCTGTCACGACCTCATACATCCAAAAACTTATACAGAAACTTAAGCCATGTACCCCCTCTGCTGACTAACTACCAACTAAATACCTGCAACAAGCAGCTAAAGCAGTTGCTTATCCTGTATCCATCATTATAAACAGAAGTATAAATGAAGGAATTGTCCCGGATATTTGGAAAATCTCCCACATTATCCCTTTACATAAAGGTGGCAAATCCAACGATTATTCCAACTATAGGCCTATTGCTCTCTTATCACCATTAGCAAAAATAATGGAAAAATGCATTCACAAGCAACTAATTACCCACTTTATCCAACATAACAAACTAGCTAATTGTCAGCATGGTTTTAGGCTATTTCATAGTACCACCACAGCCCTCCTATCCTTCACCGACTCTATCAATAAAAACCAAAATAACAACATCCTCTCATCAGCACTCTTTACTGATCTGTCAAAAGCCTTTGACATGGTCAACCACCCCATGCTCCTAAAAACTCTTGAATCCCTTGCTCTTGACCCCAAGGCTGTTCTCTGGTTTAAGTCCTACCTTAACAATAGGCAACAAGCAGTCCTCTGGAAGAATAAACTATCTCCCCACCTGCCAGTCTCCCTTGGAGTCCCTCAGGGCTCTATTCTTGGTCCACTTATATTCTCAGTGTTCATCAACAACCTTCACTTAGAAATCCCTCAAGCTACCTGTATACAATATGCAGATGACTCCACGCTCATATGTTCTGCCAACTCCATATCTGAACTACAATCCCTAACCCAGACAGTATTTAACTTAGTTGACGAATGGTTCTTAAAACGTTGCCTCCTTTTGAATGCAAAAAAAAAAAACAAGCTCTTACTCATCTCACCTAACAGTAAGTTCCCCCCAATCAATTTCTCTATCAAGTCAAATAATGGCACCATTATAAACCCTGACTCTACCACCAAACTATTAGCAGTCATAATTGACAACAACCTAACATTTGACAATCATATAAACAACACAATAAAAAGTGTAAATAGAAATTTGGGCTCCCTGTATAAAATAAAACCCTTCTTAACCCCTATAGCCAGAACTTCCATTACCCACTCCCATCTAGTCTCCACTCTTCTCTATGCTTCCCCCATATTTACTAACCTAAAGAAAAATAATCTTACCAAACTAGCTAACTCCTATAATAATATTGACAAATTTGCCACTGGAAACCCCTTTAGAACTCATCGTCTGAACCCTCAGCAGCTAGACTGGCTTGAACTACAAAACATCTTGCTACTTTCCCAACTTACTTTTGTTCATAAGATTTCCTACCAACCTAACAACACACCGATACTCTCTAACCTTATTACTCCCTATACAAACCTCAATTTCTTATGCTCTTCCACTAAATTCATAGCTAGCATTAGCAAGTCTAATAACTTGGCAGGTGATTCCTTGTTTTCAAATACTGCTGGAAAACATTGGAACATGTTGCCATCAGATCTAACTGCACTTCCCTCCTTCCCGCTCTTTAAAAAAAGGCTCAAGTAACATCTTAAAACACTCTGGCTTTGCCCTTGCTGTTACCCTTTCTAATTTGTCTGCTCTTGCTTTTGCCATTTTCCCTTTACTGCCTCCCCTCTCCTTTTTCTCTCCACTTACCTTAAGCAGTGGTAACTGCCTCAAGTTTTTGTTGCAAATAGATGTATTAAACTATGAACATAGTGTAAACAACCTCACATATCTTAATGTACGAAAGTCTTATTATGTTTCATATTTAGTTGATTTCTCCTTGACAAATGCTCTCTATCTACATTTAACGAAATACTTTTTCTTTACATTTCTGTAAGAATTCTTTCTGAATACTGTGTTTGCTTAAATTGTATGACTTTGTAACTACTGATCTCTCATTATTTTTATCAACAACATTATTTTGTTTTTTTTGGGTTTTTTTTTTTTCCTTCTTATACTTGTACATTATAAATGTTTTAATGATACTGTGGAGCTTTTCTCCCCGGGCCTCCACTGAAAATGGGAATATATCCAGTTGGACTAGCCCGGTTAACAAATGTAAAATAAAAAAAAAAATTCATCTGTTCAGCACACTGCTATGTGCTACCCTTAAGGTTCCAGACATGGCTGAAGAAGGCCTTGTGATTGTACATAACCTGCGAGGCTATCCTGACCTTGTTGATAGACTTGTTGGACTTAATTACTCCTTTTATTTTACTGTTTAGTAGAATAAGAGGGCACTTGTTCTTGCTCTTCCTTATTTTGGCCATGAGCTGTTTTATTTTTCTTTTATTATATACCCTGTTTTAGTGAGGATTCTACCACTGGAGTTTGTTTTAGAATTTGTTTTGCCCTTACTTTGTGTAGGTTTGACAGCCTCTGTGCAGTTATTCATGTTTGTTTAGGGAGTCTATGAATAACTAAGCATAGTTAGACGTGGTTTCGTGGTTAGGGTGACTCTTGAATTTTGACAAACTGTAACTTAATAGGATGCAGTTTGCCTTAGAATAGTTCCAAACTACTACTGATTTAGTTGGATTTTCCAGGTTCATTTGTATTTCAAGGGAGACAGCTTTGTGATCTGACCCCAGTAGTGAGGATGTGACACTGGTGGGGGGGGGGGGTGGATGGGGCTGCATTGCTCTCCCTTGTTGGTGAATACCAGATGCTGTATGTTTGATCCTCTTGTTTGTACACGCAGTATCTGTTCCAGGGTATTTGTGTTAATAATGTCCAGGAAACATTGTGTCTGTGAGTTTGAGGGAAGTTTTCCAGTATAGAGTGGTAGCTAAAGTCACCCATGAATAGGGTATTTTGCTAGATGGTGAGCACCTCTAGTTGGTTTAGGTAAGAATTGTGAGACTCTAGGGATATAGATGGTGACCTGTAGATTGCCCTGATATAGTGACGGCCCTTATCTATTGTGAATTGAATGTGAATGAGCTCCATAGCATCATCCTGTTTCACCAACCTGGAGATATGTTTGTTGCTAACGTAAATCGCAGCACCTTCACCTTTGGCCCCAGTCTATGCTGTTGTTGGTCTAAATCTGTGGAAGGAGCTGTAGCCTTGCACTGCTGGAGTACATTCTGTGGCTTTAAACCAAGTCTCGGTCATGGCACAGTTGCCTACATTCTCCAGAGTAATGAGGGCTTGAAGGGTGTAGAGTTTTTGATAGGGCTCCTAACAGTAAGCAGTAACACCTTAAGGTTGCTTGAAGACTTCTTCACTATGTTTGCAGTTTTGTCTTTGTCGCATTGCCAGAAAAGTTTCTATGGAGGTTGATAATGTTTTACAAATATGTAAAAGCCGACTGGGAGTATAACTCATCCTTGGCTAAGCAACATGGTCTGTTTACAATGTGTTCCCATGCTGACAGATATGGGAATCTCCCTGGAGTGACACCTGAAACTAAGCAAATTATTAAAGTCAATAATTCTATGTTTGCACTATGACTTTGTCCTTGGTGAAGGTAGAATACTTCTCAGTACAAGGCTTCTACCTGTCTGTGGCACATATGCCAAGAAATCCAATATGTCTGTTTTTATATAGTCCAATGAGGTACATCTCAGGTCATTTACACCCACATGGACTATGATAGAAACATATTGGTACCCGAGGTACAGTGACTCGAGTGTTTGAGTAATATTGGGGATCCTGACTCCAAATAGGCAATAACCATTATCTTATCCTTGTGTCTCACAATGAGATCCCCAGTGACAATAGTATTATGTAAAAGCATATGCTTGCCTTATGGGCTTTGCTCTTGGAGAACCATTGGGTGTAGGCTTATGTGAGATGTTTGGTGCTTTTTTTTTTTTTTTGCTGTGCATTTTAGTGATTGTCGAAGAGCAGTGTTGCTGTTGATTGGCTTTGGATATCATTGAGATTTGGGAAGGTTTCTTTTAGACACCTCAGCAGAGGACAATCTGAGTGTGTGGTGAGTGTTATGTGTGAGAGATGTAGTGTGAGTATTCTTGACAGCTTTGTTTGTGTGCAAGATTTTTGCATCCAAAGAACTTGAGTATGTCCATCTCTCGCAAACTGTGTTATTTTCTTAATTTATTATCTGGTTATCCAAAAACATGAGACAATTTCTACATTACCAAATCACTTGACGTCAGAAAAGCACAAAACACTTTGTCATTAGCTTTCATCCACTTTAATGATCGTGAACTTCATCAGAATGATGAAGTTCACGATCATTAAAGTGGATGAAAGCTAATGACAAAGTGTTTTGTGCTTTTCTGACGTCAAGTGATTTGGTAGCATTTTTTTTTGTCTTTGGACGACTTTGCTGTGGTTATCTAGTACAATTTCTACATTGCCTTAGTAAGTCCAAATCTAGCAGGATGGCTACAGCTTGCCTATTATATAACCAAATGTTCAGAATTTTGAATGTGCCTTTATCAGCAGCTTAATTTCAAAAAGGCCAAATTCCGAACACTCGGAACAGCAATTTTTTTCCTAGGGGAAAAAAATCGCTAGTCCGCAAAAAAAAAAAAAAAAAAAAAAACCCACAAAATAAATTGGGGGGAAATTCTGAACTTACTTCACTTACTTAACATTAATGTAGGGATAAGGAAACCTGCCCTTTGTCCCACTGTAGTGCACTCTCAGAGTTGGCATATATAATTAGCGAGTGGTATGGGGGCAGAGCCCCCCACATAACGAGGGCCCACTGTTCACCAAATCCTCCTCTTGTGGAATACCCCTTGGTATTGAGACTATATTATTTAAACAGGGAAGGAACTTATTTCCACATATCCCAGTAATGAATTTATGGTTTACTATCCAACTGTCAAGTCTAGCTTTGAAACTAGAGAGGATATTGCTTTGTATGACACATGAACAAAGTTCTTTCCAAAGCCAGGAAATGTCTAGGGTCATGCATCTGTCAAACCAGCAGGTGGTTGTGATCATGTTATGGAGGTTGAGGTCTTTGACAGAAGTGTTTTTCAGGCCACTGGTACTGCAAAGATTTAGGAGAGCAAATAAGGCTGGGAATGTCTGTACTCTAACAGCTAAACAGACCTTACTGCTCAGGAGTCTGTATTAGATACAACAGACAACACACTTTGAGTCTTTTGAGATAGCTTAGATTGTATAGTCCAACAATTTCTATTGGTTTAAAAACTTGTTCAATGTGCTTTGTTAAGTAAATTCCAAAAGAGACATTGTATTCAAGGATAGCTCTGATAAGAAAAAAGTATAGAAGGACCAAGACTGCATGAGAGACAAATGAGATAACCTTATAGATTAGGTGAGGAAGCTAGAAGGACAACAACTTAACCACTGATATGAAATGCTGAAACAAAGTCCAGTATAATTGTATCTGTTTTGTGAAAGGAACCATTAGTGGGGCAAGCTAAGAGGTTGACATGTTATACTGTGGTAACTATACTGTGGTTTGTGACATTTAATGTGATACCCTGAGTGAAACATCTGATATTCGACTGGTACAGACCCTGTTTTAGTATCTGATTGTCTAACAAGGCTTTAATAATTGCCTATAGTCTGCAGTCATCAGTAAATTTCATTAGCAACTGTCATTTCACATCTGTTTTTACTTATGAGAAATAGATGCTGAACAGGAGTCTCAGAAGAGAGCCATGTGGCGCCCCCTAGTGAAACTCCTCTGGATAGATGCAGTACCGCTGTCTTAAAAGTATAGGGTTTGTCTGACATCCAGTTAGCTATCAATTTGTCTACACATGGGTATATACTAAAATATGTGAATTTACCTATGATCCCAAAATATGGGATAGTGTTAACAGTCTTGCCAAGGTCAGAATAAGCAGTATAGACTGCCAGGCTGTCAGAAAGGTCTTCAATGACCCTTCTAAATAAATTACCAAGGTTTCATAGCCATGACCTTACATTTTAAAATAAAACAACAACATTGCACAGAATGCCAATAACCTGCAAAACCAAATGTGTTCATCTTAACCTCTAACAGAAATTTAAAAGAATGAGAGCCGAACATATAGTTATCTTTCCATAGAACTATACACATATTAACAGTTTTACCACACAGTGTATCAAAGATGAGACACAAATTAACCTACCAACACAAAAAAGTATATCAAAGTTAAATTCTGTTGTGGCATTTAAAATACAACATAAAAATTGTAGAATAATGCATATTCCTCTAACAAAGTTACAATATTGAGTCGCAGTAACATATAATATGTATGTTGCTTTATTTTACAAACTGTATCATTCATTCAACAAAACAGATAAAAACCAGCAAGCAAACAAATAATTAAATAACTTTGTAAAATGCATAAAGCAACATCCTTGACATATCCTTAGTTATGCCTTTATTTTGGTTTTGATTGCAATATAGTATGAGCATGGCCAAAGGAATTTATACATCAGCAATCATCATACATGCAATAAAGCCACTGAATGTTTTATTTTAGTACACTGAAGAAAGCTGTCATTCTTAACTTAAGCTTAAAAAATGTAATACTTTGATATGTAAAGTACAATGGCTTATACGGCCAGTCTTAATTATAAATCATATTAGTATTCATTATGTAACTAAAGGTAGGCTGTTTAGTGTATGTCTATATAACAAATGCCTAATTGATTGTCAGCTTAACGGGTCTATGTCAAATAAATGAACGCTTGAAATGTCGATCGTCATATGGTCGAGACCATATGATCGACATTTCAAGTGTTCGAAAGTTGACTTTAACGGCACTGTATGGTGCAGAATGGGAGAATTTCCCTTTTCTGCAATGAAGTGTGGTCTCAGAGCTGGTATATTTAAGTAGGGGGGTTTGTGGGCTTGCACTGTTAAGGTATGTTTTTCTTTTTTTTTTTTTTTTTTTTATATATTCGAACTTTCAAATATCGACCATATGGTCTCGAACATATGGTATTCAACATTTTGACAGTTTGAATATATAACATATACCCTGCTTAACACCTAATGGGTCAGAAGTTTCTTAAAGAGCACACCTGCATCGTGTATCATTCTTAAAATGTATCCTCAAATATTTTATAACTATTCAATATTTTTGTGGTCATGTGATATAGCAGTCATATGATGTTTAATTATTTAATTGTCTGTGAATGTTTGAATCAGTTTAATGAAATCTCTCTGTGTAAAGTTTTAAGATTTGAAAGTGCTTATTGAGTGATTATTTTTTAACAAAACATGTGTTGTCCTTCAATTCTACCAGGGAGAGTATTTTTTTTTCTTTTCTTTTTAATCTGTAACTTTTACCTTGCATATGGTAAAAATGCTTTAACAATATAACAACAGTGGATATTGCAGTCTACTAAGCATTTAAGATATGCTGCACTGTGTGAATTGTTCATCATTTAGTGAGTCTTCTTAAGTGTACAAAAAGATCATAAGCTATTATATGTGTAAAAACACTTGATTAATTTTTGACTATAAGAAAAGATAAACCTATCCAAGGGCTAGCACAGATTTAAAATTAATGGGTCTGTGAGATTGTATTCTATTTCAATGCACTGTTTTGCACTTCTTTCACTAAAGTAAAACAATGAGAAACAAGGTCACATGGACAAACCAATCTGTAAAAACTACAAGAAAAATCTAGCTAAGCTAGAGTTTCCACTGTGTGGTTCATTAAACCTCTTGCATTAGAAGCACATGGGATATATGCAAATGACCACTTAAGGACATCAGGTGTTTCAGCTATATGGCAGTTCTGAATGCCCATGACTTTTTTTTTTTAAGTCTGTTTTGGACAAATTCAGGGCAATAAAGCCAAACCTCACTAGCTGTGGATATGCATGTTTCAGCCTTCTGTAGTTTTTACTGATTGGTTTGTCTGTGTGACCTTTTTACTCATTGTTTTAGCTTGTTAGTTGGGATATTTTGCAGACACCCTAATGATTATGGATGTCAGCTGGGTACTAGAACCCTGTGTTTCTAAAGTTAGCCAAACAGTCCACTTATGCTGTGCTGACAAGGCCTCAAAAAGGCTGAACCATGCATGTCCATAATTTTAATGTGGTTTGGATTTATTAGCCTGAATTTGTCCGCAACAGACTTAAAAGGAAAAAAGTCATGGGCATTCAGAACTGCCATATAGCTGAAATGCCCAATGTCCTTAAGGTGTCATTTGCATATATCCCATGTGCCTATAACACAAAAGGTTGAAGGAATCACACAGTGGAAACATTAGCTTGGCTAGATTTTTCTTGTACGTATTTCACTAAACTAGACGTAGTGGGTACTCATCTAGATAGTAATACTTCAAACAATATTTGACTGAAGGATACTTGACATAAGGATTATTATGTTTTTTCAAAACTCAAGTTATATGAGCACTCCATTGTTTAAGTTTCATCACAGATGAGGCATACAATCATAGCACATTAAACAGTCATTTGACCAGTAAAATTCATAATTAATGTGTTTTATAGGTTGTCTCATATTAAGAATAACAATTCATTCAAAAAACATTCTGTTGCAATTATTTCATGTGTCAAATAGGAAGTGTACTATGGGAAACTATCTCTGACAGTAGTACTTCAACATTATTGTGACTTCATATTAAGTTAGATAAGTGCATTAGCCCTTTGGACCTGACAGTTTCCATACAGATGTTAATTCCTCTAATCATGACTGTTTGATCACTGCCTAGAATGTGGTTTATTTCCCAAGTGATTTCAAAATATTCCTACAAAGCATTTTGAAAATTACATTGTTTACCTGCTTATAAAATAACATTAGGCTGTGCCATTAACTTCAAAGGCAAAGGATTATCTGCATCATGAATTTTATGGTAAAGAATAATTTTATCATCATATTTATATATCATATTTATATATATCGGGCGGCACAGTGGTGCAGCGGTTAACATTGTCGCCTCACAGCAAGAGGTTCACCAGTTCAATTCTCGGCTGGGGTGCCTTCTGTCTGGAGTTTGCATGTTCTCCTTGTGTTTGCATGGGTTTCCTCCGGGTACTCCTGTTTCCTCCCACATTCCAAAGACATGCATCTGGAGCATTTCTGCCCAGGCCTCCGCTGAAAACAGGCTCTGTGGAACCTAGTCAGACTTTCCTGGTCAACAAATGATAAATAAAATAAACAAATATTTGGATAAAGAATTTCACTATTATACAGGAATACATATTTTCTTAAGTTTGCTGTTTGAACAAAAAATCGGTAGCATATAATGATTATTACCACAAACAAAGTTTTTTTTACTCTGTCTGTTGCCCTCAGGACCTTCTTCATTCACAGTATCTAAAAACATCCCCTTTCCTTATATATATGCCAACTCCACAGTTATAGAACTTAAAAAAAAAAGAAAACAAAAAAAAAACAAGAAAATAAATCAGTCACCACAAGTCCTACAATAGAAATATGCCAGCAATGACTTCATATGACAAAAAACAAAGCTGAAACTCATCCAGTTGTGATCAACAAGTTCCGGACTCTTCTATGTCACACTGCAGGGAAATCACCACACTTTTGTCATGACTGTGTGAAACACAGCAATTATCTTCTAAGAAGCAAATGTAGTAAAGATAATGGCCAAAGGAGAAAGGCGTCCATTACCAAGCCATGAGGCACACTTGAGCCTTGATTAGAATGGGGGAGCATTCAAAAAAGAATCGAAATTTTATTTGTCATTTATCAGCATAACAGTGAATCTATTTTTTTTAGTTGGCACTCACTAACATGCTTTACAGATTTGTCAAAAATAATTTTATGATACCTAGCTTGCACAGGAGCAGCAATTAATGGATAATGCATTGTTAATGCTATCCGTTTTTTAGTTTTCCGTTTGATTTTTTTTTTCACATTTGCACCCATGCAATATGTGACTCAGTGCAAGCCAAGTAATCAGTAAAAAACTCCTGGACTACCACTAAAAGCATATTTAGTCTAGCTGGTATTGCTCATTTAAATGAACGAATATGTAAACATGAATAGCTAAGTTGTTACACAAACGCTCTTTGATAAGACATAGAATACCAATTTATAGGCCTACTTGCAGGGCACAAACAATATTATCAGTCATAAAGCAGGTCAGCCTGTGAAGTCTCTTTCAATTAGGCTTGTCTTATCCAGATCTCCATTGCTTCAGACACATGGTACCAAGCTTCTTTCAGATTTCTAGTTTTCAAGAGAAGTTTATTCGACTGAATTAAAAAGCGATACACCAGTAGTAGGTTTCTAACAAAGGGGCATATGTTCTGATAGAGTGTATCATTAAAATATTAGTCAATGTAAAAGCAATAGTGAAAAAACACTCTTTTAGTAGACAAAGAACAACCTTTAAAGAGAGTCTTGCAGATGTTACCAGCTCTGAGGGAGGTCCTTATTTCTCATTTAGATCAATCCCTGAACGAGAAGTGACTGGTAAAAACAACATGATTCTGATCATGCAGAGAAGAACTGCACACAGGATGAATGAGACAGAATTCAGTAAGCTTACAGATTGTATGAAAGCAGAACAGCAAGTTCTGTTTTCAAAGGACTTACAGTGAAACCAGTTTTTATGTGTAATATTTCAGTTTGGAACCTTTTATATTTCAAGCCCTGCTCTGACATTAGGAAATTCACTTTGTTTTATTCAACTATCAATTACTAACTTTTTCTTGTATTCTTGGTTGGCCTTTCTAATTATGTGCCTCTAGTTCATTTCTACCAACATAAATTATATTAATTGAGTGCAGAATTTGATTTACTTTATATTTCTCATAAGTTGTTATTTTATCTTTAATCAAATACCTTCTTATGCAATACAAAAACATAAGGGAAGTTTATATCTGTCCATTTATTTGGAGTTAAGTAAAAAAAAATAGGCTTGGCAACAAGCCAAGTTGTCCTGGGACATCTTTAAGGGGGTTTTAGATGGATATTAATGGGAGCTCAATGGGTTGGGGAGATGAAAGGGTTAAATGGTGGGAGGGTTGATTGGAAGTTAATGAGACAAGGGTGGGAGGTGCTTAAGGGATTTAGATGAGTGTAGTTGGGTAAGTAATCACATTTTGGCGTGAACTTGCTACTTGCTAAGGGAAGGTATGCCCATGACAACCTGTAGTTAAAGGTAGGCCTGGGATACTGGTTAGTGGTAGGTAATGTTGTGTATATACGACATATATGTTTTTTTTTTTTTTGGAGGCATTGAACTAGGGGTATTTGTGTCTAAGTTAGGGGTAATGGTTAGGATTGGGTTGGGATTTATGGTGCAGTTCATTGGGGGGCAGTGCGTGGACTTGAAGGTGTCTAGAGTGAGTGGTTGCTGTTCTGGGTAATGCTGTCTGCATCGCATTTCATTAACCTTGGGGGCTGATACAGTACAAAGGTTATATACCAGGTTATAGCCATTAAGTCTGACTAAGGAGGGCTTATGGTTACTGCTGCCTAAGTGAACCAGAACTTTATTTATTTAGTTGAATTACGGTGGTTTGGCTTGTAACGGAGAAACATTGCTACAGTAGTGTGCCTGTTTGCTCTGGGACTCGTGCAGCATTATAAAGTCGTCACTATCTTTGTGCTGTTAAGTGAGTGCAGTTAAACTGTTTGTATTGCTCATGCTGGGACAGTGCTTTACTCATTTATAATACTGGTTTTATTTACTTTAAGAGGAGAGAATCTTGGGTGTCTTCTTGCCATTTCAGTTTGGCTGCTGCATTAATGGGATCTTGTTATTGTAAGGTTAGGACCTTGGGGGAGGGGGGGGGCAGGACCACACAAAATGTTGGTAATTGCTGATGGTCTGAGGGATTTTCAAAAAAAAAAAAAGGGGGGGGGGAGTTTGCACTTGTCATGGAAGTAGCCAATTTCTTTAGTCTTTTTATGTTATCCCCAGTTCTCAGCAGCTCATGTGGGACTTGGGTGGCTTCCCTTGTCACTGAGTAACTGAGTGGTAGTTTGGGGGTTAGAGGAAGCCAAGATGGTGATGTTGCGGGCCATGAGTTCCACGCAGGGGACAGAGGTGCTATGGCGCATGTGCAGTTAGCGTCAACTACCGCTCTTGTTTAGACTTTCTTTGGGGGGATGGTTGGTTCACTTTTAGGAATGATGCAATTGTCTCATGCTGAGAACAGTGTTTTTGTAGGTTATAGCCTTTATTTATGTAACCTCCAGAGTGAAACCAGTTATATCTTATCCCAGTGCAAGAGACAGTTAAGGTATGTCCCTTGCATGCTTGACGGAGGGTGGGGACTAATGTAACACCTGTTACTCTATCAATTTTCTAAAGTCATAAGAGGGGGGGGTGGGAATAAGAGCAATATTGCAAAGGAGAGTCCCTATTTTGGGGGTGGGAATCCCTGCAGAACATCCAGAGGTTGGAAGTTTGGTTTCCGGCTCATTGTGAATGAAAGCGTATTGCCATTAGTCATTTGATGTAGAGAAATGCTGAGTTTATGGCAATGGCTCAGTAGGCTAGGGGACGCTGTTCTCTCAGGCTTTCCACTTAGGGAGGTTGTGAGGAGTGCATACATATTATCTTTGATTTTGGGACCTTTCTTGTCATCTCCAGTGTTTGTACAGCAAAGTACCACTTGAGTGTGATAGTTCTCACAAAGCAGAGCAGCACAAATAATAGAAAAATATCTACAGAGTACTGTAAATATCATTTGTAACCCAACGATTTGTAAGTGGTGGTGTAAATAATATTTATACTAGTGATATTTCTATAAATATATTAAATGTTTTCCTAAGTGTACCTGTTGTTTGAAGATAACATAGACATCTAGTCGTAATATTAAGAACACGTCTTTTTTGAATGAATTATTTGATTGTAATGCAAAAAGAAGGTTGAAGAAAACCTAGGCAAAGATCATTTGCCCCTTTGTAAAAAGGGACTGGGAGTCCAAAGCAGCAGATTTTGGAAAGAGAATCAACTATAGCGAAGAAGCTGGAAACTGATCTGCCCGGAGAATCCCTAAAGAGTTAGCAACACAGACTGTTTCCCAGCAGTATAACATTGAAACAAAGGTAATTGCTATGCATACAGTAAAACCATAAGACTTTGTTTTGTATGGAAGAACCTGTCTTATTTGCACTTTCATTAGACACATCATGATGCTGAAGGAATACCAGATGCCGTATATGGAGTTAATGTATAAGGGGGGGCAGTTCCTTGCTCAAAGTTAGAATGGTGTGCATGTGGGTGGTGAGGTGCAGTAGGAAAGGTGGATATTATACCTTTCAACTGTACAGATTCACAGACTTTGTAATTTGTTGGTGGTCATTAGTGGTAAGGCAGAGTTTTGTGGTTGCTTGGTTGTTAAGGAGAGTGCATGCTGGTTTTGTGGGCTGAGAGTTTCCCTACAAGAACAGTTGTCGATTTGCACATGCGTGGGTGGGGTAATTGCCTTTATTATGCTGTAAGCTTGGTTGCCATTGGACTTATTGCTGAGAGGTGGTGAGAGGAGTATATCACTTCAACAGAAGTGCACAGTCAAAATGGAGGGAGGAGAGAAAAAAAAATGTTGTGCCTTGTCATTGTTTTTGGGTTGCTGCAGAATGTGGAGGGTGCATTTCAGTTTCTGACTTTGTGTTTGACTGTGGTGGATACTGAATGCTTTGTCCATTGATAGAACTGCAAATTTCTTTTTGCGGACTTTAGGCTTGGAGTGTGGGCTTGCTTGAGGTAGTGTGGTAGTCTGCGCATGCACGGACGTGGAGGTGCAGATATGGGGCTGCTTAAAATGTTGTTTGTTAGTGGTCACTGTATGTCCACCATAACTTTGTGGTACACATTTTCGCAGAATGTCAGATTTTGCCTCATATTTTGGGCTCCTCCTAAAACAACTACTTTTCTGGCAAATAGACAAATCCACAAGGGTTTTATGAAACTACATATAACTGCATGATAGTCATGTGCAAGCTGCAACAGTTATAATACCTATTATGTTACTTGAGTAATTGTCTTAAAAACATCTAGTACCAATGAATTATTTCACACATTGCTGCCTACTGTAGCTCAGAGGGTGTGATATACTTTTAAGAAGCTTTCCAGGCAGCAGGCACATGCAAATAAGTACTGAACACGTGTAAAGAAGAGTGCCATTTCGTGGTGAGTAGTCAAGATGTAAGCATGCAGGTGTCTGTCAGTCAGTTTAAGTTCAATGTTCCTGGTATCCACACTCATGTGTTTGTATGTAATAAGTACTTAAACAAACACCCAAACCTCATTGTCTTATTCAAATATACAAGACTAGCGACACCTACCTCTTTGATTTGGCATTTCTTTTCGGTAGATGGAATGCATTGTGCTAGGAGTTCATTGGATTTCCTCATTTAACCTGCTGGATTCACTGTTATACAATGTTGTACTTTATATCTTAGCCATAGCATATGCAGAGCCCTGTCAATTCTCTTGGCACATATGTATCTGATGAATCACTAGATTGTTATAGTAAATTTTTCAGGGAAATGCTGGTGCATTACTTGACATACAAGATTATGATATCACTAATTAGAATGGCTGCAAAAGCACATCAGCAGTTCAGGAACACACTGGTCGGGAGGAATAGTTAACGTCAATTGTAATTTTTTTTTATCCAGGTTGACAGTCTGTTGGGTTGTGTTTTATCTGGATTCTGGGTGGATTAGTGTGCCCCATTTGGAGATGGAAAGTTGAGACCTAGGCTACTGGTTTTACAATATAAGCTACCTTGGCTTATACAGTGTGCTATTTGGTATGGTCTGGAATCGCAATGGTTATCCGGGTTGTGGATATTGGTAGGTCCCTTCATGTGTGGGGTTTAGTTTCGACATACTCAACTGGTAGTTAAATTTATATTGGGTATTTGATAGGGTCATTGGAAGCATAGCCTTAGTTATGGTTGCTTTGGCATAGAGGTGTGTGACAGTGGTACATTCGTTCCTGGACTGGCAGGAAGTTATCTTTGAAGATGTTTTGGCATGTGGCTTATATATTTTAAATGATTTACATGTATTTTTCTTTTTTGCAGATGGGAGTTTTGAAACGCTGCTGTGGCTGTAGTTTAGAATAGGTGGGTATAAGGTGGAGCCTTCTTGTCCTTATTTGAATGTTTAATTTTGTCTTTTTCTTTGTAGATGATGGTGTGCCGAATTCCAGTGGTGAGATACAATGAGTTCGTAGATCATGCTTTGGTGTTGAATAAGCGGTGGGGTCATTGGGTGAGTAATCAGAAATGGATTGGTTAAAAGGCAAGTGCAGTGATTCAGAAGAAGAAGTAAGAAGCACAGCCAATTTTTGTTTACTCTAAAATAAGTAGTATGTTTTATGACCTTGTTTGAGTGTCATAGTAAGAATGGTTTTGCTGCATGTTTAAAACTGAATGCATGTTTCAATGGAAGTACTGATCAATTGGGTGGGCACATTGAGGTTACTGATGGAGTGCTGAGTGAGTAACAGTCAATGCCCTAACGGAAATGGACTTGAAAGGTAATGGTTTTTGTTTTGTGGATGTTTTGAGTGCTGGAGAGGCTATAGGGTAGTAGGTAATTTTATTCAGTGGCCATTAAGGCACATTACAGTTGGGGAAAGTGGTGATTTCTTGCAGATGTTGGACATGTTTATTTGGCCAGTTTGAGTAGGTTACTTTGGTAGGGTCAATAGCTGATTTAGTTTAATTTCTACATGCGGGATGGGGTTGGCATGTTACTAATCTTGTGTTGACCAGGTGGTATAGGGCATTTTTTTCATTCTGGTATAATCTGGTTTTTGACCTGTGGTATTGGGCATTTTCAGTTTGGTATATTGTTGGTGGCATTCAAGGGTATTGATAGAGTAAAGAAGGGTCAGACTGCTAAAGCCATTATGGAGTTTAGGTGCTTAACTTTTGATATGGATAGTTGGTGTCGGCAAGGCTGTTACATGGCATTTTGAAGTTTCTCAGGTTCTGCATGTCATTGGGCAAGTAGAAGGATTTGTTTGGGAAGGGTGATATGCAATTGCTTTAATTTGGTGGTCGGGGTTGAGTGTTCTTGCTTCAGTGGCATGTGATGCTTTGGTAAGCAGGGGCTGGTAATGTCCTGGTAACTATTGTACACTGAATGATGTTTGGCCTTATCCATTAAGGGTGGCTAGCTGATGGAAGTTGGTGGTGAGGGGGAACAGCCTGGGCAGGTTGGTGGTGGAGAAGAGGGACAGGCTTGCCCTCTTCTGTTCCCCTCTGGTGTCTGGTGGTGCATTTCAAGGAGGTTTTGTTGAATAGATAAGCAAGCAAAGATAAGGATACTGCTTATTTGGTTTGAAGGTAATTCAGTGAATGGTTTATGAAGATAAGTAAAGTAAGTGAGCAAAGGTATGGATGCTGCTTACTGGACAGGATGAGTAGGTACGCTGTCCTGATTAACATTGCAAAGATGTTTATGCTGTGCTTAGAACTGACTACACTATGTCCAGTTGTATTTAACAAATTTTGGTAATCAAAGTTATGTTATGGAAGTTTTAATAAAGGTCATCAAATGTCATTCGGTGTGTTGTGTTTATTGAAGGGGACCGGGACAAACAACCTTACCATAGTTCAGAACTCTCTGGAAATTGACAAAAATTCTGATATGGCTGATATTACCTGAATGATGTAACACCACAAAATGATACTACTATTAAGATGTTTATAAAATTAATATTTAGAATAGACCCTCTACAACTGCTATGCTTTTAGCTTTTTATGATTAAAGGGTGGCCTGTACTAATTGAGGCAGTTGCTACTGCTCATTCAAATGTGTTTGATGCGTGCAAAAACCTAGCATAGTTCTGTCCCTGTTACATTTTATGAATCAAAAACAGAAGCGTCCAAACTTAGTGAGAAACCAAAATAAAAAAAATACTTCCAAACTGAAATAAAAATGGTGCCAACTGATATTCAGTTTTTATAAAATGTAATGTACAAATCACCATAAATAATAAAAATCTAGATTAAGCACTTTCATCCAATAGTAAGTTGGACTTCTTTAGAAGCTAGATGAAATAGCTTTCATTCTAAATTTATAGTCAAACATCTTAATTAATCCATTAAAAACTTGAGCTCTTAAAGAAAACATTACATTTTATTTAGTATCACCAGGGAGGAGCATCTTTGTTCTGATGTGTGTATGGCAGCATGTATAAATATTTATACAGAATGTTTTTTTTTTTGTCAAGTGGTGGTTCATTATTTAATGCTGTTATAGTCAAAATAATGGCCATTTAAATTACTAAAATAACCCACATTTTTCAGAATATTATCATTAACGAAAAGAACACTTTTAACGGTTTAAAGCAGTAAGAATTGCTGTAAAACTACTTTGTATAATTCTGCATGTTAAGTGAGTTCAGCACATTTACAGTACTGAGTCTGAATGAATTTTTTAAGATTTTTTGTTGGGTAATAAACTGCCAATGTATTATATTTGTTTCTATTTAACTGAGTGTAATTTGTGTTTGTTGTTTGATTATAGGGACAGAAGCACGCACTTCATGATCAGAGGATGACCACCGACCTTTCTTATACCTTTGCTTTAACATGCACCACTTGCAATGAATATCCTAAAAATTGCTGTTGAGAAATTCATTTTCTTTTCAACTTTCATAGCAGTAGCAAACCAGAATTACAAACTGCCAGAGTAATGACATGGCAGCATTGTGCATACCCAAGACATCATCACATGGGTTTGATGAGTTAAACTGCTGTCATATGGCTAGCCAGTGAAGAAAACAGTGGCCACAGATCAGCTTACCCTCCCAAGATGGCAGAGAAGAATCATCTGCAGTCACACTTATCTTGTTTGAGTACAATGGATCATTACTATAAGTAAGAGTAGAAATTACTTCCAATGTCCAAAGCACACATTTGGCAGCATTTATGCACTTTTCCACAATGAACATGTAAGACATTGTTTGATATGGTGAAGGGTGGTTAGAAGATATACATCTGCTCAGATGTAGTATGTCTGACTCTTTATACAATGAATGTACCTCCTGTGAAGAGTTCAAAGTTCCATTATCAATTATGTTAGTTCCCATATCTATCTTTCTGTCTCTATCTTTGCCCTCCCTGCACCACCTTAGTAATGGGTGCTAACCCTAACTGTGTCCCTCCCCTAACCCTAACCCTACACCTTATCTAATAAAAAAAAAAAATGTTCGCCTAACACTGCCATTACACAAGACAGTCTCAGACACATTGCAAACACTACATCTATCCCCTTACATAGCTTAACTTGGACCCTATCCCTACAATACACATACTTGTACACTAACATACAAAACTGAATCCTTCTCCTTTTCCTGACACTCACACTAACACTCAAGCACATACGCAAACACTTTCATAGGTTCATAGGTTCATACTAGGCTATCTGCCCAAGGGCATTTATAAGCCTAGCCCATAGTTATGTGGCTTTCGCCACCCCTTTAGTTTGAATAAAAACTATGCCTATCATTTTGCTGTGCCTCTGTCAAGCAGTGACACTGAAGTAATCCCTGGGGTATATCTGAAATCTCCCATCCATTGGTCAAGATTCCTCTTGAACAAGGCCAGAGAGGTGCTCTGCCTCACATGTACCGGGATTTTGTTCCACAGCATAGGGAGTCTCTGGGTGATGAATCTGTCCCTCCAGCACGTTCTATTTATAACCGTGTCAAGGTTTAAGTCTCCGCCTTGTGGTTCTGAGGGATCTAGATTTTTTGAGGTGAAGCATATTCATCAAATCTGGGTTTGACATGGCTTTATATGTCAGGCACAGGTCACCTCTGAGCAAGCGGTATGAGACTGAATAGAGCTGGAGTTCTTTCAGTCGGGCAGCATAACACATATTTTGAGACCCTTTATCCTTTTGGTGAGGAACTTTGGGGCCTTTCAAGCTGCAGCAGGTGTCTGGTCAGATACATTCCGAATGGGGCATTGTACTCAATCATAGGTCTAATGAGTGATGAGTACAGGGGACGATGACCTCCCTTGATCTAGATGTGAATCCCTTCATGATCAGGTGGGCGATATAGAAGGTTTTCCTAACTACTTTAGCAACATGAGTGTCAAACAAAAGGCTACTGTCAACCTGGGTCCCCAGATCCCTGATGACTTTTTCTGTGCTCAGTGGATTGCCACCTATATGGTAGCTAGGGGTAACCTTGTTTTTCCCGAAGGGTATGACTATGCATTTTTTGGCGTTTAACTTCAGGCCATGGCTCTGGCACCAGTTATCCATTTCTGTGAGGCCCTTCTGGAGGATATCTGTGTCAGATGTGTTTTCGACTATGGCGCCCAGTTTGCAGTCATCTGCAAACTTTGTCAGCCATAACCCTCCTGTGTTTGCTTGTACTTCAGAAAAGTAGATGCCGAACAAGAGTGGACCCAGGACTGAGCCCTGTGGGACACCACTTGTGACAGGCTTTGAGTCTGACATGGCTCCAGCAACTCTGACCCTGTGGGTTCTGTCACTTAGCCAGTTTGCAACCCATCTTGTCATGTCTTTCAATCCCCGATCACCAGTTACAACAAAATATACTGCTGACATTTGGACTGCTTGGCTATCTGTGTATTTAGCATGAAACACCTCCCCTATTTGTGTGTATATGGCTCTACTTCATAACACTGAAATTTCATAGCATTCAATTTCATAACACTGAGACCATAACATCAAAAATTCACAACACTGAAAACCCAAAACATTCAAAGCTTAGAACATTGAAAGTGTGCTTCATAACATTGTAAACTACATTGCACAAGTAAATAAGATCTCCTCCACTTACAACAACACCTAACTAACAAATACACTTTCTACTATGTTTCTGCAGGGGGGCAAGCCCCCCTACACCTTCCCATGTATATATCAACTCCAAGATTGCACTACAGTGGGGAAAAAGTTAATTTCCTAACCTCACTGTATCACAATATACACTGAGGTTAGGAAATTATTTTTTTTTCCACTGTAGTACGATCTTGGAGTTGATATATTTAATTTATGGGGGGTTCTGGGGGCAGACCCCCACACAAGGGGGTGTAGGGGGACTTTAGTTTTCAGTGTTATGAAGCACACTTTTAATTGTAGTTTTCAATGTTATGAAGCACACTTTCAATGTTCTGAGTTTTTAATGTTTTGGGTTTTCAGTGTTTTTGGATTTAGATGTTTTGGTCTCAATGTTATGAAATTTAAGGTTATGAAATTTCAATGTTATGAAGTAGACGTGTGTGTGTGTGTGTGTGTGTGTGTGTGTGTATATATATATATATATATATATATATATATATATATATATATATATATATATATATATAAATAGATTATACATATATATATATCTAGATTATGTATATATGTGTATATATATATATGTGTGTGTGTGTGTATATATATATATATATATATACATATATATATATATATATATATATATATATATATATATATATATATATATATATATATATATATATATATATATATATATATATATATATATATATATATATATATATATATATATATATATATATATATATATATATATATATATATATATATATATATATATATATATATATATATATATATATATATATATATATATATATATATATATATATATATATATATATATATATATATATATATATATATATATATATATATATATATATATATATATATATATATATATATATATATATATATATATATATATATATATATATATATATATATATATATATATATATATATATATATATATATATATATATATATATATATATATATATATATATATATATATATATATATATATATATATATATATATATATATATATATATATATATATATATATATATATATATATATATTTATCTATATATATATATATATATATATATATATATATTTATATATATATATATATATATATATATATATATATATATATATATATTTATATATATATATATATATATATATATATATATATATATATTTATATATATTTATATTTATATTTATATATATATATATATATATATATATATATATATATATATATATATATTTATATTTATATTTATATATATATATATATATATATATATATATATATATGACCAAAAACGTCTGTCTGTCCACAAACCAATCAAATCTGCTGAACATTGTCTGGAACTCCTTATCTTTATCCATCAGGTCAATACCCTCTCTTCCAGCCTTCAAAACTATTCTGAAAGACTTTCTAGCTAAAAGATGGCTCTGTTCTTGCTCAAAACCTGGATAAACTGTATCTTTTAATGTGAACAAATGGATCCCTATTACAGTATCGAAAAAAACACAAGAATGAAATTTACAAGAATGAGACCACAACATCGTAATGTTGGAACAGTGAAAATTTACATTTTTGCATTCCATTTTAATAAACAAACAAAACAACAAAACACCTTTGATGACCTTTATTGAGTCAAACATATAAAACCATTGCATCATAACTTTATTATTCATAACTTGAAATTCTTGGCATATCAGCAAAGCATCACTTGACTATCCATCAGGGAAGCATACCACCACTCACCCTTCCCAAATAAGCATCGTCCTCCACCCGTTCACTTAGTCTTATACATCAGGCATTGTCTAACTGCTCACCTTTATCCCAAATCCTCACTTCCATCCAAACCACCAGGTGCAAGCAGCATCCAATCACTCACTTTCACCACTCCAGGCTTCCTAACTCCAAACTGCACACCAGAGGGGGAACAGAAGAGGGACAAGCCTGCCCCTCTTCTGTGCCCATACACCCCTGCCAACTAAGACCATCATAATAACTCGATAAACATGGGAGGGCTGGGTGGGTAACAAGATCATCCCAAAATGTGCTCCCTAACCAGTTCCCAATACTCAAAATTATCCTAAGTCCTACCCCTTGCTTACTTTACTTCTTCACTCCATCCTTCCAGAAATTAACCCTTCCTCGCCCTACCTACATCTATACAGCTTGGCTTGCCTGTCTAACCTTTCCATCCCCATCCTTCCCTTACCTTACCTACTAAAATACACCCCCCAACTAAAGGTGTCCTATGACAAATTTGTCTTTTCCAAACATTATTTGCTGAAACTAAAAACAACAAAATGCAACTGTGCATGTCAGACATCAGCCGGAACTTCTGAAAAGAGATCATGGACACAGACAAAAAACAGGTACTACATTTAAATAAATAATTTAAGTGACAAATATATATTTTTCAATGTTTTTACAGGGAGGCAAGCCCCTTCCACCCCCCCATGTGGGGGGCTGAAACCCCTGTACCCCTTGAATATTATATATACCAACCTGGAATCACACTACATTGAGGAAAATGGTAAATTTCCTGATCCTCACTGTACTGAGATCTCCATTCAAAAGCTTTGAACTTTTAGAAATTTAATCATACCATCTCACTGATATGAATTCTGAGTTTTTGAAAACTTGATCAACTGATTCATATATATGTATGTATATATATTTATATATATATATATCTATATATATATATATATATATATATATATATATATATATATATATATATATATATATATATATATATTGCCACTCTGTTTCACCTTAGATTTGTTATTTATTTAGTTAGATGTTTATTTCTTTACATTTGTGTCCTTTCCTTAGCAGTGATTCCCATAATGTCTCCATAATATTCACATACCAGAATCTCCTACTCATAATCTCATCATTTAATCTAATCTAATGTTCCAAAATCCAGTCTTATTCTGCTGTTCCACAATATCGCTTCCATGAAGCTCCTTTCTCCTGTTATCTATTTGCTTTCAGAATAATTCATAATTTTTCTTCAGTATTTTGTAACTATTCCTTCTTTACCATCTTTCCTCCTATAATAAATGTGAGGATGATAAATATGGCTTGTTTGTTTGTGTCTTTCGGCTTTTCCCGGTTAGGGGTCACCACAGCGGAACTCCGGTCCGCTAATGATTGGTAGTTGATTTTTATGTTCCAAGTTACCAGCCCTGACGCACAACCTTCAACGAAGGTACGCCCATTCATGCATGTCTCCACACAGAAGACGCTCTAGTTGAGAATTGAACCAGACAGCATCTTACTGTGAGGCGACAATGCTACCGCAGCACCACCACCGTGGATGATAAATATGGTATTAGGTTTATTAAACTAAATGCCCTTTTTCACATTTGTAATATATCATTCTGTTCCTTATCGAATTACGTATATCTTGAACCTTAGAAAATAGTAAACAGAATTTGCAAGAATTCTTTATCCTTACTCCATGGAAAAATATATTTTATTCCTACATAACCTAATTACCTAACACAGTACTATTTATAAGATATTCCTTTTAAAAGATAGTCTGTGTCCTCCAAAATAAACTGGTGTGCTTAATATCTTTCATTGTTGTACTCCATTACACATCAATAACATCTTACTTGGCTAATCTAACTCCTTAAACTGCAAATTCAGTCACAGGAAAGTATATCTATAATAATACTATTCTCTCAGCAAACAACACAGTCATCCAACCAGTTGAGCATACAAAACTCCTTGGAGTGACAATTGACAACAAACTCAGATCTGACCAACAAATAGTCACCACAATTAAGAAAGTTCACATCAAACTTGTCTCACTGTACAGAAGCAAGCCATTCCTCACTGACAATACCAGACTTGCCATATCCAGAACCTTCCTTCTTTCTATACTCCTATATACTTTCCCCCTCTTTACCAACTTAAAAAAAATCAGACTTAACCAAATTGGAAACTTACTGCAACAAAATAGCCTGTTTTGCAGCCAAACTTCCCCACCAAACCCACCATTGTATTGCCCTACATAAATTAATTTGGCTCAAGCCCCCTAACTTTCTTCATCTCTGCCAACTTAAATTCACAATAAATATCATCTTCCATCCTGACAGTTGCCCATCCCTCAAGGAACTTGTTGTTCCCTACTCATGCCTATGAAGTCTAAGATCTGCAGACAGAAACTTTCTCACAGCAAACAAAGCTAACAACACTCACGGGGAAGCCCTGTTCTCAAATCAAATAGCCAAATTATGGAACTCTCTACCCCACACCCTCCAAAACACACCTGAATCTACCAGTTTTAAACAACTACTATTTGAACATCTATCCAAGAACTGGCATTGCTCCTGTGCCAAACCTGACTGACAAGATATATATATATAACTCTCTCAACACACTGTCTACTCCTTATCTAATTTTCTCCCTCTCCTCAGTGTTTATTACTACTCAAAAATAAATATATACAAAGGAAATGTCATTTGGTCATAACTATTATTTAATATGTACACTGTATCTACTAGAAAACTGTATTGAATACTACTTTGTATAGACTAACTAGAAGATATGTATTCTGCATCTTACTGTATGTATACTGTTGTACTATCTAATTATTGTATAGTGCTTGTATTTCCGTGGAGCTTTTCTCCCCAGTCCTCCACTGAAAATGGGCTTCTGACTCGGTCGGTCTTTCCCAGTAAACAAATGTAAATAAATAAATAAATAAATATCTTCTTTACTCAAACAGCATTTCCTAAACTTTTACTTTTTTCTACATGTTTCTGCAATCTTATAATCTTTAAGTATTTCAAACATTCTTAACAACTTCCAATCCAAAATTTGCTCTGGGTCAATTAAATCACATCACTACAAAATAACCCAAAAACCAGTGACACAAACACCAAAACTTCAAGAAAAACACTGGTGCCTCAGAAAAAAACAAGCCAACTAATAACGTAAAAATAATTTATTCAATGTTTTCGTCCGATAGACTTCTTCAGAATAAAATCTTACACATACCCATCCATATTTATACTAAAACATTAGTAGCTAATTAAATACAATTACCTAATTGAACAATTAATTAATAAAAAACTACTTTATAATTAATTAGACTGCTTTATAAAAATGATATAAAAACTTTAAAAGTCATACAACTACAAATATTAACTTCATATTTACATGTTATTATACTTTCAATATTCTGTTGACCAAAAAACATTTAATATTAATCGTTTCTTTCATCCCTGGCAACACATCTGCTCCTAGCTTTAATTGCCACAGAGTTTCTTTCCTTTCTACCTTATTTTTCATGCTACCTCCCCTCAGATCACCTTTAACATGTTCCAAAATCGAAAACATATTAAATGTACATCTCATAGTGTGCCTGTAGAGGGCATTATTAACGTCTTTAGTCTTAATAGCATAACAGTGCTCTTTTATATGTTTACTAAGGCTTCTTGTAGTCATTCCTATATAATATGCAGGACAACCTGAACAAAGAGCAACATAAACCACATTATTAGTTTTGCAATTATATCTTCCATCTATACTTATAATCTTATCATAATGCTCTAAATTAATAAAAGGCCACTCCAAAATATACCTACAGACACTACAATTATAACATTTGAACATACCTCTAGTCTTACTAGTTACTGGAGGTGAAATGAGAGTATCATCACACTGGAGCATATTTTTAATAGTTTGATTCTTCTTATACACAAACGTTGGTGCTTCACCCAACACAATACTCAATTAATTATTGCCCTTAATAATTTTCCAGTTGTTCTGTATGACATGTTTGATGCTTTCACTATCTACAGACATCTCAATGGCACACCTAGGTGCCATCTCACTTGTTTCACCTCCTTGATGTTTTATGTTATTATTTTCCAATAATCCTTTGGTTAAAATAGTCCCTCCTAGTTTTATATAAATCCATCCTCCCAACCATAGCTTTGGGATTCTACCCAAATGTAATGACTGCAACAGTGAAACACAAAGAACATAGTACAGATGTGTACACTTACCATAAATGTAGATGTTCGAGTGTATTCACTGTTGCAGTCCTGGTTACCCACCCTCCAGCCCCCTGTTTTTCTCTTACTATACCTCTCCTTTCTTTTACTATGCTTAAAAGCCTTTTTGGTGTATTTGCTTTTGTTTGGAGGTATATGTTTTGTGTTTTAAATTATATATATATATATATATATATATATATATATATATATATATATATTTATTTTTGCTCCTCATTTGGGGGGCACCTGACATCTGGGGCAAGAAAAACTGATGTAATGGCATCGGCTGCATGTTTTATACCCCTGATGACCTGACGTCATGGAAGAAGGGACAGCAACCGACGCAGGACCCAAGACTTTGTTAATCAGGCTAACTGAGGGCAACCTGCCAGCAGATTACACAGGACAAATCAAAATGATTCTGATTGCTCCAGACTGTCTTCGACAATGCTGCTACCCACTCCTGCGCAATGTGTCACGCCAGTGGAATATTCCCTTATCCCTGCTGTACTGCGATCTAAGCAACAGTTTACTTAGTTGGACAATAAACAGTACATGTTGATATACAACTAAATCTGCATGCAAACAACTGCTTGGTTAGTTACCTTTCAGTGAAAGATCATTTTCGACAAAATGCACTTTCATAAAAATGAGTTCAATCATGTACATTTTGATGGAACATACTTTTGATAATAAGACCAGGACCCATATATATATACATATATATATATATATATATATATATATATATATATATATATATATATATATATATATATATATATATATATATATATATATACGGATTTACTTCATAACCTCGAAATACTGAAATCTCGAATTTCAGTATCTTGAGCCCAAGAAGTTGAATCCACAAAACAACGAAAACTAAAAACCACGAAATTCAAAACCTCGAATACCGGAAGTTATGAATTTCGCAGTTTTACTACACACACACACACACACACACACACACACACACACACACCATCCACCACACAAACACATGCATAACTCTACTACATGAAATCAGGGGGCAAGCTCTGCTGCACCCCTCATGAGGGGGGCTGCACCCCCCACACCCCTCTACTTAAATATTCTTACTCCGAGGTCGCACTACATGCAAACACACACAAAACACCACCACACAAGCTACTTTCTCTTCACACACACACATCACAGCAAACAAAACACACTGACACACACAGCAGCCCCTACCCAAACCACTTAACACACACACACACACACACACACACACACACACACACACACACTTACCTGAATACATGACCATAGCGGAACTTTAGAAGCGCGAACTTCAAAACCTCTGGTATTCAAGGTTTTGAATTTCGTGCTTCTAAACTTTTGCTATTATGTGGATTCAGCTTCTTGAGCTCGAAATACTGAAATTTGAGATTTCAGTATTTTAAGCTTCTGAAGGGAGCCCATATATACACACATACATGGTCTACTTAAGATAATCTAAACTGCATAATTTCAACAGCAAAAATATCCAAACTCAAAATTATCTAAACCCCAAATATCAAAAAATCTTACTATATATAAAGCCAATGGTTTTGCAGGGGAAAGCCCTCCTGCACCCCCTGTTACTAATTATGTATATCAACTCCAAAGTTGCAAAACAATGGTGGAAGCACATAAGTCCAACCTTTGTATAACTTAGATTTTGTTGATATTTTGCATATATATATATATCTATCTATATATATATATATATATATATATATATATATATATATATATATATATATATATATATAGTTCCCCTTCAGAAGGTCAAATGGCTGAAATTTCAAAATGCATATGGTCAATAACATATGCTCAAAATTTCAGAAGCTCGACCTTCTGAATGGGAATCAGCATACAGCGTAGAATAAGATATTTCCCTTTCTGCACTGTAGTGCGATCTCGCAGTTGGAATAAATAAGTAGCAGGGGAGTGGGGGGTGCAGGGTGGCTTGCCCCCCTGCAGAAACATTGTTTTTTAGTTTTTTATTTTTGTTTGTTTCCCTTTCAGAAGGTTGAGCTTTTAAAATTCGAGCATATGGCTTCAGCCATATGCATTTCGAGATTTCAGCTGTTCGCCCTTCTGAAGGAGAACTATATATATATATATAGATATATAGATATATAGATATATAGATATATATCACTGATTGTTAGTGATGTTCATCTTGCTGCATTAATGTGATCAGCTGCTGTGTATTTATAGCTCTGTCCATCTCTGTAACAAAATGGTGCTGTATCCACTTCCTAGTTTTCTCTCTAAAACAAAACAGTTTCATTCATCATGTTATTTTCCGCAGATGTAATCTACTCAATGCCATTTGTACATTGGCAGGGTCTTTCTGAAAACACTGTTATCCATAAGTGTCCATACCTCCAACAAATTCTACATTCTGTGCACATATTCAGAGTTTCACTTGTCTTCTCACATTGTGCAACTCCCCCGCCAAGCAGCCTCCACACTGGAAATGGGAGTCATGAGAGAGGAGAACAGGAGTAGTCCCAGTGCCTTGACCAAATTTAAGCTAGTCTGAATGAATGCTGGATCTACTATGAATTACTAAACTGCAAACATGAGAGCATAAAAAAAATGATGCTTGAAAAACAGAAGCGCAAAAAAAACTTCAAACATTTTTTTTCAGGTGAGCAAGCTCTCCTGCATACCCCATAGGTGGTGCGGGCAGTCCCCAAACCCTTGAACTTATATATACCAACTCAGTCATCCCACAAACTCAAAGAAGGGAAAAAATCACCCAAAATAAGCAAATCTTTGCTGGAGTACAATTGGAAATTATACTGGCAAGGATTTCCTGTGAAAAACAGCTATCAGCATTGTATTCACTGACAATTTCTCATCTGGGCTACTGACCTTTGATGAATTTCAACTCAGCCAACTGTAGAGGAGCCATGGATATCACATTGGATCTTACCTAAAAAGGTCCATTTACCTAGCGGGACTAGCGTGGCCAGCAAAGCCTAAACAAAATAAATACATAAATAACAAAATAACTAAACAAATGAATTACTAAATAAATAAACTGGTGGTAGTTTGTCAAAGTAAAGATGTGTAAGATGCTGCCTTTAAAAGCTGAGCCTTCTGATAATGGAAATGATGCTCATTTTGGTTTACTGCAAGAAAGAAAACAGTTTTAAAATATGACATTATTAAGTAAATTGCCAATGAGAGGCAAAAAAAATGTAATGCTTAAAACAATAAATGTGTTTTTATTATGTAAGTAGAACAGATGCAAAGTTTTGCTGATATATATATATATATATATATATATATATATATATATATATATATATATATATATATATATATATATATATATTCTGTAAATGAACAGGCACCCATCAGGATCAACCATACCAGGTCAAACACAACCCCATGGTTAACATGTGAAACCAAAGGTATATTGATTAAGAGAGACCATGTTTGGAAAGACTGGTCCAAAACCAAAAATCAAAGAGACCTGCTGAAATACACAACCCTAAAAAACTGATCTAAGCAGCAAATAACCAATGACAAAAAATCCCATTTCTAAAACCTCCCAAAAAAATCACATCAAAACAACTTCACTCTCTTCTAACTGTCCATCAAAAAAAAAAAAAAAATCACTCCCCGGGATTCATGAAGCTTGCACAAGGCGCAGGCGTAGCGTAGGTGGTATAATGCCAAATATGGCCGCCGAGTGATTCAGGTATGATCCATTTCCATGTGCACTACCAGCGTACGCCAGATCTGCGCAGCTCCCGGCATAGGTATGCAAATCACCCCATGCGTCATACTGCAGCATGCAAATGAAGGTACACAGCGATTCATGAAGTGGTATAGGCATAGCGTAAGCATACAGAAATGTAAACCAAAAAAAAAACAGTTTACATGTTGACAAACAGAACATCGTAGCCACGGAAGAGGACCAGACTCATGTACAACAAAGTTAACATATGCCAATCACTAAATATACAGCTAATGGCATAAGAAAAGATGCACAACACATACAAAATAACATTTAATGTCATGGCCACAGTAACGCAAAGGACAACCGTAGGGCATGTGTGTGCAAATAAGAACACAAGGAAAATATATACAAATTTCATAAAATAGCAATGTAACAAAAATCATGATTTCACCATATTGGTCAATGGTATGCATGCTACATCACAACCAAGCTGTAAGGGTTGCTAAGAGCCTGTGACATCGTTCAGCATGATAAATATGAATTAGTAGTCAATGCCATGCAAATGAGGCAAGTAATAGTGAAACGCAAACGACCCACCGGCCTAAGGATGTACAATACGGCACAGCGCTACAACACCGAGGAGTGGTCTGTAGGAATACATAACATCAGCAGTGGGGTGTGCCACTGCAGCTGTAAGCACATTGGAGCAATACAAATCCAGGTTGCCCGTTGCTAAGCAAAGCCGCAGGACAGGGGCGTGGATGTAGGTATAGCTTTGCTCAGCTGAGAGCACACATGGTGCCCGAAAGCACATGTGTACGTGGATGAAAACGTGCACAAATCCCGGTAAGTGGACTCACACGCCGTGCACCACAGCCCAAAAAGGAAGTTTAGGGGAAGACAATAAGGAAATGCTACAGTAGGGTAATTGGAGTACAACTGTGCAATTAACACCTATTAACTCACAGTGGGCAACTGACGCCAGCTAACAAGGTTGCTAGCAGCAACCTGCAGAACAGGATAGGGGAGGTGTCAGATTGCAAAGAAGAGAGAACTGTAACCCGCCAAGCAAAGCAAACCTGCAGTAGATTGGCAATAGAAAACATTTGGCAAGACAATCCTGATTCGGGAAAGTACAAAACAAGAAAGCAGGCTGCTGGATGCATGCCAGACAATGGGAGGGGAATCGTTAAGAAAAGTGGAGGCAAGGGAAAGAGGTAATCCATGGCAGCTAAATGTAATGTAACAGCAAAGGCAGCACAATTGCAGTATCCATGGTAAAACACAAGATACTCTGCAGCTCCTAATGTACATACACACCATATGACATCATCAGTGTTCAAAGCATAATAGTATAAAGTGTGAAGGCACCTCACACACACTTGTGTATTCCCAAACACTGCACCATCGGTGTAAACAGATGGGAAACTTTTACAATGTATATGTTGGGAGCTGCCATAGCTGTGATTCATCAACATGTGTTGGAGACTGAAGGTATTGTGGAGGATGATGCTGACAACCACCTCTGGCCCCGGCGGAGGAGAAGAGTGTTCAGACCAAGGGTAACCTACCAGGGGCTACATCATCTGGAGATAGTAGAGCATTACAGGGTGGACAGGGACATCCTACAGCAAATAGTTGAGCTGTGCCGGCCACGCCTGAGAGCCAGAAACAACAGAGAGGAACCAATCCCAGTGGACATGAAGGTATGTGTAAGCCTGAGAATACTAGCCACAGGTACCTTTCAAAGGCCAACTGGAGATATTATGGGGATCTCACAGGCATCAGCATCCAGGGTACTCCACCAGTTCCTGGATGCCATGTTACCACATGCCAGTGAGCATATATACTTCCCCTGAACTCAGGAGGAGGTGGCCAGCAATATGCATCTCTTCCACCATGTGGCACACTACCAGTAAGTACTGGGTGCAATAGACTGCATGCACATACATATCAAGTCACCACCCAGAGACCATTATAGGCGCTACATAAACCACAAGGGATATCACTCCAACAACTGCCAGGTCATGTGCAATGCCCAGGGTATTATCACGGATGTGTGTGCTGGCAGCCCTGGAAGCTACCATGACTCCCACATCTGGCATGCCTCACAGCTGTATCAGGTATTTGTTAAGGGGGACATCCCATATGGCCACCTTGTGGGGGATGCTGGCTATGCACTGGAGCCATGGATGATGACTCCCATCAGAAATGCACACACACCCATGCAAGAACGTCATAATGAGGCACACGCACAAACCAGAATCATCATAGAGCATGTGTTTGGGATGCTAAAATCATGGTTCTGTTGCTTGGACATATCTGGTGGATCCTTGCAGTACTCTCCAGGCATGTGTTCCCACATCTTCATAGTATGTGCCATGCTACATAATATGATCCTGCGGAAACAGCTGCAGCAGGGACATAATGGTGAAGGCCCTCACAGCCCACTGCAATTGCCAAGGCCATCACAGGCACAGAGGGATTCAGACCACAAACAACCTGTGCCAGCCCCAATAGGCAGACGGAGGCATGCCCAATATGCCCATGCCTTGGCAAAGAGGGAACATAAAGCACATACACTGACAGTGTAGGCCCCTACGGACTGGCACACTTCTCCACCTGCACACACAGTAAAACAGATTGCACACACACACGACCACCTACAAATTGTAATGTATAGGTGGCCTACTGTGTGAATCTTACATAGGCAGCCCTCAACTATTGCACACACAACAGCTATTGGAACAAGGAAAGTCAACGCCTGTACAGTAAACAAAGCTAACAGCATATGTTGATACTGTATGTATAGGTGCTTAGGTACATTGGTAGGTACATGCCCGATTATCAGAGGCTATGCAGCAGCCTAGACAAAATATGTCTGCTATCGCCACCCCATCGGTCAACCAACAGTCCCTCTGTGGAGCAGAGCCAATATCCGGATCCACGTGTGTAACCACTGTTCCCCACCTACTCTGCATGGATTCTCCGGTGTGTTAATGAGGGCATCCATATAATGTAAGTAGGGATGTAGTGCCAAAGCATGGGGAGTACCCATGACAGGTATCCACCACCCCAGCATTCTCCAGTTAGTGTTTTGTCAAGATGTAGAACATGACAGTGCATGGCTCACTCTGACATAGATTCCCAATGCTGTCGCACATCCATTAAACATCACTTGGGCATACCATGAAGTGGTATCATCCATATGTAAACAAACTGAGTTACACATTTGACTGCAGTATGGAGAAACAGCAGTAGTAGTGTCCACATACAAAACACCATTAACACCTGTACAAACAACCGATAACCAAGTAGTAAAGCCACTGACTGCGTCGTGTATGTACCCGGTTCCACGTCATGCAAGGTCCGTAACGTAATCCCGATGGCACGAATAATGGATGTTGGATGTAGGTCATTAGAGCACATGTAAGCACATGTTAGCGGGTTAATGCGGCGGCAAGTGATGGTAAGCGTCGTTTAAACAGGACTACACGGATATGCGCAAAACAGGTTTAAGCTTTGCAGAATTCCATGCAGATCATGGTCAAGGATGACCAGAACAGGTGAAACCAGCATTATTCAGTCATGTACTAACAGTGCCTGCTCTGAGAGGTAAAACGACCACTGGCAGGAGTAGAACACGCAACTATGCACACACTCACCTACCATCAAGCTACCCAATATATACCAATGGCAGGTGTGTATTGTGACAGGTTAGAACACAAAAGTGCGGGGTTCAGAAAACAGAATACACCACCTTGTACCCAACGAAAGGTGTATACACTCTCTCTCCTTCTCCCTGTCTATACATATATATATATATATATTTATATATACATAAAATAGGGATAGAAAGGGTGATAGAGATGTATGTCGATATATATGGAAATACATATATCTGCGAATATAAAGACAGGTTAACGACATGTACACAACCATGGAGGTACAAATGAATAGGATGCTGCCAACTACTGAATGCTTTACATACTGACATGCGTAATCACAAGGCCGAAAGACTGAACGATCACAGTACCTGAACAGTATAACCATGAGTAATATTATCACGATGTCCAGGGACATTTAGTTATCGCTGCCAGTGCTGCGGTCCAGGTAGGTACTGTGTATAAGTGTGGTTCCGATTGCTGTAGAGTGTGTAAGTTCGTGTTGAGAGTGCAGTGTGTGTTTCCGTGGGACTGTAATGTGTGTGTGTTTGCATCGTGGGTCTGTTCGTGCAAACTTGGAGGTAGATTATTACAGTAGTTGTGGTCATATCCGGCCTTAAGCATACGGTTACCACATGTTCCACTTTGAGAGGGACAGTCCCTCTTTGGGCAGTTGTGTCCTGACAACAAATATTAAAAAGGGTAAATGTACCGTGATTGTAGGACATAGTGATGTTCGATATATTAAGTAATAGTTGCATGAAATAGTTATGTCCGTCTCTCAAATACGTAAATTGTACAAGAAACATAATAAGCAGCTAAAGTGCTACAAGAATAAAAGGTTCAGTGTAGGGCAAAAGTAAGTTCTATCCTTTGTACTGACAGTGTTTGTGTCGGCCTCTATACCCTGATGTGTGTCCAGCAAATGTCCCAATATGGCCAATTGAAAAGGTGGCAACCCAAGACAAAGAGTAGGAGTCACCAACACAACAGCAATGAGTGCAAATACTTGTGACAGAAATACACAAGACAGCTTTCATGTAGCAACAGTTCAGTACATATCGATGTTTTGGGGAGGGATTGAAGGATCAACATCACCTGCATGCTATGTAGGAACCAATTAACAATGGTTTAATGTCATTGAGTGAGTGGATATTTGTGATGTTTTTACAGTCTGTATTGCAATTGTTTCGAGTGTAGGGCAGATGTAGGTGGGTGTACATAGCAGATAAAGGTTTGTGGGGACTGCATTTATACATATTCCTTATGTGTGTGGGGGCATCTTCCCTAATTAAAGACCTAATACTATGGTTATTGCAGGCTTAGTTATTAAACCATTGTTAATTGGTAATGGCGCCATGTGAAATCGTTGCTGTTGTACAATGGAACAGACGCCAATGTTACAGGTTTCGTTTGCAATAGTCTCATATCAGACGGTTGAGAACAGCTACATTCACATGTAGAACTATTTACTGTAGCAGTCACACACAATCCATGGGGGACATGATTTCAAAGTATTTTGGTCTCTCCAAATAGCTGTTGCAATTCATCACAATACAATACATCCAGACCGTCTCCCTCGAAGGTATGGCAAAAGGACAACACCCAAGTGGAGTATTCAATTATACACCACTGTTGTCATGTAACTGGCCAATGGAGTAGCTGCACAGCTGATGTGCATGTAATAATTTACTCCGGAACACCAATTGGTGGCAGGACACCACATGTTACAGGTATCCACGTATAAAATGATGGCTTGCCATACATTCAAACCGTATGCTCATACCACTGAATCGTTTAAAGAGGAAAAGTGTAACACAGATAGTATTGTATACTCAGACCACTAAGAAGGTATGTAGAACACTTAGTATGTTAGTGTATGTAGTGCCTGTTCTCTATAAATGAATGTGTACGCAATGCAGACAGTGGGAAAAGGTATTATGTAGTGATGTCTTGTTGAGCATAGTAACACTTGTAGACATTGTGTGTACTGCTGTGGCCACAAGGTAAACACCTCAGACACCACAAGGGATGCTACATAAGGGCTTTAAACATAACAATTCCACTCCAGCCGCTGTTGGTGGTAGGGTATGTCCAACAAGTATGTGCCATAACAGGAGATAGCGTATGTTGATATACAGTAACAGTAGGCATATGTATGGGCATATAATGAGAATAACATGCCTAATGTGGTCCCGCTGTGCAATTATGCTTTGCATCATGGGATATGGTTTCAAATATGTGTAAAGTACAGTATTGTAGGTAGATAAGTCAAATATTTTACATAGCATGACTGGTATATTATGCAAACATAAGGTATGTGTATTGGACTGTACAATAAACATTAACAGGATACATATGTCTTGTAGTCACCAGACAGTGTAACAGCATGATAGCTAATTGAAATGGAAGAGCTACTCAATTATCCATGCACAAAGGACATGTAATAGCATCATAGATTCACAGTTAGGTACTATGCTGTCTGGCCAAGTCCATTTGTAAGCCCTAATACAGTGTTGTCACTGGCGGCACCTCCCTAGGTTAGTGTCCTGTGCCTTTGAACAGCACAGCCATTTGTTTCCTGCACCTGTGTAAAGTACAGCCACTGCAGTAATCCCTGGCATACATGTCTGTTCCCCATCCACCCATCGAGGTACCTCATGAAGAGTGCCAGTGAGGGTCCCTGTCTGATGTACATAGGAATCATGTTTCAAAGCATGGTGAGTGTCTGTTTCAGAAATGTATCCCTCCAGCACGTGCTACTCATCATAGTGTTTGGGTACATATTCCAGAGCATGTCGCTCTTAGTGGCCTTTGCTTATGTTGCTTATGTGGAGCATATCCATCAATATTGGTGTGTACATGGGCCTTGTATGTTCAACAGAGGTCACCTCCGAGTATGCAAATGACTACAGTTGGGGTTCCAGTAGTTGTGCTGCATACATCATCCTTTGTAGGTGAGTAATACTGTTGGTGTGTTAATGTTGTGTTATTTAAAGCCATTGCTGTCCCGTAAGGTACACCGAAACGGGGTGTTGTACCCCTGAATTTGTTTCATAAGTCAGGAGTATAGAGGTACAATGGCAGGCTTTGTTCCATCTACAAACCAGTACAGGTTACGGTGGCCATGTAGAAGTATATCCACGCCCTCTTGGCAATAGGTTATCAAAGGGGTGGGTGCTATCTATATGTGTACTACGATCCCTTATAATGTCTCATGTATGTAGGGGACCACCACCTATGTGATAGTCACAGGGTGATTGTTGTAATACAAAGGGCATGTCTATGCACCGTCTGCCATGCTATGACTGAGGACCGGGGTATGCCAATTGTAACTGATGTACAGTAGAAACTGTGGTATGCTACCCTCACTGTGTGTGTCCTGTCCGTGAGCCACTGTGCATAACATCCCAGGATGTATGGGTCACTGTGCAGGTGAATGTGCGTAGTGACAATACCAGAATGGTGAACAGTGTTGAAAGCCAATGAGAGGACAACGTAGGCTGTGTGGACCCCCTTACCATCATCTACGACCTTGGTAACTGTCTCACAGGACTCCACCAGATTTAGGAGCCATGTTGTGGACCTAACAAATCCAACCTGGGTGGTATCAAAGGTGTGGAGGCCAACATTGTCTCTGTGAAGGACTTCCATGATGATGTTCTCAATAGCCTAGCAGAACAGTCAAGTCAGGTGTATAGGGCAATAGTTCCTCTGGTCAATTGTGGCACCACCTCTGTGGAGTGTGATAACTGTTGCTGTGTGCCAGTCAGGGTCCACAATGCCTTATACAAGGCTACTAGTGAATCTGGTGCCCAAGTGGGGATCCATGTCATTCTGAGGTTTGTGTAAAATGCGGACTGCGATGTAGGATGATCACATAGAGTGTGTGTTCCAGGTTTTAGAGAGAGCAGGTCTGAATGGCGTAGTTGTGACCGCAGGGACTCTGCATTGATCCTGTATAGATGTTGGCCCATTAGGGTGTGAGAGGGGTGTAAAGTTAGCTGCCAGGTTGTTGCCAATATCAGTCGGTTCTGTAATGTGTCTGCCTAACCGATGTATGTCAGAGCAGATGTGAGTATTGCCATCGAGAGTAGTGACATACCTCCATAATGCTTAGTGGTAGTCCCTTGAATGTGTCACAGTAATGTTGACGTAGCTAGTGTTGGAGGATGTAAGAAGGGATCCCAGAATCCAACTGAGGCTGAATAGGGAGCTACCCCATCTCTGGGAGTGTACCCTACTTTGCAACTGTCTCCTCCTGTCGTGCAGTATGTCCATGGCAGTGGACCCCCAGACGGGCGTCCGTTATGTGGTGGGTACTGTCATGGCTCTGTGTGGCATAGCATGACCCATGCAGTCGTGTATGTGCTAATGAAGTGCAGTTGGGAATGTTTCTGCATTTGTAACTACATTGTCCATCTGCATGGGTGTCATGGCGTTTACTACTCCTGTCATACAAAGCGTGAATTTGGCTCAGCAGAAATATTGTACTGTGTTTTCTGTGAAGGATGTGGTGCCATGATGTGGATAACAAGGGTAATTAGCATATGTTTGGAACTGACCAACGAGGGGATACCCCAGGTGTGTTACACCAATCACACATGTTGGTAATGTCCAGGTCTACGATATTGTTGGCCTTGGTTGTGGTGTGTATATGTTGACCCAGCTGAATGGAGTTTATCAACCCATGACGGTGTTGACCTAATGTGTCAGTACATGAGTAGGTATCACCCATATGTGTGTGGTAGTGTCAGTGTCACATCAGTAGTTTCTGTGTGAACTCTACTTTCCAGTACACCAAGAAATGAGGGATGTTAACCATGGGGTATGTTGTGGAATCCGTAGCAAGCTACAATTTGAACAGCAGTTCTGGCCACAGTTAGTTGCACTTGGATTGCCTCTGCTGCATCATGCTAAGCCACCAACAGGGAGGTGTATACATCCCTGTGACATATGGACACACCTCTGCCGTGGGTGTTGTGGTCCTGGTTACATGACTGAAAGGTGTGGTCTGTGTAATAGCCTGTCAGTGCAGGGGTGTTTCCGGAGTCTAGAAGCAGGTCACGGTCACTGCAGAGACATCAAAGTGGTCCATTATAAGGAGTGTCTCAGATGAGTGCATTTGAGATGGAGATGTCAAGCATTGAGTAACAATACCCTCAGGTTTTGCTTGCTTGTACTTGTTCTGGTGGTGAATATGTGTCTGAAATGTGTCTAAAACAGGCAGTATAGGAGCAGCAAGAGCCTGAGATGTTACCCATAATCCCAGGGCCAACAGGTGCAGGCCATCTGTGGCAAAGCATTGTGGTTTGTCGACCATGTCAGTCAAAGCAGACAGATACTGGATACCCTTGGAATGACACCAGATGCATAAGCAACTGTTAACGTGAATAATTCCATTGTTCCACTGTGTCATCAGTCAGGACTAACGCAGAATGCTTCTCAGGGCTAGGGCGATACCTGCCTGGGCTACAAGATCGGAGAGCTATTGCATGTCCCTGTACATGTAGTCCAGGAAGTTACATCTCAGAGCATTCACACTAACGTGGAGAATGACAGCCATATTGTACCTGTTGAGGAGTGACCTGAGTGCATAGGTCACATTGTGGATCCTGTTACCCGACAGCCAGATGTCAGTGATTATCACCTTGTGTGGCCTGCTGAGTGAGACTTCAGTGTGACCGCCTACAGAGTCACCTATGACTAGTGTGTTGTGTATGTTATAACACCCTATAGGCTGTAGTTGACGGGCACACATGAGTCTGTGGCCTATAAGCAATTGGTGTTGTGTTTGGTGATGGGGACTGCCTCTGTTGCCTACATAGAGTAGTATGGTGAGGCTCTGAAAATGTTGTACTCTTACTATGTGTGGCCTGTGGTGGTGGAGATCTACTAAGACTATGTGATGAGTGGTGTGTGCTGCAAATGCTTAACATCCCCATATGATTGTCAGGGTAAGTCTGTGTTGGAGAGAGCGTTACCTCCAGCATGGCTACAAATGTGCATCTCCCACAGGCTGTAGTTTCGTATGTTAGGAGGTGAGCATTGACTGTGTACATGAGCCGATTGCTGTATTGCCACATGTTGCCCAAAGTCATCATATAGACAGGCAATAACACTGGTAATTGACATTTGGACATGCCTGTCTAGTCAACCAGTACTCACAAGATATGTGAGGTAAGTGTGTACAACAGCTGTTGTACTGCAAGCATGCTGGAAATGTAAGGACTAACAGTGTTTACCCATAGGAAATGAGTAGGTTTGAGTGATAAATTAATTAGTAGCTCATGAAGTGTGTACATGTTCTGAACAAGTGCTGAGCATACATAAGCAATATATATAGGGTGCCGGGTAATTTCATCTCACTGCCCCCCCAATAGGTACACAATCACAAATCCATAAACACGACAGAGCCCCTGAAACCATAACTATGATGGTACAAGGTACACTCTGGCTGCATGTGACCTGTCCAAATCCCTGGTCGTAGAATACACATATGGCAAAACAGTTGGCTCTACACATACACTGCCATGTAAAACATAGGTTCATGGCAGTCTGTGAAAATACAGAATGGATCATACTAACAGTTATCACAACCTACAAAGTAGAGACGCCACTCATAATGGGAGGCACAGCACTATCACCCTGCTGAGTATGGTCTGAAAGCTGATGAACCTTAATCAACGTAGATGTTAGCAGTACAGATGTAGATGATAGTACTGATGTATACACACCACAAAGCATACCTGTGACAGGTCAGAGGACATCATCATACATACTGTGTTCCACCTACACTCAGTATACTACATGTACCATCGTATGTCACAGGAGTGTTCTAGCAGTGGCCTGTTCACAGAAGCAACACTACAAAAGGTGTCTGAGTGACATGTGCATAGCACACCAGTGGCAGCTACAGTAAACAGGGTTAATGTGTTGTACTCCCCTGTCATTGTAGCCCATACCACAGAGACAAATGGATGGCATCTGCACATGTGAGAATGTGAATGACCATGACCTATGAGCAATAGCTGACTCAGTGTTGTGGATAACATACAGCCTGGGCTTTGTGGGTGAGGTGTGTGACATATGTGCACAATCTGACAGCAGCTTATTGCATTGTCTCTGCTATGTTAATAACCGTGTACCCATTAACTACCACCTCAGCAGCGGTCAACATTATGGACACTGTGTGTAAGGGATAGTGCTGTGCAGTTTACCTCCCTGAGCTAGTGACATCACCAGGGCTATTAGGTAGTCATAAGAGGCAACCTAAGTCATGACAGGGTGCCATCCATGAACTTGGAGATCATTGGGCAGCCATACTCAACACTCACGTTACCAATATCGGATCACATATCACCTTTAAGGGGTATTGGCCATGCTGGGATGGGCGTCACCAGCCTTCACAATCCTCATCTCCACTATGCAGCATGCTGCCTACCCTACATAAAGACATGTGCAACACTGTGATGTTGGACATGCTACACGTACATATCCTGATTTGAAAGACATATGTTATGGACAGCCACCATCCTAGTACAAGGGTCGCCACATGCTGGACAGATCACTGTGCCATACATGTGACTTACTCCTGCCATACCATGCAACCCTGTCCAGAAAATCTGTACATGTTATCTCTGTCATACATGGTGCGGTGACCGCATGGTAGATGTATCAGTGACTGTCTGGATCAGTAATGTGGCACTGATTCACCTGTCGCCGGGAACATGGCTGTCGGATACAGCTAGAAAGCCTGACATTCTATGGCCATACATGGCCCAGGGCATACAGGGTACTACATGATCCTCGCCATACATACTATAGTTGATAACCATCCCTGTGAATACCATCCAGATAGCCATTGTCCCATGTGTATCACATGTGCAACAGCAGCGATATGTGGCAGGATGTTGAACTGTTGTACAGTGCCGTGTAGATGTATATAGCAAAACACATGCTTGTAAAGTTTTCAGTGTGCATGTCTGCATTGTCACTGCCCATGTCCGTGAAGGCAGTGTATGTGATGATATGTGACATATACACAGCATCAACATTAACAGCATTCATGTGCACAAATCCAGGCATGTGCTGATAGGTAGGAACACCAGTACAGGCAAACAGACATGGCCAAATAATGACAGCATTCACATGGAGTATGAGCAATGTAATGAGGTGACACACGTATATGGTGATAATATCCAATACCCTTTGGATGTTACATGTGTGTGAAACAAACATGTCAGTCATGTGAGTGTCATGACGATTTGCAAAGACAACTGTTTATAAGTATTAAATGTAATACACATGAATGTGCATCTGTGTCTCTGTGCATCTCTGAGATGCTGTGACATGTCTCCATCATTATGTCTTACAGATAATGCCTCGATCATGACTGCCGGCATATAGCCGCACGGAGGATGATGCACTCATACCATACCTCCATGATAACTATAAGGAACTGTTCAGCCATTTGCCACAGCATGGCCAGCAATGTGATCACCTGTGGCAGGAACTTCGCAGGAGGGTCAATGATGTGGGTGGCCATAACTGCACCTACCAGCAGGTGCGCAGACATTGCACGGACCTGATCCAACATGCTAAACAATGTGCCAATGCAATCGCCAGGGAAAAAGGTAGAACAGGTGGTGGGCCACAAACCCAGCCCCCACTCACACCTACTGGGGAGCTACTGGCCAGCCTGGGGACCACATCAGAACAGCATCCACAAACTCTAGCTGCCATCGTGGAGGTGGGTGTCTCCCAACCACAGAGCCTGGAGTTGTCTGGTAAGTCACTACTGCACATAGAAATATTATATCCCATTTAGTCGCATGTGTCACTGTACACTATGTAATGTAACATCATGTGCAAGGTATGTTTACACACATGCCACATACTATAGTATGCTACCCTGTGTATGCACACATGTGCATACTCTGTAGTATATGCTATTGTACTAGCGAATGTGTTAACATGCAAAGTACACCCTGTAGCTGTCATACAGTCATGGATAATGATCTAACCACTGTGTCACCCCTATACAGGTACCTCTGGCATGCCGCAGAGACAGCAGTTCATTGCAGGTGAGACAGTTATCAGTATTGGGCATGTGAATGGACAGATCTATTAGCCATGTGGCCAGTTAACACATGTAGACATAATGTATGGTCCAGTCACAATATACAGGTCGCAGCATTCATCAATCACACTGGCTACCCATGTGCAATATCTAAAAACAAAATGAAACAACAACATGACCTCACAGTAACTCTCATTGATAGGTGTGTGGACAGCTGTCCATACAATGGTGGAGGCATTGTTCAATGTATGAATATGTACTATACATCATAACAACACATGTGGGGTACGCAAACAGTACTACACAGTGAGCTGGGATATGGGCAGCCCACATGATCCACCATTGTGGAATGTGCCCTTGCAATGAGTGCAGACATTGTGATGTGCCAGCTGACATGTCCCAGACATGTAGTTGTCCGGTTGCAACATTGTCACACTATCCAATAAAACATACCCCACATACCAAACATACAACTCTTTGTCTATATAACCCTGTGGACACTGGAGTATCTGACATCTATGGGTGTATGTCATATGGGACAACACAGACAGGTGACATAGACGGCCATCACAGACATCTGACCAACACATGTTCACACATGGCCATGGAGGATGGTCAGAGACATGTAGTAACACACAGTAGATGTGTATGTGTGTACACCCTGTTGCGCATTGTCTACACACGGTCCATCTATAGCCTTTGTTGAATGGTTATATAGTAGATGTGGAACACTGGACATCCTAACAGCCTGTGCACAGCTTGTGGAGGTGTCACTTAATTTGACCACATACGATGTGTTGCACATCATGACTGTGTCACAGCATGAAAGTTGTCACCTGTACAGCTTCCACATACATAGACAGACACCACATCAGGCCAGAGATGCTATATATTTCCCTTGCTGCTGTCGGACATCACTGTCAGCCGTGCACCTCCTGTGTGTGGTACATACATGTCATGTGGAACATGGCGTATTGAGCAGTCTGCCATGTGTGGACACGGTTGACAGGCAGCTAAGATATGTTAGCAGTTGTGCAGGGCTGTCATCGGTATGTTGTCCGATGACCTGTCACACATGACACAGCATGGTTTAGTGTGTATACACCTCAGCAACGTGGGTCACACTCCACAATATGTATGTATTGTGTATGCACGTAGTCATGGCTATGCACTGTATGTGTATTCCACACTGTATGGCAATAGAGACGCCTCAGGATTCCATGCAATGGCACTGTGTCTGTACTTCAAACTGTATAGCAATATAGACGCCTCATACCACCCTCAATGGTCATGCACATCTGCTAAAAGTGCATTCGATCTGTAGGGCATACAGTCAACACTGCAATGTGACATCATTACACCGCTGTACATGTGTCAGGACACCATTGTGTCAAACATGTATGCATGTCACTGCACACATCAGCAGATTACATGTCATACTACATGTTAATGTCAAGGACATATGCCTCACATCAGCCATGTGTACTGTTAAGTTAACCTGTGCTGGTCCACATGGTGTATCACAGGGATGCATGCTTACTACCATGATTGTGTGAAATTGGATGGCTTCTGCTATGACACATGCTTGCTGTTGTGTGCAACTCAGGGATGTAATCAAACTAACACTGTTAATGTCTGAGATGCATGCCATCTACTGTATCACATACATGCTGCATGCCTTCTGTCATATCACATGCATGGCTGTCTGTGTGTGTCTGTGCGTGTGTGTCTGTGTGTGTGTGTGTGTGTGTGTGTGTGTGTGTGTGTGTGTGTCTGTGCATGTGTGTGTTTCCAGCTGCCTGGGAACAGAATAATGTTTTTAGACAGCTCACTATCCGTACACTCCCTATCAGCATCTTTGCTTTTACTGATGATGTCACCCACATAGAAGTCTGCCTCTGGGAGTGCTGTGATCCAGTAATCTCGGTAGTGCGTTCTGTAACTGCATAATGCTGTAGTGTGATAAGGTAGTCAGTACTATGTTCCAATCTCAATCCTGCCGTGTGTGTGTGTGTGTTTCCAGCTGCCTGGGGACAGAATAATGTTTTTAGACAGCTCACTCTCCGTACACTCCCTATCGGTGTCTTTGCCTTTACTGATGATGTCACCCACCTAGAAGTTTGCCTCTGGGAGTGTTGTGATCCAGTAATCTCGGTAGCACGTTCTGTAACTGCGTAATGCTGTAGTGTGATAAGGTAGTCATTTCTATGTTCTAATACCAGCCCTGCCATGTGTGTGTGTGTTACCAGCTGCCTGGGGACAGAATAATGTTTTTAGACAGCTCACTTTCCGTTCACTCCCTATCGGCGTCATTGCCTTTGCTGATTATGTCACCCACCTAGAAGTAAGCCTCTGGGAGTGTTGTGATGCTGAAATCTCAGTAGCATGTTCTGTTACTGCATAATGCTATAGTGTGGTAGAATAGACAGGTAGCGGCTTGATTCCAAGGCATGGCAGGTGTGTGTGTTTGACAGTTATACCCTATGTGTTGGTATCTGTGGGTGGCTAGCTTCAGGATGTGCTCAGTGTGTTTTTTTGCTGTCCTATATAGTGTCCACAGCCCACATAATCGGCCATGACACTGGGTTGTCAACACATACATTTGCCAATAGGTCTGGTGAGTAAATGTCAGCAGCCCTACTCTTACCCTTAATACAGTCTGACCCATGTGATGCAAGAAAACACACATGCCTTGATAGTAACAACACTACATGATGCAGGTGGCACATGTAGTTTCCTTTTCATTCCTGTCTAATGCTTTGCTGTCATGTGGTCCACTGTTGTGATATGAATGCAATATCTACATATGTGTGTATATGTATATGTGTGTATGTATGTGTATATATATATATATATATATATATATATATATATATATATATATATATATATGTATACATATAATATATATGATATATGCAGATATAGAGAGATAGACATAGATATATACATATATGTCTGGGGACATCAGCACTATTGAATGTTTGTGCTGGATGATCTGTACATGATAACCTCAGATGTATGTATATTTGCCATGGCGTAGTGGTAATGCACATTGTCTGTTGTGTGCAGAGTCCCTGGTTTTAGTCATGTAAACACCGGTTATTTTGTTGCTGAGAAGACCATGGGACATCGAATACAGTGATAGTAAGGCAACTGTTACCAGTTGTGTACGGATTTCAGTGACACTAAGCAGTGGTTGTTAATTTGGAGGTTCGTTATGGGTCATATAACTATTCATTAGAAAACTATACTATGCAGATGAGGTTGACAATAGTGTACCCCATTTATCCCCAGGGTGTGATGCAGATCCCTGGAGTGTATGTGCATAGATAGCCAGGTGCAGGTCTCGAATATAGCTCACAGCATGGGAGGGGGGTCAGGCATACTGTACGTACATTGGAGACCTGTGCCCCGGGAGTGCTCCTGCCTTAACAGGCCTAAGCTAGGGGTGTGTCTATACCTGCTTGAAGACATTGGGAGGGACAAAAGCAGTAGTGGGGTAGTCAGGGTGAACAGGCTGCACAAACAGGTGATGATCAGCACAATCAGCAGATTACATGGTCAGCTCGCACCTCAACAGTATGGTAATGTGAGCAAGCAGCATACACACAGGTTTCTTCTGCACTCTACACCACCGGTGTAGACCTGCAGGGACATTTCACAACACAGTCCAACTAAATGAGAAGGGCTGCAGCAGGCAACATAGACCAACATGTGCAGGAGGCTGAGGGCAGTGAGGATGTGCATGCTGCCGAACAACCCTTACTGGGGTGACATAAGACTTTATAGACCCAGGGTGACTTACCAGGGGCTACATGGGTTGGGTATGGTGGAGCACTATGGGGTGGACAGAGACCTCCTACAGCGGCTTGTTGACCTGTGCCTGCCACACCTGACACATCAAACAGGCTGAGGGAAACCCATCATAGTGGATACCACGGTATGTGTTGGCCTAGGTATACTAGCCACAGGTACCTCCCACAGCACAACTTGGGATATCATGGGGATCTCACAGGCATCTGCATCCAGAGTATTGCACCAGTTCACAGACGCCATGTCAACACATGCTAGTGAGCACGTACATGTCCTCAACACACGTGATTAGTAGACCAGCAATATGCATCTCTACAACCACATGGCTGACTACCTTGGGGTACTGGGGGCTATAGCCTGCACACATGTACACATCAAAGCACCACCCGGTGAGTGGGGTAGGGCCTACATTCACTGCAGGGCATACCCTCCAACAGCTAGGCCATATGCGATGGCTAGGGCATTAGATTGAATGTGTGCGCTGTCTGCCCTGGAAGCTATGATGATTCCGATATATGGATTCTGACACAGGTGTACCACACCTTTGCCAATATGGACATCCCCTACAGTCTCCTAGTGGGGGATGCTGGGTAACCACTGGTGTCGTGGCTGATGACACCCATCAGCAATGCACACACACCTGAACACTTACACCATAATGTGGCAGATGCACAGGCAAGACATATAATTGAGCATGTGTTTGGGATGCTCAGGTCACAATTCTGGTATCTGGACACATCCAGTGGAGCCCTGCAGTATTCAATAGCTACATGCACACAGATTGTTATGGTATTTGCTATGCTACACAATCTGATCCTGCAGTAACAGTTGCAGCTGGAACAGCATGGGGCAGGGCCACACTGACCAACACCACTGCCAAGGCCTGTACAAGCACAGTGTGACTTGGCGAAGGAACTACCTGAGCAGGGCCCAGTCGGCGAAAGGGCCATGCACAGTATGACCTGCCCTTGGCAAAGAGGCAACACAAGGCATATGCACTGACACAGTAGGTTCCCAGGGATTTCACCCTCTCTGACCCACACACAGTACAATGGATAGCAAACGTGACACTAGCTGTGCTCGGCCATGTATAGAAGGTATACTGTGTGCATCCGACATAGGCAGCCCTCCAGCACCATCCTCAGGTTTGGAACACCCCCAGGGTACGTCTATCGACCTAACAATTGGCAGTTGTATTAGAATGTGTATTTACCCATTGCTATGGTATGTATGTGAGCATACAAGAGACTTTGGTGGCCGAATGTTAGGGCAGCAGACAGTACACGTCCATAGTGTAACCATGACATCTGTAGCACATACAGGGGTCACAGTGGTAGCCAGTAGTACACAGGGTGTCCTAACCCACTGCAGATTATGGGCTGAACATCATGTGTGTCCATACAGCCCACACATGTTCCATGCAGCTGGACAGGTGTGGACCAATACAGACAAATTATATACAATGGCCTATGGATATGCCCGTTGAATGACTCCAACCCCCAGAGACACACACAGACTACAGCAGGCCAGGCAGTTTGATGTAGGTTGTGAAAGGTAGGACGTCCAACACCACTATGCTGGTAATTAAAGCTGGGATCTGACGTACACTGGTATCCCTCCAACCAGCAATTTAGGTAGGTCCACACACTGACATGGAGTACCTGGCATACCAGTACAGTAGTGGCAGATGTGTACAACTGTCAGCTGTGCCCCCCGTCCAGTGTACACATGTGAGAGTCATGTGCGCCACCCCCGGTGCTGTGTAGGACTGTGAATGCTGTTGGATGTCCCCCATGCTATGCAGAAATGTAGCAACTGTCAATGTCACATGACCATTAACTACCCTGCAGACACAGCATGACACCTGTCTGTGTAGAACAGAGGGGTCGGCAACACAGTACTGACTATCTGGACATGTGACACATGCGATGCACTTGACCATACTTGGCATGCTCACACACATGACAGTATGACGGTAATGCCAGTCGACAACATGCGTAAAAGTCATACTGGGCATGCTCACACATTGAAACACAGGAAGGCCAGGCCTGCAAACACCAGTGGTCCGGACATAACTGCCAGTACATTGCTATACTGTTGGATGACTGTGCTGTATGGTGTGTGTGTGGTCTATTGTCTGTACATATGCCATGGTGTATTGTTAATTCACATGAGCTATATGCGCAGGGTAATGCTACCAACACGTGAATAGGACAGTTCTTTGTTTGCGGACAGAATGACGCCTTTGGATACAAAGTGGGTAAGGCACATTCCAGCAGGTGGGAGCAGTTGTGCGTGGGTTTGCACAGTGTTAAGCACTGCTGACCTCTGGTTACAGAACCATATACCCGTTTAGACTCCACATTTCTTTGACAGTGCACTACTGGCACACTGGTAGACAAACACGCTTACACCCGCTCGCTCACCGACATTTGTGCTTACATTTGTCACTCACGCTGGGTGTGTGTGATCCCTTGTGATGCGTATTACATCGGACTACATGACAACAGTATCGGGTATGTCTAACCATTTGGTGACGGCTGGCATTCGACTGTACGGACTTGGCGGCCTGTCCAGTGACATAATCATATTATATGCGTGTTCCTCATATGATCTGCTCCCATCTGGCTGATACATGGGAACCGATACTCTGCAATTCTGACATGTGAATGTTATTTGGTTAATGCAGCTCTCCGCCGGGTCATGCTACTGCATACCTACTGTACGTTTTCCACCTTTCAGATTGCACGACGGGAGACTGTAGGAGTAACACCTTTCCCACTTTGCATGGGACGGTCCCTCATTAGCCATATGTCATGTGACAATACTCTAGCCATTGCAACTGTCCTGATTAGGGGACATGCTCATATTCTACATGACTGTAATAGTTGCATGTTACAGGTCTTGTATACATGACACGTCGATATGTTATATGAAGTAGCATAAGCAACTTGACTGCTGCTAGACTACGCTTTGATTTGTGCTGATATGTATATTTCTGTACTATGCTTGGCTGTAGGTATGTTCTGTCCTGGTATGTCTGACATTTCTACAGAGCAGGTCCCTCTTTGACCATTCAGAATGGTGGCGGCCCTATAGGTCGTATATGTAGAGCTATCACATGTGTCAAGGCAACACATACCCACAGCCATTAGTAAACTGACTACTTCAATGGTTTGCATATGTTAAGGTTATCCTTGTAGCATTATAATTGCTAATACTGTTTCCTATTACATGTAGTTGTTTTTGATACAACAAATTAATTTCTGACACCATACACACAATATATGGCCTCCTTTCCCGAACTCACAGGCCATGTTCCATAACATTCATTTTGCAGGACACAACTGCCCAGACCGGTGTGTCCCTCAAAGGCGAATGGGTGGTAAACCTCATCTATTATGCTATCATCTACATAAGGTGGTCAGCAAATTATTCTCTTTCCGTCACTAGCAGACCTCACACACCAATGGGGAGAATGAACACTGTATCAGGAACACTGCATAACACCCTGTGGGACACATTTAGATGATTAGTTCTATTAACCAGACACATTGACAGTCACAGAGCATATGTATTCATTCACGTTTGTCGAGGTACATGCTGTTTATGATGCATACGTGTTGTCATCTGTCATTACCTGTATTCCGCCACCTGTCCACTTAATATCACTAGTTCTGGAAGTGTTTAGTTGGACTTTGTTACATTCTGATTCATAATTATGGACGTCCATGCTAATCGGGTACATGGCACTGATATGGTCCCTATGTATTCCCACAATAGTTTACAGACTATCCGGTAGATGTGCTCTTCAGGTATGGGAGGTATAGGCATCTGCTATGCCCACATAGGAATATTAATGACTTCCACTGGGCGGGCCTACTACATCTCTGCCAACCAGCTCCTGCACACTTAAGCCCATTATTGCATACCCACTCTACAGCACTCATGACAAATACTTACTGTGAGTGCAGCTGGGGTATGAGCACACCCCTACACATTGCCCAATCTCCCCATCTCGGGACACATGTCGTACGTTTTGTCAACCCATGTGTTATTACACTTGCACAACCTACTGTTCCATGTACAGCTACATCCTACTTGCATCAATCACTACAGGTTGACTGTATAGTGAACTTTTGGTGTCCCGCAAGGGACCCCGATCTCCATGTTTAAAGTGTAGACCTTGCAGATCTCTCCCACTGGTACTTTCCTGCGGGTGGTTTGGAAAGCAGCGGTGTATTTACCTTTATTGCCTGTCTGTATGTCTGACCGGCCTAACTGGGTGGTGTGGGAGGTAAAACGTTTATTTATTGGACCTCCCAGTAACATATGCCTGGTCTGAACATATGTTACCCCTAATTGCCGTAAAGTAACCTAGTTATGTACATGTGTATATCTACAATGACATATATATTTGTTTTGTGTGTATGTGTATATATCAATACGTGTTGTATGTGTATATCTATCTGTCTATATATATATATATATATATATATACATATATATATATATATATATATATATATATATATATATATATATATATATATATATATATATATATATATCTGTATATATATCTGTATATATATATATATATATATATATGTGTGTGTGTGTATATAAATATATATATATATATATATATATATATATATATATATATATATACATATATATACATATATGTATATATATATTTTTATCTATATATATATACATCTGTGTGTCCGTTAACCAATACATTTCACGGACATAGACACTTACACATGCGTATTGGGTTTTATCTCTGCTTCAACAGTATACTATTGCCTTAGTCATTATGACACCGACACTTCACTCCGGTGAACTTGTGATCAGTATACTGCATGTTATACAGCGGACAGATGTCGCACGTTTTTCATGTCTGGGGTACCGCTGATAAGTGTGATGTGATACATTGTCATTCAACCTATTACTCATATGCGCAGCCTATTATTCCTGCTACTGTGTTTGTTTCTGTGCACATTCATATTATTAATGTTAATAGAATGAGTGCTTGTGTTACAGAGATTGTACGTCAACATATTGATGTCTGCATGTAGTTGTGTCTTTCTGCTTTTCCCGGTATGGGGTTGTCACAGCAGAACTCCATTCTGCTCATGGTTGGCAGATAGGTTTTACGTGCTGGGCAAGTATAGGTGGTCACAACATGACCTACATTCCGTCTGTGTATAATGTTGACGTAGCACTTCAACGATGTTATGGCCACTGTTATAACTCTGCCTCTGGTGTGAATAGCGGTGCTCTACTCACTCTTGTGCAGCTTTATCTGACATACGCTGCGAGCATTTTATAATACCTTACTTGCTCTAGATTGCCTTCACAACCCTTATGTTTGCTTTCGTCTTTCAGCGTTCATTCTTATATATATTCTTATATATATATATATATATATATGTATATGTAGATATATATATATATATATATATATATATATATATATATATAATTGCATATATATTTCTTTTATGTCTGTGGATATTTATCTATACACACATCTATCTATCTATATATATATATATATATATATATATATATATATATATATATATATATATATAAAAGTTACAGCTATACAAGACAACATACATGTGCTATGCTACAAGCTGCTTACACCTGCACAGGCACACTTGCATCTACTTATTGTGAGTTACATATGTTTACTGCCACTTCTTTGTGATTACATGTGCCTTATTCCTTATGAAAGTACCACTTTGATTGATGGAATCCGGTTAACGGCCCCATGCGAGACATGTGTTCACCTTTACATGTTTAAATGCTGGCTATACAGTACAGAGGCATTCATTACACAATAAATTAATATGTGCTATAGTCATACTTGAACCAAAAATGCCTTTACGTTAGGCGGATGCTCTAATCACTACACTATTGTTGTTCTGCCTCATTTATATGTATACACATGGTTCATAGCTACTCTAACATACGCCTCACCACTTCACTTACACAGCAGGCATCCATTCTCCTGTTGGGAAAACTGCAAATAGGACATGCTGGAGGGACAGATTCATAACCCAGAGGCTCCCTTCACTCTGGAATAAAGTCCCAGTCCAGGTTAGGCAGAGTCCCTCATTGACTCTCTTCAAGAGAAATCTTGATGAGTGGATGGGAGATCGTAGGTTTACCCCCAGTATCACTTCTGTGTCACTGTTAGACAGAGACACAGTATACTAACCTCAAAAAAGGGCATAGCAAAATTAATTTAAAATGGGTGGCGAAAGCCAAACATACTCTGGCTAGGCTTATAAATGCCCTAGGGCAGATAGCCTAGTATGAACCTATGAACCTATGAGTACTACACTTCTGACATTCCCTATTTCCTACTGCTCTGGACCCGTGCTGCATGTCTATTCACTCCAAGGATACTCCGAACTCCTACGCTTATAGCCCTGGCACATACATGTGTTTGATTGTCAGGGTGTTCATGTGCTGGCCCGGGTTTAGGCTTGTCCTACTGGTGACTAGAACTGCTCTGTATCTGTTCAAATGTCAGATGTAGCACATGGACAGAGTTAGTCCCGATTTTAACATTCTACCTGTGTTTACAGACGCAGGTGTTTGGGCACCTCTGACCACATTATTAGGTCGGCACTACATAATATAGGGTGGAGAGTGGTTCCACTACATAATACAGGGTGGGGGAGGGGTTTCCACTGGTGTTTCCCTTCACATTTGACTATTTCATTCATTCATATATACGATGAATATTATTCTGGACATCAGTTATAAATTCACTACAGGTATGCAATAGTCATGTCAACAAATGTGACAGTTGGTTGGTGTACATATGTGTACGGACCTCTGTGATACTCGGGGACTAATTTCTACAGTGACAGGAACAAGGCTATGACAAATTAGGGACAATCATGGATACTTCTACAATATTAGTACTATTAACTTGGAACGTGTTGACAGATTCGTATTACTACTTATTTTCTGCAGTTAAATGCATCTATTACTCTTAATTGTTGTCATTAGTCATTCTCATTCAACACCTTTCCTCCAAAGGTCACTGGCTTTGTGAGTGATTAAGAGGCTGGCCAGTTATTGTGCGAATGCTCTGACCATTGGTAGGGTTGCCACATTGTCATATGTACAGGATGGGATATATTCTGGGGGCACCAGATTGTTTAGGCCAACACATACCCACGGTCAGTGCAGGTTTAGAACATTCATTATTTCCTAGCTGAGAGCCTATACCTTTAGCACTTTAGTTGTTAGTCTGTTTCTTGTATGAATTACGTATTTTTTATCCTGACATGACTGCTTTAGGCAACTGTTACATGCAGTATGGTACATAGTTATTTCCTACAATCACAGGACATTTGGCATTGTATCATTGTTGGTCAGGACACACCTACCCAAACAATGACTGTCCTTCACACAGTGGATCAGGGGGTACCCTGTTTACGTCAGTGCCTTCATCACCCTATTTCCAAGTGCCACTATGCAAATGTGTACAATATATTCTCTCGATTATTCATGTGGGGACACATGCGTCAAGGGCAGGTGTTTGATCCTGGGTAGTAGGGTCTGCATGACCGTCTCGGGCTGGACAGTCTCGTGCACCACTACTGCACATTCAACTTGTGTCCAGAAGTCTACAGGGCTGGACATCATGTCTTGATACCCATTCTGATGTTTACACAAGTTACTTATCCCATGAGGGATATCCAAAAATTTAACAAGACCAATACCGACCATTCTTTTGGCTTTACGAAAATGTGTTGGGGGTTTTACATGCAAGGGATACATAGTTTGCAATCCTGAAACTGCCTAGGGTGACACTGCCTACTACATATGAGTAGTGGTCACTATGTGTAGATGTGGCTGTGCCAAGCTGGTAGGCTGAGTATGGCTGGATTTGGTGGACATTCAGGTATGGGGGCAGGTTGTGTGCTGTGGAGGGGATGATGGGTTTTCAATTATGCATCCAGGTGTGTTGCATTTGAATGGGCCGGTTCCATCAGGACCATTCTGTGGGTATGTGCCTGTGACGTTTCTGTACATTTGTATCACACATTTTAATATTCATATGTTTGTGTGATTGTGTTCTACAGTATGGCCTGTCAGTTTGTATTGCAGATGTGTATACTTGTTCTTTGTGTTTCTTTCTGATTCACCCGCTGCTCCCTCATACACCTCCAGTTCACCTATTCTGCATACAACACAGTCTCGCCTTTGAGGATTATACCATTACCCATCACCCCCACACACATATTCCTGACACTCCATCCATCACTGCTTTGGTTGATGGCCCATGACATAGTCAAGGCAACACATTGCATACATTACATATGTCAGGTACCTGTATGGTTGTGTGGACTACCCTGGCATGTTTCACCTTCCACATGCTGTACATCACACACATAGGTACACGCCCAGACTTAACTTTCATGACATGGTTGGTACACCCGGGTAATACCCGTTCAACTGTGACACATCCTGACAAGTACGGCTTGGACCGCATATGGGCGGATTTTGGCCGACTGCTCTGATCATTGGTAGGGTGCCACCTTTTCATATGTCCAGGATGGGATATATTCTGGACACATATCTGATTGTACTGGACAACACATACCCATGGTCAACACTACAGATAATACTTTTCCTTTCTGCCTACATGTTAGCTTATTGTTGTAGCAGTTTATATGCTGCTTCTGTTTTGTTTTCTTGCTTATTCTATTTCTTGTCACGTGGTATGTTACATACGTTCATACCTATTGTATGTGACTATTACATGTGTTGTGGGATATAATTCTGTCATACGGTCGCTAGATATTTACATTTACCATTGTTTTGTTATGGACACATCTGCCCAGCTATGTACTCTCCCTCACAATGTGGGACAGCTGGTGACCCTGACCATTGGGCTAGACATAGGTATTGGCGGCACGCTAACATGATGCGTTTCACTTCAACTTGGTATAACTATCTACACTGCGTTGGAATCTGGGCACACAGATTTCAATGTCATTTGTTCGAGGGATGGGGACTAGTTATTCCCTACCATGCATTTGTGTTTGCTTCTTAATCTTGTGTTCACAGGAACTGTCTTGCATGCTTTGCATACGTTTCAATATCCACGGACACTGACAGATGTGATCACTATTGCAGGCAAATTGTTATATGCAAGCATTTTAGGTTGCAAGTCGACAGCTGACATTTCCACGCCTCCGTGCGGCACTTCGACACGCCTTATGCACTCCCGCTCGTTTCCTATGCACGTGGCTGTGGCAGCAGTGCGCCTTCATTAATATGCATTTGGCGCTACTGCACCATCTACATGCCGCATGGGTCAGCGCAAGCCTAATGCCGGCCTTGTACCGAGCTTCATGAATCCCGGGGACTATTACACCAAGGGTAAATCTCCACTCCCTCTCCAATAACCAGTAAGAAATTGTGCAGCATTCCAACTCAGTTTAACCACCATTTCACTAACTCGTTCTTAGCAAAGCTAAAAAAAAATCCAACCTACCGTCTACCATCACCAAAATCTATAATACTGCACAACAATTCAAGCCCACACTTTTCCCTACTGCAGCATTAAAAATATATATTTACTAAAATTAAAACATTAAAGCAGACAATCCTGGCAGCTGATGACCTGCCAACAGACTATGTTAAAATTGTAGCCATGTCTATAGCATTCCCCATCTCCATACTAATTAACATATCCATACATGAAAACTATGCCTCAGCAATTTGGAAAAAAATCATTTATAGTCTCTGTCCTTAAAGCTGGCAACTTAACAGACCTGACTAATCAATGATCTATAGAAATCCTGTCAACCTTATTAAAAATTCTAGCAGGATGTATGGGTCTATATCACTTAATCGAAATATGTATTCATTGACTGCATATTCATCGAACACTTATCAATGAAGCTCATTTTGGTGAACCCTGGACTTTTTACCAAGGTTAGGAACCACTCACCCACCAGCACTCAGTAACACAGACTCCACTAAATCAAACCCACCCAAGTGGGGGCTTCACCTACTACACCCCCAGTGCAGGGAGATTGCACCCCCACCCTCTTAACTGTATATACCAATTCCAAGATCGCACTGTGGTGCGGAAAACGGAAAAGGAAAAATTTTCTGTGATGGCAAAGTGCTTCATAACCCTGGGAAAAAGTCCAGGCTTCACTGAAATAAATTTTGATGATTAGTGTTCAGTGATGATCTATTTCAACTAAATGATATAGACCCAAGATGTTTACACTCCCAATAGCGTACTTTATCCCACACAGCATGGATTCCAGTCAAATCATACACCACAACTGCCTCTTCAGCTGTACCAACACTGTCAATCAACACAGAAACAATGAGGTCCTAGCCTCATCTATTTTTATCGACCTGTCAAAAGCCTTTGATATCTCATCAGAAACTATTAAATGAACAAGCATCCCTTGGTCTGAACAAATTGGATCTATACTGGTTCCAAAGTTATCTCTCAGACAACAAGCAGTTAAGTAGGATCAAGACCTCTCAGCATTCCTGCCAGTCACAGTCGGGGTTTCTCAAGGTTCATTTCCTTGGCATCTCCATTTTTAACATACTGCTTTAGAACAAGCAACCCTTATCCGATATTCAGATGATGCAGAACTTGTCTTCTCTGCACAATCACTACATACCTACAGGATATCATTCAACGGACCTTCCTGTCCACTGATTTCTGGCTTACCAATGCAAACTCACTTCACAACCCCAAAATATACAAAAATAATGTTCTTTAACCCCAATAGTCTCAGTACAAAAACACAGATTCTACATCCTGTCATCTGACAACATACAAATTGATTGTGTACCACAAATGAAGCTACTTGGAGTCTTACTTGATGGCAAGCTTAACTGTGAACAATACCTGCTCCAGGCCATTTGAAAAACCCACTGGAAAGTAGGATCATTATACACAACAAAACATTTTCTCATAGAGTTTTCAAGAAAATCCATAGCCACTACCTACCTACTTCCATCTCTTCTATATGAATCCCTCATCTTTACAAATCTCAATGCAAAACTTAAAATTAAACTAGACATGCTATTAGAAAATAATCACATTTGCCGCAGATACCCCACTATAAACCCACCACTGCATAGCCCATAGAAATTTACACTGGCTAGAACTTCTCCATTACCCTACACACTCACAACTCAAGATAGTCCACAACTTAATTAATTTCCCTCAAACATATTCATAATTGAAAAATATGGTCCAACCATACTCCAGTTCTAGACTACTATGGTCAAGGAACAAATCACTAAAAAATTGGAAGTCTACCTCAATGCAAATAAAACAGACAAGACACGTACTTCAAGTTTCTAAAACAATAAAGGATTAATAAAAGTTACCACAAAGTGTACACTATATGTGAATGGACCACACAAGCATTGTACTAGTCCTGCTCTTGTATTCAGAAAGTACAAAGTACACTTGTGCCAACCATTAATAAATCTGACTTAAAGGAAGAATGCGGACCACCCTAATTTCATAGTTATATCATTTAAATGGCACACAGAAGCATCTTTGGGACCCTGTACGTTTGAAGGAGCTGCTACAAGATTATTTGCAATATGCCATCATATACCTTCTGTTTGTCTATGAACACATGTAGACACCACTGGCAAACTCCAATATCCCCTCCAATATATGTTTGGGGACAAAGAGATTATCCACTGTTTCACAACCTGGCCAAACTCTACATGGTTCATTCTGAATCAGGGGTTTATCTACTGGATAAAGTCTCTGTTCCATCAACATAACATAGCTTTTCCCATTGAGGCCAAATAGAGTAATCCCTCTTTAATTGTAGGACATCCTCTGGACATTTTCATTTTTTTTCTTTAAAAAAAAGACAGCTACCAATGGCCAACAATCAAGGGGTGCTATTTAAGTTAGCATTGTAAAAGAGGATTGATTATGACATTCAGTACTGTCCAGCACCTCCAGCACTTCCTGATGGATCTCATCTACTCCGCTGCCCTGCTAGTATCTCATTATTTTCTGCTGGATCTATTCAACTCACATAGCCATGTCACAGTAAAAATGTTCAGTCATTGCAGTGACCTCATCTACAGAAATGGATCTATTCCCACCAGCTGCATCTGATATTGCTTCTTCAACATTTATCACCAAATTTAACACTTTTGTTAAACCTTTAGCAGTGCCCCGGCTGAGGTCAACATTTCTCCATTCTAGCTGAAAATACCCCAGGCAATGTCCTATCACTCCTTCGTGAGTTGCTATTTGATTTGCTAAAACCTCAGAGTCCATCTAAAAACAATTTTCTATGACCTTATATTAAATCCTTCCCACATCCATTCACTTAGTTTGGAGGATTTCAGCAGCTGCTGCCTTTCTGACTTATCAATATTTAGTCATACCTGGAGATATCTCTGTCTACATTATATAGAGGATTCCACACTTCAGAGAGAGAGAGCCTCCTTTTTTAACCTGACAGCTTCCTGCATGACTAATGTGTATACTGGGTAACAGTGTTACCTCTATGACAAGGATCAATCAACTTTAAAAAAACATTTACTATATATATCTCAGGTTGTCCATGTTTAAAGCAACTGATATTTAAGACAGCATAACTATTGCATATACTTGCTTCAAATAAATAAATATCACACAGAGAGTATTACATTTGCATTAAGGTGCATAAGCACATCTCAGAACCAGATCCATAATTTGAAGTAGAAACATTAGTTTCTCAAAGTGAAATCCAAGGAAGCAGGTTCAAGTACCCCTTGAGGGGAAACCTGATATGGGAGAAGAGTCAGCACAGCTTTGTCTAAGGAACATAGTGACCTAATCAGAATAAGGTACAGTTTTTCTTTGACCATATTCATTGGCAATCATGTTTGCAAAGGGAAAGTATGAATGGTGGATAAAAAAATCTCGAGACATATAAAGATGGAAGACAGGAAGGGACAAGTGAGCACAAAAGATAGACAGGGATGGATTTAGACCTTAAATATTGGCAGACAACTTATTGTCATACATGCAGTGCAGGCAGAGTTTTCTACAGCGGATCTACTTTAGATACATGAGTAAACAAAACATTGACTTCCTTCAGATATCAGCTGATGCCATAGCCTACCCAGTCTCTATTCTCATAAACAGATCACTGCAGGAAAACAAAGTACCCACCTCCTGGAAAATCTCACACATCATTCCACTACACAAAGGGGGAAACTCCTTAGCGTTGACCAATTATCATCCAATTGCAATCCTATCACCTCTGCCAAAATATTAGAAAGAGTGGTTCACACTCAACTAATGCAACACCTCAAAGATAACAACCTTCTCGCTGCTTCATAACATAGCTTTAGACCACCTAACTGCACCACCACAGCCCTCCTATCATTCAAGGATATAGTTAACCACCACAGAAACAATGGTCTGTTTGTATCCTCCATATTCTTAGACTTATCAAAAGCCTTTGATATGGTTAACCACAGCATTCTTCTCAATTCTCTATCTAGCATAAACATAAGCCCCTCCTCTATTGCTTGGTTTAACAGCGACCTATCTGGCCTTCAACAAACGGTTCTCTGGAAAGACCAGCTATCCCCCCTATTGCCAGTTACCATGGGAGTCCCTCAAGGGTCTATTCTCAGTCCCTTACTGTTCTACTTATATACTAACCACATCACTTTATCCTCACCCTCTTTGTCAGTAATACAATATGCAGATGACACCACCCTTATTTGTGCTACCTCCACACTACATGAACTTCAGTCCTTATCCCAGAACTACTTCACCCTCGCAGAAACATGTTACCAATATCAAACTTTTTATCAATTCCAAAAAAAACAAACTTATTATATTTGGCCCAGGAAAATCACCACCCCTAAGAGATAGCTTCTCTATCAAATCCAAAGTCAACACTCAAATCAGCCCTACCACACACCCAAACTGCTAGGTGTTGAAATTGGCAACAGTCTTAAATTCGACATCCACATTGCTCAAACCATTAAGAAGGTTAACAAAAGCTTGGACTCCTTTATGGGAATAAAAACTTTATAACTAATAACACCAAAGCAACCATTGCAAGGACCCATCTCCTATCCATCTTCTTGTATGACTCTCCCATCTTAACTAATCTCCGGCAAACCAACCTAAATAAAATGGAATCTTGTTACAACAAAATCACTAAATTTGCTACCGAATCCCCTTATAGGTCCCATCACTATCACTTAAGCAAGTCAACTGGTTTGAGCTACCTCATATGCTAATGCCCAACCAACTATCTACTGCTCACAAACTCTACTACTTTCCCAACCTAACCCCTGCACTACAGCAACTCATACAACCACACATCCCCACTAGAACTCTTAGATCTAGCAACCAAAACCTCATAATAGTCATCAAGCACAAAAATTATGCTGGCAAATCCCTTTTTGCCAGCACCATTGCCAAAAAATGGAACACCCTACCAAGCCATACAATCTCTACCACCTCCACTACTCAGTTTAAAAAACTCCTGAAAAACCCTGTTCAGAATAATTGGCTATGCTCTTGCCATTCACCAGGCTAACCCTTAAAATGGTAACTCCTCTGTACCCCAACTACTCTCAGACAGTCTATTTCATGAATACGTAATACTGCTTCTTTCTATGTGTTTTGAGTAGATGTCTTTTGATACTCTATACCTCAATGTTTGACTTTTGTTTGAACTATTAATTTAATGTATTCCATGCTGTATATATCATCTCCTTGTAATACATAACATCGAGACAAAATCCTCGTAAACTGATATTTGTGAAACTGCATAATACTGAAAGTTGTTAACTCAAAGCACCTTTTGCACATTTGAGAAAGCATTCTTATGAATGCAGATCATGCTGCCTTTATAAGAACAGATTCTACACCTAAATTAATAAATGAAAACAAAAATGAAGTGTTATCAATGGTTTTTCAGGGGCAAGCCCCCCTGTACCCCCCATGTGGGGAGCTGCATCCCCAGACCCCCTGATAATTAAATATAGCAAATCCAAGATTGCACTACAGTGGGGAAAAGGGTTAATTTTCTGATCCTTACTGTACCGCAATCTCCATTCCATTTGTTTTCTTTGTTCAGTTTACTTGTAGAATCTGCTTTTATGAATGCAGCATGGTCTGCATTCATAAGAATGCTTTCTGGCATGCTCAAAAGGTGCTTCAAGTTTACAGCTTTCACTATTATGCAGTTTTGCTTATACAAGCTTATGATGATTTTGTCTCGATGTTATAAAGTTTGACGTTTTGGTAATTTGAGTATATAAATTAGATCTCCTACAGCAGCCACATGCATTCCCAGGGAATGTAACAAAGGAAAAAACACCAGTAGGTGGCCCCTGCTCCAAATGATAAAATCACCAGAAATAAAAATAAGTGCCAGCTAAAAAGAATGTGCCAAAGTCACATCCTACCTCCATCCTGGTCACATGCTGCACGCACTGTCTTCCATTAGGACCACCAGTGGTATACCACATCCAACTATTTCATGTACACTGAGTGCACAAAAAGGTCTTCCACATTCAGCTAATAAGAAAAATCTCAGCCACTGATGACTATGGGCCATTACACAAAGCTGACAAATTCCCACATCCCCATTTTTCTGTTTTCAGTACTTTTTTTTTTAATTTCTCCAAATCTTTTGGGTTTCTAATACAATGACAGGAATGGACCCCATTCCTAAGTCAAAGTAAAGTTCATGAAATTAGTATTGTTTCAATCTTTGATATGAGCTAAAAGTGCTCTTTGCAGTACTCGCAATGTGCCCAGTAATGACTCCTTCTGCAACCTATATGGGCGTTCATGGAATGATAACATATCTAAATATGACTGTAGTTTTTATAAGACCCATTGCTCCTACTACTATTGGAACTGCCTGGGTATCTTTCTTCCACATTGCTCTCATTTCTGCCTGCAGATCCTGATATTTTATGACTCTGTGTCTCTCTGTACACAAGACACAGTAGTCACTGGATGTAGTGATTTTTAATGATCAATGCTACTTGTGTCTCCTTTTCTTGGACCAGTATATCTGGTTTTCTAGCATATATCTTTTGAACTGTTGGTAATGGGTGATCCCATGTGATACAAACTTCATTTTTTATTCTGCTTTGTGGCTTGTTTCCTGAGTTTTCAGCCACTTCATTACCATAATGATTGCACAATCCCCAGTACAACATTCTTGCCACATAATTATGCCTTTCAGTATACAGTCCTTCTGCCATTAGTATGTCACAACCAGCAACAAGGTGTGCAACTGTTTCCAATTCATTTTTACAAAACCTTAATTTGTCTGTTTCTCCCACATGTTCAATGGACTTTGTAAACCAGCATGTACGTAGCCCACTGTCTTGGGCTGACAATATTAACCTTTCATCTCTTGGTTTGAATTTGCCTCTCCGTAACCATTCTTGCGTTTGTTCCTGATCAACATGAGGTTTTTTCAGAAGTTTTCTATACTTGTAACTATATTTATAATTTTTCCAAATTTCTTGCCTTCACATCTTGTCCTTCACCTTATACTCTTCCTTTTGTTTTTGGCACACTCAAGTTGCTGCCTGACTTTTATCTACATCTGGTTTGATTTCCATTCCTGCTTGATGCCGATATGCTTCTGCTAAATCAAGCAGAGAATTCATCTTAGATTTATTCTCCTCATGTTTCAAAACTTTCACTACATTTGGGTCTTATGATGTCAGCAGATATGTATGGAGTCCCACAATTGCAAATCTATACATGTAATTAATTTCAAGGAGGCACATCTATCCTTCGGAATGGGGAATATATAATCTTGGTATGCACTGATTTTTACAAATCATTTGGTGAGCATGAAGCAGCCTTCTTATTTTCCTATCTAATCTATCCAACACAATCAGTTCAAAACTGTAAGTTAGGACAGGAAGAGCAAATTGGTTTATAGCCTGGATTTTGTTCCTAGATGTCAATGCTGTTTTCAGAATTAATTTAAGTCTTCTAAAGTATTCCTTAATAAGTCCTTCAGTCCTGTATGACTCGTTTTATGCCTATCAAGATGGGATTTATGTTTATAACACATTCCACAATCTGCACACATAAATGGCCTGTCACCACAATGAACCTGCTGAGGTCTGTCATGCTGAATGTCATATCCAGTATGCTTATGACCTTTACATTTCGAAGTATTTTCACTAGTATGTGTCTTGCAGTGGTCCATCTGGTGTTTCTTCAATTCACTTTTTTGTTGAAAACGCTTTCTGTGAGCATGCATTCAGAAAGCTTTTCAACACTTATACTCTGCTAATTATTTGCTCTTGTTTGAATCATTTCATGTTCAGCAGAACTGGATCTTTTAGCAAATTTATTCCTGTATACCTTAGGTTTGGAAGTAATTTCTACTGCATGTTTTCCTATACTGTGTGAATGCATGTCCACTTGGCTTGTTTGATGCTTTCCTGAGCTTCTTTTATTTAACTATATAGTCTTTGTGAAAATTGTCTAGTGAAAAGTACCTTTAATTTATCTTTTACCAGCAGCTTGTTTGTAGCCTTTCAGAAGTTCTGAGAGACAGTCTGCAGAATCTGCATCATGTCGGGCATTTTCCTGGTGATTTTTGTGCTGTTTCTTCATTGGCTTTTCCCTAGTGTAATTAACAGGTTGTACCTTATCTCTTCAAATAAGTGCCAAACAGCTTCTCCTCTGGAATACAGTAGCCTGAGGAATTCATTAGCTGATAATTCTGCACGATCACTTCCCTGTACAGTCTCCTCTTCTGCTCATTTAACATATTCGACTCTTCATATGAAAATGTCACAGCAACATCTTCAGAACACACAGGTGCACAGTAGATCCCTACTGATAATTTTCTTCAATAGCAGAAAGATTGTTTGCCATCGGTCATGATTCTCTAAAAAGATAACAGCACCACATGGTCATGCCAATGATGGCGGAATCTGTAGCAATCGAAATGTACAGTCATGGGAGGTACTGCCTTGATGACATCCCCACATCAAGAGGCTAACCCTGATGGGTGTATAATCCTCAAAACAACAAATTTACAAGTATAAATATGAGTGAGGATATAAGCAAAAACTATGGTTGTAGTACTGCAGATCTCTCTCTCTCTCTCTCTCTCTCTCTTTGAGGTACAATGACATTAGACTTAATATATGTATATATATAGATATAGATATGGGCATATATACATATATACGTATATGCATATATATGTAGCAGAGTTTTGGAAGGTGCATCCCCCTTGTCATGGGTTCAGGTGACCTTAAAATTCTTTAATGTTATAATAGTAGATTTCAAAAATATTTGATTTTGTTTTAAATTATACTTTATTTTCATGAGATTTGGGACTCACGATTTCAAGCCTTACATATGTGACAGCCAACCTCTATCATATACTCTGGTGTATAGATGCTTGTGGAAGTAGAAGCTCATGAGTAGCCCCCCCCCCGCCCTCCCCTAGTACACAGTTTCCTATACTGGCATCCTGTCACAGTAATCATGTGGTAATGATTTGACCTTGTTAACTAGGTCTGTGGGATGGAGAGAAGTTCCAGTTCATGAATAAGAAAAAGAAAACAAACGAGCAAAGGAATAGCTTCCACTAATTAAATGGAAGTGGTACAGTACACCAATATTACACATCCCGTCTTTTAGAAACTAACCCTAGTAAGCAAGGGAATGTTACATAAAAGGGAAGCCGGTCCATTGCTGCACAGCTAAGGTACCTAACAGAACTGTACAAATGGTCTTATCAAAAAATCAATTCTATAATTCTGTATGTTTGTTTACTCAGACACACACACACACATACACACACACACACACACACACACACACACACACACACACACACACACACACACACACACACACACAGATTTACTAACACAGTAGCACTAGATTGTTTAATTTTATGTGTGTGTGTGTGTGCGTGTATGTGTGTCTGTGTGTGTGTCTGAGTGTGTGCGCGTGTGCATGTGCACACGTGTGTGCGTGTGTGTGTCTGTGTCTGTTTATGTATGTGTAAGGGGTATGGATGCTGTCAGCTGCCACTAAGTCTGCTCAATGTCTCTAAATGTATCACATATTTTTATCTATTCATTGCAATCTTCCTGTTTTTTTTTTTTTCGGGGGGGTAGGTAATGACTGCAGCCAGTAAATAATGATAGACCCTCAAATTTCAGGCTTAAAGTGCTCAGGAAAAGCATGCTAATGCAACATTTATTATTCTAGCAATTTTCTAAATATATAAGGGTGATTCTGTTTCTTTTCTTTCTTCTTTTTTTTTTTTTTTTTTTGTGATTTTCTCCTCATTTTTTAGTTTGTGTTTCTACTTGATTTTTCAGCTAAGAAATCAAACATTACATCAGTGTACATGGAGGGAGGGTTACACTGAGTTGCACACTGTATTCTGAAAGCAGTAACCTAACAAGATATGTTTGTGTTAGTTATTTATACATTTGATAACTATTAAAGTTCTGTGGTGTACAGTCACAGTCATAAATCCAGCTGTCCTTAACCAATGGTGTTATCCACGAAGGCATGTGTGTCGGTGTGTCTTCGTCTCTGTGCCTGTATGTGTTACTATTTGTGAGGGCATAGTTGTTTGCCTTCAGCTTGCCTTGTTTTTGCAAATTGTCTCTGATTTTGCCTCATATTTTGGTCATTTCCTAATAATGTTTGTGGGTTTTTTCTGCCAAATGAATGAGGACAGCAATCATTAAATAATGACATCCATTTGATTTTTAGACTTAATAGCCTTCAGAAAAAAGGTAGCCTGATGAAAACCTATTGTTCAAGCAACTTGCTAAATATGTAAGAGCAATATATGTCCCTCATTATTTTAGCTTTTTTCATCTAAGAGGTTGAGAGGTAAGGGGAGGGTCCAATGGGTTGTACAATATATTCTGACAACACTGAGCTGTGAAAATACATTCCTGTGCATCAGTTATTTATATATTCATTCATTCATTCATTCATTTGTTCACAATCAAAGCATGCAGTGTGCAGTCACAGTTGTACAGGTGACTGAAATTGTGTGTGTGTGTGTGTGTGTGTGTGTGTGTGTGTGTGTGTGTGTAATAATGATAATAATAATAATAATAATAATAATAATAATAATAATAATAACCATTTGTTACCCAGGAACGTCCAGTGGATACTCAGTCCATTTTCAGGAATGACCAGGGAACAATATCTGATTAAGTGACTTGCTGAAGGTTGCACAGAAGGGACATGAGAGCTGAGGAAATCATACCCTGTACCACAGGAACTACATCCCACAGTCTTAACCCTCTGTTCCAATTGCCAGATTATAGATATACTTTTACATATTGTGTGTTTTGGGTGCACAGATGCTCTCATCTGCCCAGAGTCTTGCAGAATGTCTATGATTTTTGACATATTCTGGTTTGTTTCTTGCAATGTTTGTGTTTTTTTCCCTCAGCAAATAAGTGAGGATTGTAGACAGTAAAGAATGGCAAACATAGCCTGAAGTTCTAGTAAATGTTTACATTAAGAAAAATATCTTTTTGATTTTAGTTCTCTGTACTCAATTATTGTTTAGCTTTCTTCTTGTTTCTTAAGCTAAAAAATTGAGAGGCAGGTTGAAGGGTTACAATGGAGTATAAACTGTATTCTGACAGCAGTGGAGCTGAGAAGCAGCATTCAAATGTGGCAGTTACTTATGCATTTATTCAGTAATTTGATCACAATCAAACATCTATGGTTATAGTCACCAGTCATACAAGTTGCTATAACTGATGGTTTGTGTGTGTGTGTGTGTGTGTGTGTGTGTGTGTGTGTGTGTGTGTGTGTGTGTGTGTGTGTGTGTGTGTGTGTGTGTGTGCGTGTGTGCGTGTGTGTGTGTGTCTGTGTACGCGCGCGAGTGTGTGTGCGCGCACGTGTGTGCTTGCGTGCGTGCTTGAGTGCATGTGTGTGTGTGTGTGTGTGTGTGTGTGTGTGTGTGTGAGTGTGTGTACGTGTGTTAAATTTATATGGGCAATTGTTATTTTTATTTTATTAAGATGTAAACAGACGATAAATGTGTCTTTAATTGCTGTGTACTCAGGGCTGTTGGTTGGAGTGTGGCAGTCTGGACAGGTCATGTGTTATAGCAGCTGATCACTGCCACAGTGGTGCAGTAAGAGGCATTGCTGCCTCAAAGCATTTTGTTATCTAACTGAGGCTATAATTCCTTCCATATGGAGTTTGCATTTACTCCCTGTCTATGTGTAGATTCTATCCAGATGCTCTAATTTTCTCCCCCAGATTCTTAGGTGTATAATGTATGCCTGTGACCTTTGTGATTTTACTTTCTTCCTAATAAAACACCTGAGGTGTTAACAGAAGATGAAATGTTTTGGAGGGTTAGGGGGGGTGGACACTTTTTATAGATAGGATTTAAATTTCCTTACAAGCCTTTGTCACTTCTGTGTATTAGAAACTATTAACATTATGCTTTAGACTCAATTTACCTTTCTGGGTAAGGAAAAACAAATAATACTGAATTTCTTTCCTTTGTTATGAAATTTGTTCAGGCCATCATTGGATGAAAAGCTTATAAAAAGCTCATAAGATGTACCTCAGAACATTTAAATCTTTATGATTTCTGAGGGCCTAGTGCCCCACCCTTAATTCATTTACTTCCTCCACATTTATTCCAGTGGACTCTTGGCTGGTATTCCATGAAGTGGCTATAATAAGTGGGTGCTGATGCAATTTGTGGAGAACAATGACTTACCCTATCTGTTGTTTGATAACAGGTATGGGTTACTGATGTGTTGTTTCAGAACTCAATCCCATTCAATAAGGCCCACACATTTAATTGCTTCCTCCTGCCCCCCCCCCCCCCATTTAGGGTTTTGTGTTCTGCCTGACCTAGGTCAAACATAGCCAACATTATGCAAACTAAAACCATATAGTCAGACAGCAAATTATTAAAATTTATTAGAATTTTCAGTTACTAATTAAGTCCACACATAGCAATGTCTGTAACCAAAATATTAGCAGACATGTATGTACAGTTCTCGTGCTGTCTTATTCCCAATGTCAGCCATGCAAGACAAAACACCATTATCCTGTGAACTGTACTACACACTTCAGGTAAAATAAGTACAACATCTATCATGAGAATAGACTACAGGAACTTAGGAGAAACTGGCACATTTGTTAAAGTAGCCACTTTGTTTTAAATAGTTTTGGCATCCTATAAGAGCACTAGACAATGGAATCCTAACCTGCGAGATGATTCATAAAAATTAACTTGCAATTGCACTTCCAAGGCTAAAATATTTGGATATGCATGAGAATGCAATCTTTTCTGCAAAATTTGCAGGGGTGACTCTACTGATGTAAACACTAATCATCTATCGGTGATCTTGAGTTTCACATTGTGAAGAAAATGAAAACACTGTTTTCTGTGTTGACATGTCTGGCAGGAGATTTGTGTATATTCTCAGATTAATTAGTATTGTTTGCCAGGATGTCTAATTGTGGAAATGCAAATAAGTTTTTAAAATGTTGAGTATTTCTCTGTTCTTACAGAATGTTCAAATAATTGGTCAGTGTTTTGATACATTTCTAATTGCACATGTTTGTGAGAGACATTCTAAAGTACAAATTGTGGAGAGTCAGTTGAACAGTAGGTGACTTCAATGGAATGTTCCTGTTTGCTAGGTGATTATTTGAACAGCTGATTGACAAGAAAAATAACTTTTTCAAGCAGCTGATTGTTATTTTTAAAATAAGATAGTCGAGACTGTTAAGCTATGCAGTTAGTCAAGTACCAAGGAATTTGTCAAGCGCTGAGCAGCTTGTGAAGAGTTGCAGTCAGTTACAGTGCTATGCAGTGATACCCGAAGAAACTAGAACTCACAAAAAACTGCAAGCCTGCCTTTGCCTTGCTGTTATGCATTAAATTATATCAAGGGCAGTATCCTCTAGTTAGATTAGGAAAGCTTAGTTATTAGATAGAGTTTTTCTAGAATGATGGACTTCTATCCTACAGTTTAATTTTACATTTCTGGTGATTGAATTCTGGTGTTTATTGAAAGTTAGTGATTTACATTACAGTAATAATTTTGCTTATTATAAAATGTTTTTCATTACTTTACATTGTGGCTAGAAATCAATGTGTTCTTTAAAGATTAGGGAGTACTTATACATGTTTGATACTCTCCAGGTCACCTTAAAGGCCTGGCTGCTCTGATAATAGCTATAATTTATTTTGACATTTAATTTTCATAACTGGACACCCGTTTAGAAGGGCATGAAGACACTGTGATTGGTGGCAGTATTACCACATTATTTTAGGGAAGGGACACAGCTGGAAATCTTTGTCAGGCTTTCCCAGAAGTGTTTGCATGTGTGAGATTTAAATTTACTTTGAGTGTGAGTGCATCAGAGGTTTTAAACTGGGACACATTGCTCTGAAGTGTGAAATAAAGAGTTACATTAGGGGTGGATAGAAGTATACAGTCCAGTCCCAGATTATTGAGGTTGTTCCTGTTGTGTCTTAGGGAAAATTGAGAAATATTACTCCTGATTAAGTGACAGTCTGATACAGTAGTCAGCAGTGAGGATTGAAGCCCCATAGTTACTGACCTTGGATAGTAAGAGATGCCTCACACATTCCTGGAATAATTTAAGTGATGCTTCAACCACAATGGTTTAAGAACCTGAAATGCTGGTATCAACTCAGTCCAGTTGAAAGAAGCTAAAGTATTGAAATCATTAATGAAATACAGCTTAAGGAAGATTTCACATCATTTACTCGGGAAAATAATCAAATTCAAATTGTTTATGTAGACAAAAATTCACACCCAGGTTATCATGTATAACTCTGCTCAGTTTGGGAGATAAACACTATTAAGGGCTTGAAAATGCTCTGCTTAAAGATGTTTATGGCTAGACATCTTATGGTCCCAGTGATCACTTGCCTAGTATGTTCCAATGTTGAGAAACCAGCCAGGGTAAAAATATCTTCCATACTATTTACATACCAGATACATATAAGATTAAACTCTGTCATTTTCCTCCCCTATTATCAAGCAACAAAGATTATATGACTATAATCCTACTATACTCATCTAGTACAATAAATGGACATTGTTACAAATTAGATGCTGCCAAAATCATTTTAAGTTGTACTGATCAGAAATCTATGTTCAGAAACAGACATGTCTCAGAGACAAAGTCATACTTAATGTTAGAAAAAAATGAAACATGACTTTTAAAAGCATTTATCTGCCTATAGGTGACATTACACAAAGAACACAGAGGTTAATAAGAGAAAGAAATGAGAAACTCAAAGAAATGGGAGCAGATAAAATCAGAACATTAAAAAAGGTAACAAGTGCCTAAACTGCATCAGTGGTTGAAGGATAAAGCCCAGACTACTGCCCAGGTGATCCAAGTTTAATAACTGACATGGGCATTTGAACACACAGGTAGGGGGGATCAGTGTGCCCATCCGAGGTGGGGTGCATATACTTAGGCATACTACCATGACGGATTGTTGGTAAAGGCTAAAGATACATGGGGAATGCAGTGTACAAGAGGGACAGAGCTTTGGCTGAGTTGCATAAATAGGCATAGATGATACAGAGCAATCCCATAGCATATTATCCCAAATTAGACTTTAAAGAAAAACATTCCCTTGGCAGCACTACATTTCTGCCCTAGACTGTCTAAATCTCCAGACCAACCATGACTGTGGCAAGAGTTGGTATAGGAGAAGTTGAGTTTATTAGTCCCAGTGGACAAGGAGAGGCACTGGGTACAGATGATGGAAGCTAAATAAAAGGGAAACAAATAGCATAGGTTAATAAAGTGTTAAGCAAAAGTTAATCAGCAAACCTTGGAAGAACAACTAGTAATGGATTATAAAAATAAAGAGATGTATTTTTTCAAATATTTGAGAAAGGGTAGATAGCAAGCTACACAAATATTTCTCTCTTACCAAGGTAAAAATAAGGCGTTTAGATCTCATTATCGAAAGATGAAAATAGTGAACGCTATTTCATCGGCCTCAAAACATCTAAACATGAAAATATTGAACATTCAGAACAGCAAATTTTTCCCAGGGAAAAAATTTGCTGTTCCGAAACACATGCACACAAAACAAGCACAAAAAAAACCCAGCAACTACGCACATACACTTAAATTCCTACATCTAACGCTAGACTAAACTAAACATACACTACTATCTACCCACTTATCTTAACCCAAACCCTAGCCCTAAGTTCTGTCACTATCGCACACTCAACTAACCCGTGCCCTAACCCTAACTCACTTAACCCGCCCCTAACCCTAATCTACAAACAATCGCACACTTACCTGAACCCAACCCGTAACTTTCCACCACAGCGCTAAGAATAGCGAAGTCACAGAAACGGCCAACCAAATTCTTTCCGGAGGAAAAAATTCGCTGTTCTGCAGCTTCGCTATTCTTAGCGTTTGCTGTATAGTGTTTGATATCAGAACATTTGAAGTTTTAATACTTCAATGTTCTGCTATAGACCCAAAATAAGGTGAGGAGACAACTGAGGATATAAAGCCATTTTCACAATATTTCATGGAGCTTCATGATGGTCAAAGTAGCAACCTATATAGTGTGACACATTACAGAAAAATGTATATTTAGCATCTCAAAGGCAGAGATCAGTAGAAATCTCAGAAAATTGGACATAACCAAGGCCGCTGGATTAGGCAACATATCAAACAAGGATCTGTGACCACTGAAAACATGAACTACTCATCCTTTACAGCAGAACTTTACAACCTTGTTTGAAATAAAATAAATTCCACAGGATGGGAAAAATACTTTTTCCGCCCAGTCTTTAAAGGAAATAGCTTAAAAACTGACCCAAATTATTACAGAGCAATAAACTTGTTTTCCAATTCTAGTAAAATAATAGAACTTTTAGTTCTGAACTCCCTAATGGAAGATGTGAGAAACGTGGGTATCTATAGCATGCAATGCATACATGTACAACACAGTTCTATGCAAAGTGCATTGTAGAATGGCTTAGTAAAAGAAACTGAAAAATCTCAGTGACTGTTTTACCATGTCTGACATTTGTTACCCTTTATTGAATTGTATCCACCCCTATTGGACAGAAGTAGCTTTACATTCAGACTCCATAACTTCCCATGAATTACAAAAATTGTTCAAAAGAGTTTGGGGGGGCTATGAAGATTCATAAAAAAAGTTCCTATACTGCTTTTCTGTCTGGAAGAAAGCAGTCTCTGTACTTGCAGTTAGCATTACCAGGTGTTCTTTGTAAAAGCCCTTACAATCCAGGTCTTTTAGTTGTCAGAGGTGCTGAAGGTGTGGCTGTTCTTCTGAAGCCCCGGTTCTCAAAATGTTCCATTTTTTTTTACTGTAGAAAATAGGTGTCCTACCGACTCAGTTAAAACCCTTTCCAAATAATTGGTGTGGCTATTTGACAAGGAAGCATTTTTTAGATAACTCAGGTATTTTTTTCTGCATGCTGTCCATCTTCTTTTGGATAATTCCTTGTACCAGGAATATGGCATGGTTTCATTGCTTTCAGTTCAATAAAAATATTTCCATATGGCAGGACACCTTGCTACAGCTTCTTTGCCTTCATCAGACTACCATCATGAAGGGAGTTTCAGGCCAGCAGAGTGAAGGAAAGACTCTTGCATATAATTTCTCCTCCCATTCAGACTAGACACTCTACTCAGTTACTCTTACAACCACTGGGTTACTTAGACATTGGTATTTACAAGACTCACCAAACTTGTGCAGCAAAATTAAATAATTTGAAATGACTGGGTCAGAATATAACTTCTGTGCTCCTAAAAAAATTTCAACCATAATTGGAATCTCTTGTTTCTTCTTTCTAATAGCAGTATCCATACTGGACATTCCTTGCATCCAAACAGAATGCCCTTTAGTTTATAATTTTTATAGATCATCAAAAAATGTGCAATGCTTTAAGAGAGCTTATTGATTAAAAGAGGAGAACATTTGGTTCCCAAATTGCGTAATCAAAATAACTTTTTCTATTTAGGGTCATGGAGAAATTAAATCTCTAACACCTGAATTAGAAAAAAAATGTTTTTCAAGAACTATGCCTTTAGCAGTTGTATGTGATCAGAAAGACCAAGCAGACTAAATCACGTGGTACTTCATTTGAAATCATCATTAACACGTGGACATGTTCAGTAAATAAAAATAACAAAGCATACGAGCTGTCATTTAAGCAGAAAAATAGGATCTATCTATGGACATTGTGTCACATTCAGAAATGCATTGTACACTATGTGAGATCATGCAGGCAAACTTGCATATTCTGCAAGGTAATATGATTTGCTGAAGATCACCAAAGCAGTACTGGCCTAAGAATGCATAGGTTCCATACAAGTTGTTATTTAGTCTTGCATTCTTCATGTAAATAAGACCTCCAATAAGATATCCATGTGGTCAAAGTGATTCAGGGACAACTCTGGAAATGCAACTATAGCAATGCTATGCAGAAATACTGCAGGAGCATATGAGAAATGTCTTGCATTCACCATTCTTTTCAGTGAGAGAAATTTAATAAATTGGTGGGTAGACATGCATATATGTTATATGGGGTTCCTTTTACATAATCAAAAATCCCTTTAGGTGAATACAAAGACGTCAAACTGTATTGTGCAAAGTACATAAACCCCGAACGTTCAAAGCCGCGAATTTCAAAATGTCGATTTGCTTTGGTTGGCCCATCTGTGGTATACCTCTGTAAGGTAAGTGTGTGATAGATAGGACTTTAGTGTTAGGATTTGGGTTAAGGTAAGTGCATAGATAGGTAATGTATGTAAGAGTTAGTGTAGTGTTAGGTATAGAGTTTTTTACGTGTATGTATGTGTATTATTTATTTTGTTTAGGTGTATGTCTGTAGGGGATGTGTGCGGTAGTTCCGGACCTTAGGGTTAGGGAGGGGTTAAGGAGAGTGCATAGATAGTTGTGTTTGTGGGGTTTAGTGTAGTGTTGGAGGTAGGGTTTTGGTGCTCTAGTTTAGGTTAGAAGTAGGGTTTGGTTAGTGTATGTATATGGTTTATTTATTTTGTTTGGGTAGGTAGTATGTAGAAGGTGGTGGGGTTGGCCGACTATGACAATTCGATATTTTTTTTTGCGGTTTAGTGAGTTCGGGATTTTTGTGGCTCTCTGTATAGGGGTTGATTTTTTGGTATTCGCACATAGGGTTTTTCGCTGTGGTAATATAGACTTGTTATGTGGTATCTATGCACACGCACATACACACGCACACACATACACACACGTACACAAACATAAACACACATGCACACACACACACACACACACACACACATACACACACGCGCGTGCACACACGCACACACACGCACACACGCACACACACACGCACGCACGCACGCACGCACACACACACACACACACACACACACACACACACACACACGCGCGCATTTTTGTCTACTGAAAAGATAAGGGGGAACAGTTCATTTCTACATGGAACAGACAACTTTTTTGGTTTGGATTTTCAGAGATATTCAAACTATGAATATCTCTCAACTACATCAGACCCATGCCTCTCAACCCAGTCATCTAGGTGTGACATGCAATTATGGCTGTTTTCTCAGTCAAAACCATAATATTTTGTGATTAACAAGATGGGTTGCAAACTGGCTCAAGGACAGAACACACAGGGTTAGAGTTGCTGGTGCCATGTCAGACTCTAAGCCGGTCACGAGTGGTGTCCCACAGGGCTCAGTCCTGGGCCCCCTCTTGTTCGGCATTTATTTTTCTGAAGTGCAGGCAAACATAGGGGGATTGTGGCTGACAAAATTTGCAGATGACTGCAAACTGGGCACCATAATTGACACTCCATCAGACACAGACATCCTCCAGAGAGGTCTCATAGAAATGGATAACTGGTGCCAGAGCCATGGCCTTAAGCTAAATGCCAAAAAATGTATAGTCATACCCTTTGGGAAAAACAAGGTAACCCCTAATTACCACATAGGTGGTAATCCATTAAACATGGAAGAAGTTATCAGGGACCTGGGGACCCAAGTTGACAGTAACCTCTCTTTTGACACTCACATTGCCAAAGTGGTTAGGAAGACCTTCTACATTGCCCACCTGATCATGAAGGGATTCACATCCAGATCAGGAGAGGTCATTGTACCCCTGTACTCTTCACTTATCAGACCAATGATTGAGTACAACGTCCCATTCGGAATGTACCTTACTCGACACCTGCAGCAGGTTCCTCACCAAAAGGATAAAGGGGCTCAAACATATGTCATACGATGCCCGACTGAAGAAACTCCAGCTCTATTCAGTCGCATACCGTCTGCTCAGAGGTGATCTGTGCCTGACATACAAGGCCATGTCCAACCCGGAATTAATGGACATGCTCCGCCTCAAAAAATCCAAATCCACCAGAGCAAGAGACTTAAACCTCAACACGGATATAAATAGGACGTGCTGGAGGGACAAGATTCATCACCCAGAGACTCCCTACACTATGGAACAGAATCCCAGTCCATGTGAGGCAGAGCCCCTCACTGACTCTGTTCAAGAGAAATCTTGACGAGTGGATGGGAGATTGTAGGTTTACCCCGGGAATCATCTCTGTGTCACTGCTGGACAGAGGCACAACAAACTAATGGGTATAGTATTCTCATCCTAAGGGGTGGTGAAAGCCACACACACTCTGGCTAGGCTTATAAATGCCCTAGGGCAGATAGCCTAGTATGAACCTATGAACCTATGAACCTATATAATTTTAGTTTGCAAGTACCTAAGTTCATATACAAGGTGAAGTACCTAAATCCATATACAAGGTGCACAGTAAACCATATGTCATGATACAGATAAACTCAGTGTATAAAACTGACACCATAAGCCTGAAATGCTGAGAATATATTATAATATTGAGCCTAAAACTGCTGGCAGGTGCTGCAGATGGAATGCAGATAGCTTTTTTTATGCAGCTTTGAAACCAGCAATTAAAAACAAAATAAATGCACAGACACACACACACACACACACACACACACACACACACACACACACACACACATATATTTATAGATGGGTCTATGTCAAAGTATCAAAGTTTCAAAACTTTGAAATTCATATGGCCGAGACCATATAACCAAAGTTTTGGTACTTCGAACATTTAAAAAAAAATAACACAATTGTTTTAAGTTTATGGAGGGGGGCTTGCCTGCACCCCCACACTCCCTGCAAATTATACCAACTCAGAGATTGCACTGCATTGAGGAAAAGGGCAAATTTCCTGTTCCCTGATGAATGGCAATCTCCATTTAAAGTGTTTGAAATTCCAAAACTTCGATCATATGGTCCCAGCCATATGAATTTCAAAGTTTTGAAACTTTTAGGAAACTCAAAAAAATATCGAATTGACCATTAGATCCAGTTTTGGAAAACTCGAACATAAAAAAAAAAAAAAACACACAGAAATCTACCTTTTAATGTTTTTGTAGGGGGTAAGCCCCCCTGCACCCCTAGACCCCCTGGAAATAATATATACACCAACTTCGACAGTGCATTACAGTGAGGAAAACGGTAAATTTCCTGATCTTTGCTGTACAGTGAGTTGTATTCAAAAGCTTCGAGTTTTCAAAATCTCGATTATATGGTCCTGAATATATGGAGTTCAAGTTTCTGAAAACTCAGTTAACTGAAAGGGACTCATATCTATGTATATATGTATAACTAGGCTAGCAGCCCTAGAACCTTTACAAGCCTTGCAATGTTAATCCCATGGGTTGGGAGGGTGTCCTAATGGTTAATTTGTTTGCCTTGCAAGCACAAGGTACAGGGTTTGAGTCTCACAAGGGATAATTTGCTAGGCTTAAAATGACTCGCAAGGGCAGTTAGCCTAGTACTAAACTATGAACTATGAACCTATGAACCTATGAACCAAGTATCCCCATTTGTTCTTTTTTGGGTAGTCGCAGAGAACATTTATGAGGGGGTCTGTGGTCAATACCACACTTCATATGTAGCATTCATTCCAAGAGCATGGCATTATAACTTAAAATGTGTTTTATTTTAACCCATGCAATAGATATCTTCATATGAAGGAGTGAAATGTAATCTAGTGTTTATGCCAACTATCACTGCAGTCAAAGACATACATTCATAACAAATGACATTAAACATTTCAAGCCACAAATATTATAATATTTTAGATGCTAGATCTTGTTCTCCCCCTCTTGAAAACTGGAAGAATTATATGGTTGTTAAATTGACTGTGAGTCCCCAAAGCATCCATAACATTCCATTTTCAGTTTTATACATTCTATTATATTGCTCCTTTTGCATGAATCTGTCAATATTGTTCCATTTCATTTTGTATATGCAGGCTGGATAATCTAAAAAGATTTCTTGCTGGAATTTTCCACACTTGCTGCAGTGAAGGAGTCAGGTACAATTTGCTAAAGAAAGGAAGCCTGCTATGTCATAGTTATTGTAAATGTCTAACTGAACTGTTTACTGTTGTTAAGGTAGCAGACCATGTGTAAATACTGTGAGAGTGTGCTTACAGGCAATGGCTTGATAAGTGTTAAAAGTTAGGTTAGATGTCTAACAACTGTACTGGGTTGCCTCCAAAACGTGTTACCTCTCTTGCATGTGGTGAACATAGGGGATTGAACTATTAGATATGGGTGATGATTAGAAAGTAGGTTACTGTAGTCCAGCAATGTCCTTAAAAATAGTGTAAGGCTACTGGAGCTAGTCATGAAATTGAGCCATTCTTTTGCTCAGTTACTTGTGTCCTAATTGTCATCATTCTCTCTAGATGTCATTTGTTACTCCAGCTATCTGCTTCTCACCAGACGTCATTGTCACCTGTAAAGTTTTTAAGCATTCTGTTCACTTACAGTATCAGACTCTTATTCTAAAAGCTGCTTTGAATGAAAAATGTTGCTACAATTTAATTTAATTTAGTTACCATGCAACAGGAAATTTTGATATATCTTTGTTGCTTTGAGACAAATTACTCTTGAACACAAAGACAGAGCTCAGACTAAATATATTTGGAAATTTTCCAGGAACTCTTTCCTGATTATGGATTTCCTGTCTTGAATAGTAATCGGATCATACAAGGTTGCAATAGACAAACTGTTCAGGCTGTTGTTTAATGCACTAATGGTTTAAACATTTTTCTTGTGTTAGTGCTTATTATAACGACAACTGTGAAATTCTTCTTGTTTTTCAGTACAATTTATTTTTATTCTCAGCACAAAAATGTTGTTATTCCATACTATATTCTTTACATATTAGCAAAGTTTTAACCTCAGCAGCATTTAGCTGCATCTTTAAGAATTACGGACCATCATTTTTAGAGCATGTGTCTTAGTCATATTGCTATTTTTAAGAAATGGAAATTAATGTGTGTGTGTGCGCGCGCGCGCATGTGTGTGTGTGTGTGTGTGTGTGTGTGTGTGTGTGTGTGTGTGTGTGGACGTCCTTGTGTTTGTGTGTGTGTGTGTGTGTGTGTGTGTGTGTGTGTGTGTGTTTGTGGAAGTCCTTGTGTTTGTGCGTGTGTGTGTGTGTGTGTGTGTGTGTGTGTGTGTGTGTGTGTGTGTGTGTGTGTGTGTATGCATGTGCACATGAATGTGTGAGCATGTCATTTCAAGATGTAACTTTTAGCATTTTAGAAGAAAATAAAATGACTGTTCTTTTGACTCTGTGCCTTTTTTGCATTCACATTCAGAAGTGCAGCCATCAAAGTGCTTATTCATCCTGGATACAAATGAGTCGCACTTAACTGTTGTATTCTTCTGCCCACCCTCACCTACTTTTTTGGTGAAAGGGTCATGAATTGATGGTTGCTAGAGTGCATTGGGACATTGATGGCCAAATATTTGATATATGTAAAGGGAGCATTTAAGGCCTAAAACAAGCATCATTCTTTTTTCTTGACAGCATTACCCATTAGGCAGAACCGCATTTGTTATACATGTTTTTGAAATGACATTATATTTTTTCTGCAGTGAACAAACAGGATTAGGAAATGGAATACTATAAAGGCAATTACTTAATTACCTGTATAAGACTGTTGCATAGTAGCTCTGATTTAATTGTCCCATATAGTGCTGTCATTATGGTGAAATGCTGCTTCCTCTGTTAATTTTGCCTTTTCAAACCATTTAGCCTGTAAAATGCAATCAGTTTGTTGTTACTTGAGATTTCTGAACTCTTCTATTACATGCAGGCACTGTAAAAAGTTTTCAGCATGAGTAATAAAGAAATGTGAAAATGAAAAAAAAATGAATGTATCAGTTCTGTCGTGTTACTACATAGTGGAGCACAGCATTATATAATTCTAATTTCATTAACATTAAAGATATCTTTGGTTGTATAAAAGGCAGGATGCTTTTTAAACAATAAACTGTGTAGTTTATCCAAAGTGGTGGGTAATAGGCTGACCTTGTCCACCTTATTTCTTCATACGTTTTTATTTAAAATATTCTCCTGAAGGCACACAAAGAACCTCACTTTTTTATTAAACTTAACTCTAACTCTGGTAAAAGCTATTTAAACAATTATTTCTGTTGAACGCTGGTGGAAATGGGTGACTGCAGATAGAAAATTTCCTTGAGGGGTTCTGACAATAGACATTTATGCCATGCACTAGCTTCACAAGTTATCACATGGACAGTCCACAGGATGAATTGCTATATGGTCATGCTAACTCCACTGCAATCATGCCAGCATTGCTGGGGCATGGTGTAGCCAGGGGTGGCCTTAGGTCAGCTGGTGCCCTAGGCAAAAGGGCTCAATGGCAGCCCCCACCACACCACCCGGTGCCCTCATCCTGGTCTACCTACACCAAATAAATACTGGAAGAGTGCCCCTACTAGAGCAGTGCCCTAGGCAGCTGCCTAATTGGCCTATGCCCAAGGCTGGTTATAGGTGCAGCCCCAAGGATCGAGCACAGGTTGTTGTGACAGCACAAAAACCTAAGGCAATTAGAGTCTATTCTATGTGTAGGACATGTACAGAGGAGCTGATGAGCATGCCTGCTGTAGACACTGTATGCAGGAGGCATGCATATTAGATGACCAGGCACTGATGATCATCTATATGTTTTAAAAGTATGTTTTTTCAAAATATTGTTATTTGCAGTTCACTAAAGGAAATTGCGTTTTTAAGAGATATCATAATACTCATAATCATTGTCTGTTTCCGACTAAATTGTTCCTTCCACCAGTATTTAAAATGAAGCTGTTGTCCTTCTTAGATGTTTATATCACTGAAGCAACAGTAAAGGTATATCATGTATTGTACTGAGTCAGCACAGACATACTTTGTTTATGGCTTCATAAATAGGTAAATATGGAGTCTAACACATAGCGTGCACACGTGCGTGCACGCACACACACACACAGCTACAGATGCGTGCACTCGCACACGTGCGTGCACGCACACACACACACAGCTACAGATGCACACACACACACGCACACACACACACACACACACACACACACACACACACACACACCATTAGCTTTCTAGCCTTCTCCTTTATACCAACCATCTGAACAACTTCCTCGTGTCAATCCATGCTCTGTTGAATCATATTCAGACTCGGGTCTTTCAGACATAGAATGCACTGCTGCAGATCAATTATTGCTAAGGACATCGGGCTATTATATCCATGGAAATACATTAGACATATAATAAATGTCTTTCCTAACAGTGGACCAAAGCTGCTTGCATAGTTCCTATTGCAAAATGTAACTGTCAGTAGAATTAAAATGCTACTACTAGCTGAATTCATTGGTTTGACAAGTAAGCCTGCCAGTGTCGAGTGCCTCATTCAGAGAAGACCAGAAGCATTGTCTGACAAACTGGCTTGTTTAAAAATGTATATAAATATATATATATATATATATATATATATATATATATATATATATATATATATATATATATATATATATATGTATGGTGTTTACCTTACAGACAGAAGGTACAAGGTTTGATTCTCACATGGGGTAATTAGCTAGGCTTAAAAATGGCCCACAAGGCCAGTTAGCCTAGTACTAATCTATGACCCTATAAATGAGGCACAAACCCAACATTACAGGATGATGTTCATTAATAACTCATAGCCATAATTCTTTCTCTGAGCTGTGTACCCACAGAGACTTCCATGCATATAAGCCACGTGGATTTGTACTCACCTCAAATTAACATTTTAAATACATTTTCCATTTTTATTGCCCCTACCTTGGTGGTTTGACTTTCCATCTGTGGACCATCAACCTGTCATCCAGTTAAACTTAGCCCATCTGTTCCAAATCAGAATTTATATGGGTGCTTATTCAGTTGAGAGTCACTTTGAGGTATCATCATTCAAGCAGTCATGAAGGTTGTTTGGCATGTAGACTGGTGCTGCCTCCTCTCTGTCTCCCATTAATCCACCATGTGGCACATCAGGCAACAAGCACCTTTCAGTGCTCATTGTTTCTGAAGCAGGTACAGGTTTTACAAGCTCAGGTTGCTAGCCCAAGGCCCAGCCCTAATTTGAGGGTGCACCACACACATTCACCCACACAAACTCACACCTAGGGCCAATTTAGAGGGACTAACCCTCTTACTGCATGTCATTGGAATATGGGAGGAAACAGGAGCACCCGGACTAAACCCACACGAATGCAAGGAAGACATGAAGAGTCTGCACCTAAGGCATCCCAGCCAAGAAATGAACCTGAGAACCTCCTGCTGTGAGGCGACAACTCTAACCGCTACACCACTATGCAGCCCAGACTGGTACTGCAACATTCAAGAATCATCAGTGTTACACACCATCAGAACTAGCAGATTAAGGGACCAGCAGGAAAGGGCTACTATCACTAGCAATCCTATTTCTGGTTCAGCTATCATGATCTCAGACAGATGGGACATTTTCTAACTAGCCCTAACTCTTCTATGCTCACACCTTAACATGTATGGCTGCACATATATGCAGGGAGACCTGCTGTCACTGTCTTGGAAGCACCAATTTTATGTCCACAGCTCCTGGCTGATTCTCATTACAGCAAGCCTCTGCTTACAAGTGGCAGACAGTAGACTGACAATCTCTTTGCCTCCTCCCCACCAAAAGGGTGAGCAGACATCAGCCACTCACATCCCTTTCCTTCTGTCTAGCTTTTTTGGTGCTTAAGCCACTACTCAAAAGTGGGTCATCTGGACAATAATCATGTTATCCATCTATTAGACAGAGCCAGGCACAATTTCATTACCTTTAATTGGATTTTAAAATGAGATTAATCATTTATCTTTTTAAAGAGCTATGATGAAAAGCACCATAGCACATCAAGTGCTTCTGCAAAGACCTAATTAACACATGTAGTTAGCATCTCTTTAAATCTAATGAGGTGCTACTGCATATTAATATGAAACTTGCAGTATGTCTGCACAGTGTCCTGACAACTGGGAGGTCATTGCAAGTTGGCCATTTTTATCAACTAATCCATTGTATTTTTATATGATGAAGCTAATGCTCAGTGAAACTTTTCCCATTAACTTTTAGCAGATACCAATTAATTCACCATATTTTAATATTTTTATGAAGCTGAAGTAGTGTCCATAGGTCACCTTTGGTTAAATTCCCGATTATGATAACTTTGAAATCTGTTTAGACTTTCTGTGGTATGAGATTATTTCTCTGAATGAAGATTAACTATCTCAGGACTAGTTACTCTGACTGAAAACAGATTTTTTTTTTGGGGGGAGCAATTAGTATTGCATAGGGTTGCCACCTTTTCAAATGGCCAAAGTGGGACATTTTTGGTACAAACATCAGATTTTACAAGCCAACACATACCCACAGTCAGTACAAAGGTTAGAACTTAACTTTTTTGCCTAAATAAAAGCTTATTCTTGTAGCATTTTAGTTTCTTATAACATTTAGGTATTTTAGATACAGAATAACTGTTTTATGCAACCATTACATAAAATATAGGAAATAATTTTGTCTTAAAATCTCAGGATATTTGCCATTTTTACAATTTTTTGTCAGGACACAACTGCCCAAAGAGGGTCTGTTCCTTGCAAAGTGGGACAGGTGGTAACCCTAGTATTGCATTGTATTTTTGTTATATATACTATCATTGTGGGTATTGCTTTATTTTTTCAGATGCTACAATCTACAGAACAGTTTGTGTGTGTGTGTGTGTGTGTGTGTGTGTGTGTGTGTGTGTGTGTGTGTGTGTGTGTGTGTGTGTGTGTGTGTGTGTGTGTGTGTGCATATGTGAGTGTGTGTGTGTGTGTGTGTGTGTGTGTGTGTGTGTGTGTGTGTGTGTGTGTGTGTGTGTGTGTGTGTGTGTGTGTGTGTGTGTGTGTGTGTGTGTGTGTGTGTGTGCGTGTGTGTGTGTGTGTGTCTGTGTGTGTTTGCCGTTACTATTAGTTCTGTTGCTATTAGATTTCTTTTTTTCCGTGGGAGTGTTTAGATGTAGGTAATCATTTTACACAATTCTGACAGGTTTGACTACAGAAATGGAACTCACAAAGCAGTTTTTGTTTAGTGTAAGTAACAAATGTGTAATTTGTGAGCTATGACTATGTTTAAATGCAGGGTTTTCCTCTGCTTCGTATCTGTGCCAATATCATTTTCCTCTACACGGGGGGGGGGGGGGGGGCATTAGAGAAAACATTATTTGCTGAGCTAAATTACATTCACCTATTCCTGCTAAAATGTTAGGTAACAAGGAAAGTTTTTTTCATTTGTCTGTCTTTTCCATTCCTCCAGCAAATTAACATGAATTTTCATATTTGTCTGTCTTTGTAATCAGCATCTGATGTATGAATGCTTCAGCATATAGACATTCTTGGTACCTGCTACAGCTTTAACAATGGGAGTGTCCAGATGGATTCATTTAATGAGCAACTTGCTCTAAGAAAAAAAGAGACATGGGGTTTTAACCTTCAGTGAATGATTTTGTGAAATTTATGTTAAGGGTGTCTTGATAGTTTGGCTGGTTTAATTAATGTTTAAGAGACAAATAGTATGTTTCCTTTATTTTCAAGGACAATATCAGACCGCACCCTCCCTTTTGCTTGAAAACAATAAGGCCTGATTAAACAATAAGCTCTGATTGCATAGTCGGAAGCTGGAAACACAGCTGTAAATATATGAACTAAAGAAATGGTGCAGAAAATTAGTTGCACTGTTAGAGAGCCAAATGAGTTTCCTCATTGGGTTCCTTTCTTGTTAATACATATGATTTTTTTTAAATTGAGGTTATAGAAAATGGCCAACAATTAGTTCCTTCCTCAGCATATGTGACCAAATCTATTGAAACACAGTAGATTTTCATTTTGTTTTATATCTCTTTCTGCACAATTTTCTCATGGTATAACAACAGATACACTGATACTTACGAGAAACAGAACAGGTATCAGGAAGTACTGTGACAACTGAAAGTCCCTACCTCTGCAGACTGAGTACTACTGCCCTATAACACAGCATCAGCAGCAGGCCCAGCAAGTTAGTGTTTAGTTGTGGTCTGTGATTGTGGCTCAGAATTACAATATATGCACACACGTTGTCCAATATTTAGAGAGTGAAACCTCACCACTCAGCACCATTCTTGCACTGTACAAAATACAGTTTTAGAAATGTAAAGGCAAAGAAGGTTCATACTAGATGCCTGCCCAAAGGGGTTCCTATTAGAAGAACGACAGTCCAAAATATCGAACAGCTCTATACGCAGAAATGCCATTCATCGATGTGTTTGTCTGACATTGGTACAGCTTTACCTGCTTTTAATAAAGTTTAGTGAACCAATATCTTACCTTGCCATTGATGCCAACAGAATGATCTTTTAGGAAACATTTAACATAGTGTTCAGTTCATTTAATGCTCCATATCAAATAGTGTTCATAGTTCATTTATTTATCCATATCAACCTTTGAGCCATATACAAAAACCGGCTCAGAACATTATCATTCCCTGGCACCGTTGACAATAAATGTATCAAAGTTGCATGCTTTACAAATCAGGGTTGCCACAAGCTGCATATTCAATAAAAAACACAGAGACCTCAGATGGATTAAATTACCACAGCCATGTGTTTATTGACATTTACTCAAATAGAAGCAAATTATTATGAGATGTGCGCAAGGCAGGAATGTCACGGAGGCCATTTTATTTCTTTCATAGCATTACCCTAAACCTACAGGACAACAGACAGCACATCGATATCCGGCCCTTCTGATTCAACATACCCACATCATAACAGCTTTTTCATTTCACAATTCATCACAATTCCTCTGGGCTGCCTTACAATCTGCCAAGGAGCCATTGCTAGGCTGGTAAGTCCCCTGGCAACAATCCCATGGGGCTGTCTGGCCTGTGGAAGGTCCAGCTAAAGAGTCCTGTGACCCCCCTACTTACCTTGGCCTCCCTTACCTTTCCTGTTTTCCGCTTACATGACTGTGACAATCTAGCCTAACCTGTCTATCATACCCAAAGGAGAAGGCAAAAACCTGAAAAACCCAGTGGGCAAAAACAGGAAATTTCTTCACGACCCCTAGTGCGATCACCGTGGTAGGTCACCGGGTTCCCTAAGTACCTTACCTGGTCCTAAACTAACTGACAAGTACACCCCTGATTTTACGAGGGGGTGGGTAGGGTGGGACAAGCTGCCAAGGTAGAGGTTGAAAAGAATGATTTGCTTTGTTCCCAGCTTTTTCAACCCTTCCCCTGGACAGCCCAGCCCATCTCAGCCCTCCTACCTATCCTGACCCTACCTGCTATCCACCTCCCCCCTCCCCCCACTGAAACCTGACTCTGAGCTGACCTGCCTCAGACAAGTGATGGCTTGCTGCGATTGGCTTGCCAGCCGTTGTTGTCTGAGATTGGTACAGCTCTACCTGCTTTTAATAAAGTTTAGTGAACCAATATCTTACCTTGCCATTGATTCCAACAGAATGATCTTTTAGAAAACATTTAAGATAGTGTTCAGTTCATTTAATGCTCCATATCAAATAGTGCTCATAGTTCATTTAATGATCCATATCAACCTTTGAGCCATATACAAAAACCAGCTCAAAACATTATCATTCCCTGGCACCATTGACAATAAATGTATCGAAGTTGCATGCTTTACAAATCAGGGTTGCCACAAGCTGCATATTCAATAAAAAACACAGAGACCTCAGATGGATTAAATGGCTGCAGCCATGTGTTTATTGACATTTACTCAAATAGAAGCCAATTATTATGAGATGTGCACAAGGCAGGAATGTCAGGGAGGCCATTTTATTTCTTTCATAGCATTCGCCTAAACCTACAGGACAACAGACAGCACATCAATATTCAGCCCTTCTGATTCAACATACCCACATCATAACAGCTTTTTCATTTCACAATTCATCACAATTCTTCTGGGCTGCTTTACAATCTGCCAAGGAGCCATTGCCGGCTGGTAAGTCCCCTGGCAACAATCCCTTGGGGCTGTCTGGCCTGTGGAAGGTCCAGCTGAAGAGTCCTGAGACCCCCCCCCACGCACCTTGGGCCTCCATTACCTTTCCTGTCTTCTGTCACAGAAGGGAGGAATATTCCTCCCTTCCACCAGCACATCTCAACCTATCCTAAGTGAATACCCTTCAAAGCTAAACCAACTTGCAGTTCCCTATAAAAAAATCCCCAAACCTTCTTCAGATAAATGAATCCCATCCTCATCATACCTGTCTGGCCACCAGACCTGAATGCCAGGGTGAGGAATGTACAACCCATTAATGTCCCTTAACACCTTATCCATAGAATTATTAATTTTCTTTCTCATTCGCACAGCTTTAATGGACCTAGCCCCCCTCCATTTCTTTCTCTGTACCACTTCTGACCAGCAGATAATAGCTTGTGGCCAGCATTCATGCATGCAATATACCTCTTGCACTATCAAACCTATTAGCTCTTTTATTGGATGTTGACAAATATCATTACCCCCTAGGTGCAATAAAATGGCAGTAGGAGATTTATCACTTCTTGCAGCTTGCTGTAGTACTGTCCTGAGATGGTGCCACTGCATTCTTGATACCCCAAACCAAATCGCTTTGCAAGAATCTTGTTTTCCTCCTTGAAAGGAAAAGCCCCGCCTGCCCTGGACAAAGCGATGGAGTCTCCGAATGAAAGAATGACCCACTATCCAGATGTATTTCTGATCCAAAGATGTGAGAGCTGAAATATAAATGACAAGAGTTAAAGCCATTTACACCTTACATAGCCTTTATAAGCATTGGACTTCCACCTGCCCATCTTCATAATGTCGGTCTGTGAAGCTCCCATTGCATGTGCAAATGAGGCTGCACCTATTCGAAAGGAATGTAATGTATATTTATCTGAGTCTAGGCTACTCAGCTTGATTGCCTCCTTTAAAACTGTTCTCACCTGATATTGTGTCAGAGGTTCACCTTGCTGATGACAAAAGAATGGACCATCTGACCTACCCCTATAGTTGTGGTACTCTAGTAGCACTTTAGTCAAGTCACATACCAAACCCTTTGGGGTAACCACTCTTACCCACTGACCTTTGCCTTCTTGATCCATTTTGGATTTAGCCACATAAACCCAAATGTCCTCCCCCAGCAAATGTACATGTGCCACTGGTAAAACTGACAGCTGACCTTTCTTCTTGTTTGGTTGAATAATTTCAGACCATCTAAATGCCCCACAAAAATTCAGCAGAAAGGCAGCCCCAAATAATGCTATCTCATAAGAAGAAAAACAAACATTTGAAACTGCAAACCACAACTTACATAACATTGCTGGACCTATGGGGTACCTCTTATCAGGCCTCTTGGGTGTTTGTTTCCCCCAGCCCTTAAAAATTGTCCATACCTGAAATGTGTTAGCTAAATCCTTCAGACCCAAGGCCTGATGAAACCAATTCAGAGCTGACAATGTGCTTCTTGCCCTTCCAAAAGTCCACCATCTTTCTTTCATTACCAAAATGTAAGCCCTGACTTGGTAAGGTGGAATTGGCCATACTTGTTCCCAGCCTCTGGATAATCTGGTCTGCAAGAATTGCTGTATGCATTTATTGTACCTTACCCTTGTCTTTCCACTGAGGGCATTACACATTAGCCACCATTCTCATCTGCTCATAAAGCCCATAAATGATCCGGCACTCGAACCAGAGAAGGATTCGCATTTGGAGCCAACAACTGGAAAAGAGACCACGAGAAAGAGAATCTGCCAATGAGTTATCGATGCCCAGAATGTGTTGTGCCTTCACTGTGACATTTAATGTTAAACACTTAAAAGTAAAATATCTCATCATCCTGCCTACCACTCCCTCCCCCCCCCAGCTGATTATTGATTATTTGTACTACGCTACTGTTGTCAGAGCGAAGCCAAACTACTCTATCTTTCATTTGCACACCCCATATTTCCAATGCAACCACTACTGGAAAAAATTCCATTTCAGCAATTGAAATGCATAACTTATTTTTCACAAGTCAGCCACGCTGCGCTGAACCAAAGTACAATACAGTACAGTATCAGCAATGCATCTATATACTGTGGGAATAGAACCCACAGTCTCAGAGCAAAACCAACCTACTGTATCTTTCATTTGCACACCCCATATTTCCAGTGCAACCACTACTGGGAAAAATTCCATCTCTGCAATTGAAATGTTTAAACCTACTTTTCACTTGAGTTGGCCATACTGCACTGAACCACTGATCTTGAAAATAACCCCAAAAGCCAATTCCCCTTGCTGCATCTGTAAAGACTGAAGCAGTAGTTGGTTGTCTCTCTCCTGCCAAATTGCTGTCCCATTGTAATCTAAAAAGAAACGCAGATACCCTAAATCCTCCATGCCCTGTGAGGCCCTAATCCGGTGGTATGGCCTTGTGCACCCAGATCCTTTAGCAGCCAAATGCCTCATAAATGAATGCCCCACAGGGGTCACTTTGCATGTAAAGTTCATCAGCCTCATTAATTCTTGGTCCTGTGTACCCCTAAAAGGGGATGTGGCATGCAAAATTTATTCTGGGTGTGCTGAGAGATGAAACATGTCTTGGCTGCGCAGTTTGTCTTCTGGATGCCATGCACTGATGCCTAAATTTACATTGTAATTGATTCCAATAATGGCTAGGTGAGTTAACTTACCAAAATTAAGTATACATACATATACACATATGTATGTACATACACACATACATACTTATAAACACACAGCTATACAATATATGCATACATATATAAATACATATACAGAAATATCCATACATATATGTACACATATTAGGCACACATATATACTATACACACCCACACCATATTCATACCTATATCTATACATATATATTGCAAATGTTTAATGCATATAAACATATGCATACATATACCCATATATACCTACACACCTCCATACTTATACACACACATGCATATATATCTACACGGATCTATCTTACAACGTCGACAAGTCAAAACGCTGAAAACGAAATCACCGACACCACATAACCGACATTTCACAAACACGAAACCTCACATGCCCGACACACCATAATCCCGACAAGCAACAAACAAAACAAATCCCCGGTCCAAAAAGCACACACACAACACAAGCACACCAAAATCCTTACAAACCAACACTAAACCTCACATACACAACTACCTACAACCTTAACCCAAACCCTAACCCTAAGGTCCGCCACTATCGCACACTCACCTAACCCGCGCCCTAACCCTAACTCACTCAACCGCCCTAACCCACAAACTATCACAGTCGCACACTTACCTAGCCCGCCCTAACCCTAACTCACTTAACCCGCCTAACCCACAAACTATCACAGTCGCACACTTACCTAGCCGCGCCTAACCCTAACTCACTTAACCGCCCTAACCCACAAACTATCACAGTCGCACACTTACCTTACTCGCACCCTAACGTCCGTCACTACCGCATACATCCACAGCCTTTACCCATGTCGATGTTCTCAGCGTCGGGGTTTTGATCCGTCGGTCTTCTCCGTTTTCGATCTTCTGGTGTCGGTGTTCTCGCTGTCGGCGTTCTGACTTGTCGACGTAGTCAGATAGACCCATCTACACACATGCATAAACACGCACACACACACACACACACACACACACACACACACACACACACACATATATATATATATATATATATATATATATATATATATATATATATATATTTATTTATTTTTTTATTTTACATTTGTTTACCGGGCTAGTCCAACTGGATATATTTCCATTTTCAGCAAAGGCCCGGGGAGAAAAGCTCCACATTGAAGTTAATACAAACAAGTCATTACATAAAGAAAGCAAGTAGTTAGTAAAAATACAAACAGAAATAAGGTTCAATCTAAATTATACTAGTTGAAAATGTATACTAGTAAGGACATTTACTTTTATTTACAGTATAAGAATAGGGGAGTTATACTTTAGTAAAACATTCATGAATAGTATAATTGATTAAGTAAATATAAACCATACAACCATACAACGTTCTATGTTAATTCATATCAGAGGCTAATTAACAAGGGTGTTTTTGAGATTGTCTACTCTAGGGAGTGAGTAGAGAGAGGTAAGAGAGGGTGATTATGAGAAGAGTAATTAGTAGAATCATAAGATTAGTTGGGATTGATGCATGGGCATAGCCAGAGTGTTTTTAGATGTTGTTTGAGCTTTTGTTTAAAGAGGAAGGGTGATGATGTAAAAGTTAGAGTGGTAGGTAGAAGATTCCAGTATTTACCTATGGTGTTGGAGAATAGTGAATCACCTGCAATGTTATTGGACTTAGTTAGCTTCACAAGAAGTTTATTAGAGGAACGTAGTGAATTTAGATTAGAATAGGGAGAAATAAAGTCAGAAAGTATAGGGGTATTTTTTGGTTGGTGAAATATCCTGTGAACAAAGGTAAGTTGGGAAAGTAATAATGTATTTTTCAGTTCTAGCCAGTTTAGTTGTAGTAGATTCTGACAGTGGTGAGTTCTAAATGGGTTTCCAGTAGCAAATCTATTGTATGCATTTGCTAGTTTAGTGAGGTTATTTTTCTTTAGGTTAGTGTATATGGGTGAGGCATAAAGAAGAGTAGAAATAAGATGAGAGTGAGCGAGTGTAATTTTGGCCTGTGGAGTTAGAAAGGTTTTAATTCTATATAAGGAGCCAAGTTTTCTATTTACAGTTTTAATAGTGTTATTAATGTGGTTATCAAAAGTGAGGTTATTGTCAATTATAATACCTAACAGTTTAGTGGTAGAGTCACGGATTATATGTGTACCATTATTGGAAGTAATAGAGAAGTCTAAGAGGGGGGACTTACTATTAGGCCTGAAGAGCAGGAGTTTGGTTTTATTGGCATTCAAAAGGAGGCAGCGTTTCAAGAACCATGCCTCAACTGTGCTAAATATATTCTGTGTTAGGGTTTGTAGTTCGGAGGAGGTGTTTGCAGAGCATATGAGTGTAGAGTCGTCTGCATATTGAATACATGTAGCCTGGGGTATTGCTACATGTAAGTCATTTATGAATAAAGAGAAGTGGATAGGTCCTAGGATGGAGCCCTGTGGGACTCCAAGAGAGACTGGCAGAAGGGATGAAAGTGTATTATCCCAGAGAACTGCCTGTTGCCTGTTACTAAGGTAGGAAGTAAACCATTGAACAGCTTTGGTATCTAGAGAGAGATTCAAGGGTTTTTATGAGCAAGTTGTGGTTTACCATGTCAAAGGCTTTTGACAGGTCTATGAAGAGTGCTGATGACAGGATACTATTATTGCGGTTTCTATTGATACACTCGGTAAAGGACAGGAGAGCTGTGGTAGTGCTATGAAATGGCCTAAAGCCATGTTGGCAGTTGGCTTGTAAGTTATATTGAGTTAAGTGGTGCATTAGCTGATGATGAATACATTTCTCCATAATTTTTGCTAAGGGTGATAGGAGTGCTATAGGTCTGTAGTTAGAATACTTGTTTGAGCTGCCTCCTTTATGTAATGGGATTATGTGGAAAATTTTCCAGATAGCAGGGATGGTTCCTTCATTGATGGTTCTGTTTATAAGGAGGGATATGGGATAAGCTACTGCTTCAGCTGCTTTTTGAAGGTATTCAGATGGTAACTGATCTGCAGATGGGGTACAAGGTTTGTGTTTTTGGATGAGTTTTAGGATGTAGGAAGTAGAGATAGGTTGTAGTTGAAATATGGGGAAATTAGCAGATATACAGGTGGGAGGGTTAGATTTGTCTATAGTAAGTTGACTTGCTAGTGAATTAATGGTGTCTGTGAAAACGGAGTTAAAGGTATTGGCAGTTTGGTGTGAGGTATTCTTTTCGGCCCCTAAAGGGGAAGGTGTACTAGAGTGGCCTGGGTGTAGGTGCAAATTTAAGGTTGACCAGAACCTTTTGGGGTTGTTATGATGAGTTTGCTGTAGTTTACAGTAATAGTTCTTTTTATATGTAAAAACATCTTTTTTAGTGCTATTTCTTAACTGTCTAAAGGTTTGATGGTCTGAAATAGTTTTTGTAGTTCTCCATTTAGCCCAAGATTTATTCCTAAGTAGTATTTTTTGTCTTGTCTCTTTGGACAGCCAGGGGGCAGGTTTAGATTTAACTCTGACAGATCGTTTGGGAGCATGTTGGTCAAGGATTGATAGGAATTTGGTATTGAAGTAATTGATAGCATCTTCAAGGGTTAGGGTTTTTAGAATATTCCAGTTACAGGCTTTTAGTTCATTTTGGAATAATAATGGGTTGAAGTGTTTCTTGCTACGTGAGACCCTGTAGGTAGGGGTGTAATTAATGTCACTCTTTTGTCTTATGATGTAAGTTAAGGAATGATCACTTACATCATCAGGCAAAGTTCCTACTGTATATGTTTGTTGCAGTTTGTTAGTAAGAATCCAGTCTAAAATACTTTCTTTGTTATTAGGTTTATTGATTCTTGTGGGATTATTGATTGTCTGAGTAAAGCCATGCAGATTTATATGAGATGAAGGATTATTTGTATTGACAGAGGACCAATCACAATTAAAGTCTCATAAAATGATTGTTTCTTGTGGGTAGGAAGAAGATATACAACTTAGGATATTCTCAATTTTAGTGTAATTATTGCCAGGAGGTAGGTAAATACAGATGATATAGATTGATTTATTAGGGTTTAGTTGTAGTTTAGAAGTAAGGATTTCAGCTTTATCATCATTTAATGGGTTGGAAGGTTGTGAGGAGATTTTTAGTCCATTTTTAAACAGAAGTGCTACTCCTCCACCCTTACGTTTTAAGCGGTCCATTCTCAAAATGTTATATCCAGGGGGAAGTATTGCATTGTCTTTAGTACCAGGTTTCAGCCAAGTTTCAGTAAGACAGAGAATGTCAAAGGAGTGAGTATCAAGGAGGGCATGGAGATGGGCAATCTTATTGTTAATACTTCGGATATTGAGATGCCCAATAAGTAAGGCGTTAGAAACAGTGGTTAATGTAGGTGGGGTAGAGTATGAGATATTATAAGTTATGTCAGTAGAGTTGTTAGTTGGTCCTGGGATAGGGTGGATGTCACCATCACTAAGGATTGTCATTTTTAGTTCAAGTGATGATTTGCATGAGAAGTTGGTTAGGTATTTTAGCCTCCTTATGTTTGGATTGTTGAAGTTAATGTGTGTATGTCGATGGTATTTGGGTAGTAGGTAGTTGGGGGTGCTTATAATGTTTGAATGAGTATAAGTATTGCTAGGATGTTGGAAGGCTGTTTGTCTGTGACAGTTAGTAAAGTGGAAATAATTAGCTCTTTCATAAGAAGTAAGGAGATAGCACACACACACACACACACACACACACACACACACACACACACACACACACACACACACACACACACACACACACACACACATATATACACACATCCATACACCTATGCAAATAAACACACACACACACACACACACACATATATATATATATATATATATATATATATATATATATATATATATATATATACACACATATATACACATACACATATACATATACATATATATGCATGTACACATGCACCCATGTGCACTTTTATATAATTGTTCCTTGTATTTAGATATCAAATGCAGCATTTCGGTTTGGTTGACTACATATCTGCTATCATACACCTGTAATGTCATTTATTTGTTTTAACCATTTTGTTTTGTGTCAACATTTATACATCTGGTTGCTAAGAACAAGGTGAGGGAAGGCATCAGAATGTATATAGACCCGACCCATCTTCCTGAATATCTCGAAATAGATATCTGCAGAATAATGCAAAATGATTCAAAGATGCTGACAATCTATCTTAACACGCTGTCACTGAGTAGCAGTTTACTACACAACAAGCTAAACCATATAGCCTGCATGACAACACTGCATAATAACAGCATGTAAACTACCACAGCCAACACCCAAAGTGAATTCTCACGTTTTATTTTTTTTTTAAATACTCAGAACATGCACACAATCACAGCATCTATGGTCCCCTAACAATTTTCTAAGTGAATTTCATTAATGCTTACAAATTTATTTGGTTTTACCCAAAATTCTTAAACCAAGAAGTAGAAAGAAATACTGCAACCTCTACCTAATGACAGAGGACCTTCTGGCTATCACCATAGATGAATTATTATTATCATCATCATCGGTGTTAATATTATTTTGGAGTATTATTTTATTATTAAACAGATTGGAGTGTTGTTAATATTTTATTAACTTTATTTTATTTATTTATTTTATTTTTCTTTTATTATTATTATTATCATTATTAACATTTTCACATTCCTCCAGATTTCTAAGTAATTCTGGGGTACTCAAAATTATCATTTACCACTTTCTACCGGACTAAGGTTTTTTGTTTGTATTACTGAATTCTTGCCACCCAACTGATGTGGATATCTAAAGGCAAGACCGTGCATTTGTACATATATCAACTTACAAAAATATGTGATCTAACAAAGTGACTGCAAGGAAGTTTTGCAACTCAAGGGCCTTTACAGTGTCCCAAAATTACAAAGGTTTTACTAAGGCTTTAAAGCATTCCTCCCAAGAAGTGTAAGTGGAATGCCATAAAACTTTCCCCTCTTTCCCTTTGTAAGTACATAGTGTTATCTGATGTGTTCAAAACCTAATTACACTGCAGGAAGTGGAAGATGAGAAAACCTTCTGCTTGCAGCAAATACAAGCTAGTTTTTCTTCACTTGCAAACTTTACAACCATAGGTTAAGATCTTAGCAGCTAAAATGAAACTTTTGCCCATTTACAAATAATCCTGCTTTCTCAAACAGGAAAACGCTTTAAATAGGTTTTCTGTTCCACCAAGCCACTTTGCAATGATAACTAAAAACCCAACTAAATATTACCAACAATTTAAAGCTTTGACCTCATATGAAATATTTCAGCCTTTCCTGAAGAAATTCTGTGCACTGACCCATTACCTCCCCCCACCTTTCTGCCCTTCTTTTTCTACTTCCTTAAAGAAAGTAACACCACTAAAATTGAAATGGTTACAGTATTCTGCTACTTAACCACAGAATCCCAGCCAACCAACTGCTCTTTACTCCACCAAGGTTTAGTAATGTGTTAGCAGGTAAAATAAACAACAAATACATCTACAGGGTTATCAAACGTAAGCATTGGCTTTGCGGTCCTGAACGAAAGAGTTTCCACTTTTTGCCAAACCTTTCTATCCACAATTACTCAATGTACTCATTTGCAACCTGCAAATGGCTGTAAATTCCATAAGACCTAGATTAACTTTAATGACCCACTCAGCTGAATTATGTACTATTATTATTTTTATTATTAATTTCATTTTATTTGCTAAGAAATTAACCAGACATGATTTATTTGCATTAGGCACAACAAGTTAGCAAACCAAACATGATTTATGTTGTATTAAGTATACAAGCTGGCCCCAGCTCCCTAGCCTTGCCATGTGTTTCTTCACTGACCCCAGCCATCTAATTAATTGCAGGCCACCACTATTGTTTGCTAGACTGCTAAGAAAAACAATTTCAGCTATTGCTAAAACCTTTTGCATCTCATCCCTAAACCCCAAGCCACACTTAGGCATGTGTGCCTTTGTTTCATGCCTTAAGTGAGCCTTAATCCCATAGTAAACCCTATTTGAAGTATTAATTTAAGCGTATTCTAGCGTTGTTACCTAACAGCAAGAGGTTCTCCTGTTCGATTCTCGGCTTGGCTTGGGAGTGCCTTCTGTGTGGATTCTGCATGTCCTCCCCGCAGTTGGGTAGCGTTCGAAAGACATGCGTGCGTAAATGGGTGTGCCTTCATTGAAGGTTGGGCGTCGAGCTGGCACCTCAGCGTTTCGTAAAAAAATCTAATGCCAATCATTAGCAGATCAGAGTTCTGCTGTGGCGACCCCTTACCGGGAAAAAGCCAAAAGACAAACAACAACAACCTTCAAGTACATATTTTACCCTCTAGCCTGTTTGTAACCTAATCTCCAGGCATTTCAAAAATCTAACTGATTTGAGTTACCAAATTACACAAACTAAAGCCATTATCAGTGGCGGCTAGTGACTCCAAATCAAAGGGGGGCTGCAGGAGACAGCTGAATGGGTGGGGTCAATGGGAAGGGGTGCGGCCAACTAGAAAGGGGAGGAGCTATGCTCAAAACCACAAAAACTAAATATACTGCCCTGGGTGCCAAACCGTCATTATGAGAGTCCAATCAAGACAAAATGAAGTGTAGAAGAATAAAAATATTTCAATGCATTAGCTGTATGACAGCTTAATATCTAGATGGAAACAAAAAGGTTGTGAGGCATGAAAAAATAAATTACTTTTTTTAAATACATTAATGGAATGCCAGTCAAAATCAAGTATAAGAAAAACAAGCAGCACTCAACTCAAACCACTTCTTGCACTGCAGTTCTAATTATAATTTATATTCAGCTTTATTAAAGTACCAAGTAACATGCTGAAAGTTGAAATCTCTGATGCCCCCACTTGTAAAAATGTTCCTTATCCAAAAAAAGACCTGCTGCCTGACATCTACTTGTTCCATGGGGAAAACATGATCAAAGTAAAAAATGAAAAGCAAACAAGAAATAAGTTCAAGATACATTGCTTAAAAGGATTACTGTACAGGTTATGGACCACACTAAAAGGATTACTGTACAGGTTATGGACCACACGATTGGCATTCTGTTTATGGGTAAAGCCTGCAGAGATGACTGGAAGTCTCCAAGTGTAATGAGACTCTTAAAATAATATAATCCTGTCCTTTATTACAAATACTGGCATATGCATTTCAATACCCAAGGCTTATACATTATCTAGTTAAGTATTCTCTACATGGCAACAGAAAGGCTTTCAATGTTGGCAATTCTTTAACAGTATGATTAGCTTACTTGCATCTTGCAATCTCAGCCAAGCTTACCTAACGGTCATTAAAGTATTGCTACTTAAACACAGAGCAACAGGCACTTTGAGTAATAAGCATAAATCAACAGTACAAAAAATATGACAGAAACCAGACCATTCTGTAAAAATCAAGGACAGTTGAAAAGCCACTCTAGTACTTGTGTCTACCTTGGATGGGGGGGGGATACTCTGCACATTTACACTGCATAACTACTCCTTGCCTTGCTTCGACACATCCAGAGTCACTACATGGGGGAGTGGGGTGCAACAAGTATGTCACAGTTTGAAATGTCTCTGGCTGACTTGTGATGGCCCTGACACATTTGTCATACCTCTCAACCTCAGAGCAAGAAATCTGGACAAAGCCATACAAAGAAATGGGACAAAGGCCCAAAAATAAGGACAATTTTTAAAATATTGCTCTTATAAACTTAGAAAGATAATAGAGGCCTTGCATTAGTATGAATTTTCTGAATGGTATGAAATCTGAAACTCAAATGTCTGTCATTATTTTCTAACTTCAGTCTTTAATGATTTGTCACTAATTTGCCAAAAAAACAAAATTTTATGAAACATGGACCAAAAATGTGATGCAAAAATATAAAATAGCAACACAATACAGCTGGGAACCTGTCAAAGAAGGGATACTTTAATATTAGTACTGCTAACTTGAGCAGCTGACAAAATAAAAGAATCTACATGCATTTCTGAAATAAAAGTAATCTAATTGATTATTACAGTTATTTGTTAATTATAAACCCTCCATGTTTTCTTCCAAAATTGCTATTTTGCAGAGGGATCATTAGGGGAAGAGCAACATTTTGAGACAAAATCAGGGACAGTTGAGAAGTTTGGCTATGCCTAATTCTATAAAGCAATTTATTTGCATGTACCTCTCAACCTGTTAATGCAATAAATCTGGACAAGGCCAAATATATTGGGGGGACATATAAACAGTACTAAAAATTGCTCTTGTATAAACTGAGACAGTTAATAGAACAGGTCTTACTTTAGCATGCATTTTTCTGAAGGTTATGAAGTCTGAAACTCAGTGTGTCATTATTTAGTGACTTAATTCCTAAATGATTTGCCAGAAAACCACAAATTTTATGAGGAACAAACCAAAACTAAGAAGCAAAAAATCTATTCATTCTTTGAAAATCTGGAAAGTTGGGAGGTATGGTTCAGCTGGGGCTGCCTAAGTTTGCCGCCCTTCCCCACTCACAAAACCATGGTCGAATGGAGCCTCCCCCTGCAGCCATTCCAATGATCCATGACTTGGCTATTTCACTCTATTTACCATAAACACTAACGTGCATACTGATTTAATTCTATGATGATTTGAACTTCATTTGAAAGTTTTATTTTGCATTTTACAGCACAAACACTAAGACATCTGCTAAACAAACTTGGCATTAAAACTTCTCTGCCATTGAAACTCACATTCATTGAAACAACATTGAAACCCACATTCAAAGAAAATACATTTTACATGTGGCAGATAAAGATTAATTCTGGGTTGTTTTCAAATCATAGGGTCCTTGCAGATGAAACATACATGTGCTCTTTGATACACCTTCCTATTGCTTTGAACATTTTTCCAGTAAACAATGAAACAAAACGCATGCACCAATGACAAAACTGCACAATTCAGAACATTTCCATCATAAAAGTCTACTCAAACTTCTACAGTCCACTATTAGCAGTAAATATGCACAATTCTACAGTCCACCATTATCAATAAATATGCACAATCTCTGAAGTAGTAAAAAAGTCATCTAAATAATTCCACATTAAATAAATCTGTAATGAAGAGGTTGCTGCTAGCAATCACCTTTATATTTCATGGTTTCATCGAAAAATAAAGTGTCTGATGCCCCTGAGGAATAAATTGCCTAAATTACAATAAAAATAAGCTAGTAATATTGCAATAAGAAATGGATGGCAAACTGATAACAGGCTCATAGTTAGTATCTTAACTTTCAGTATGGCAGCATTCACCCCTTATGGGAGTAGAACCAGCAGCCTTCTGCATCAAAAGCAAGTATACAACCTGTTGTGCTATTAGCAATGTGAGCTGACTTAGCATAATCAGCACTAAACTTCTCTTCCCCTGCAGTTCTCAGCTCCTTGTAAAATCTACTCAATACTCAATTGCATCTCAACTTCGCAGCACAAGAAATCTGGAAAAAGCCAAATTTATTGGGCGGGTCAAAAGGGCAAAAACCAGGGACACATTAAACATTGCTTGTATAATCTTGGAAAGCTGCTAGAATAAAATGCTGTGTTACCACCATACATTTTACTGCCAAGGTCCCTGTGCAAAAGAGTCAGAACAACATACCACTATGCCAAATCACCTGCTTTGTGAAAGACAAATGCTGTGTTACCACCATACATTTTACTGCCAAGGTCCCTGTGCAAAACAGTCAGAGCAACATACCACTACGCCAAATCAGCTGCTTTGTGAAAGAGAGGAAGACTGAAACTTAAATGGCTATCATTTAATGAATTCAGTTCTCACCATAGCTGTCAACCTCTTAGCACAAAACACCTGGACAAACCCAGTAATGAGGGAATACAGCCCTCAAACATATTCAGTGAATTCAGATCTTGCCATAGCTGTCAACCTTAGCACAAAAAACCTGGACAATGCCAATAATGGGGGAATACAGTCCCAAAAATAGGGACAAATTTCAAATATTCATCTTATAAACTTAGAAAATTGCTATAATAAAAGGTTGTGTTACTATATATTTATTGCGAGAATAAAAAGTTGTTTTACTATGTATTTTCTGAAGAATATGAAGTCTGAAATTCAAATGCCTGTCAATTTTACTTCTGACGGAACAAAAACAATTTTCAGCAGAGGCCCAGGGAGAAATACTGTAGACACATGTCTTTGTAAAATGGCAGGACACCAGAGCAAATCCACACAAACACAGGGATAAGATGCAGACTCCACACAGAAGGCACCCCAGCCAAGAATCAAACCGGAAAACCTATAGCTGTGAGGCAACAATACTGCCACTGCACCATCAAATATGTAAGGAATTAAACGTTCAGAAACCTGAAGTCTGAAATTCAAATGGCTGTCAATTTTATTTAACATTTGTTAATCAGGACAGTCTGACTTGGAACAAAAAAAAAAACAATTTTCAGCAGAGGCCCAGGAAGAAATAATGCAGACATGTCTTTGTAACATGGGAGGACACAAAAGCAAACCCACACAAACACAGGGAGAAGATACAGACCCCACAAAGATGGCACCCCAGCCAAAAGCCAAACCTGAGAACCTGCAGCTGTGAGGCAACAATGCTACTACTACACCATCAAATATCAAGCATTGCAGCATTTACAAACCACAGATATTATGAGGAGCAGATCAGATCAAATATGAGGCAAAAATCTGAAATTTTTTTACAAATGGTGGTGGGTAGGGAATTCACCTCTTTAACACCTGCATACAAGGTACAGGGTTCAAGCCTGAGGTATTCCCTACCACACCACCATGAGTCTAACCATCAGTATATTGCACCTGGGGCATTTTCACACACCCCCCCCCTTGTAGCAAACCACCATACATCCCTGTCCACACACTTACCTGTAGTAGATCTTTCCCTGTAGCAAACCACCATACATCCATGTCTGAGTAAGCTACGAAAACCCGCGCAAATCCACACCAGACCCTGCCCGACGAGACTGCAGCAAATTCCAATCCACACCAGACCCTGCCCGTCGCGAGATCTTCCCCCGATGAGACTGCAGCAAATTCCAGACTGCTGACGTTGCAGTCCGACCCCGATGCATTTTCCCAATGAGTTCCAGGACAGTCTATGCAGTTTAAAACTGCATAGACTTTTGGGAGCTCCGTTCTTCATGTTTCCTAGTCAGGACTGCTGCTGAGACAATCTGCGCATGCTCCAGACTGTCTCAGCAGCAGTCCGGACTAGTGCGCATGCGCGAAAGTCCATGATTTTTAAAAATTTTTTTTTTTTTATTTCTTTATTTTACAGTTCAATAGCACGGGCTGCTCCTGCATTACATCAAATAGTAACTTAAAGGGACAATCCCAGCATTTCATTGTTTACATTCTACAATGTTTACCTTAAGCAGCGTGTAATTCTGAGCATGCTCGAGACTTGTCTATGTAGGACAGGGGGAGGGTTATCTACAGGAAGTTTCAGCCTTTTAATCACAGTGCTTCCTTTTTCCTGACCTACTGACAACACCTTTTAGGTTGAGCCATTCATTATTTTAACTTGTGGCTTGTTATTTTCAAAGAAAGTTATCTTCTAAATGTTTTAATGACCTGCCTTCTCCTGACTTCTAGTTTCTGTGGAAAGGATTAGTAAACTGAGTTATTCAGTCTTTTTTGAGATGTTAATTAGCTTTGCCAGTGGCTTTTGTCTTCATCAAATAATAGATTGTATTACCTGCTGCTAGTTCTGCAGAAAGCATGTGTGATTTAACTCACAAGCATTGGTACATGGAGTTCTGTATTCCTTGCATTTCATGTTATTTAGTGCCTACTTTGGAATCCACGTTGAATGCATTTTGTAATACAGGCATTGCATCTTGCTAAATTACTGGATTTGTTCATTGTCATTTTCTTTTACTCTATGTATTTTAACAATCTGTGCAGTTTTTCCAATTCAAAATTAGATAGAAAGCATTTTATAATGTGTCTGGTAGTACCATTCAGGAGTATTATATAATTTTTTTCTGTTGTTTCACTTGGCCCATTATTTTTTTTGTGCTGAGTTCTGCATTTCCAAGCATAGATGCAGCCTGTTGTTTCATTAGTTTAGTTATTAGTCTTTCAGGCTGCAATCCAAATGTCTGTACTGGCAGAGATTATAGAGCCAAATGACAGCACTGCCACTTTATTTCACGTGTATCACGTATCTCTCTTTCTTATCACTGCAGTAAAATAATGAAAGCTAAATGTAATATTTTCCTCAGTACATGCTCTTGACTGACTCCTCTACTTGCTTTCCAACAGTTTCAAACAGTGAGTTTCCCATGACTGATGCTTTCATACCTCGCACTGCATGTCTGCAGTTCATTTCTGATGCTACTCTCTGCAGCTTTATCACAACTCTGTTATGCATCACTGAATTTCATTTTGTCCTGACCAAAATTCACTGATTCTTGACTACCTTAACAGTTATATCCCTTAATTTCTGAGTCCCTTATTTTCTTTGCCAATGGGTCTAAATATAATGTGAATAGCAAAGGGGAGAGAAGACACCCCTGCCTGGATCCTCTGCTCAAGCAGTTGATTATCAGAGGGGACCCCCAGCTACTTTAGTTTTCATCTCCGATCTTTCATATATCCTAAGCATAGGTTCATGGGATGATGCTAGGCTATTGGCCCAGATGCCCTTATAAGCCTACCCAAGAATTTCATCCAAGTTCCCAAAAAGTCAGCACCTGTTATCGCTGTCCAATAAGAACATAGATGAGATCCCAGGGGTATATTTTCTGTTTCTCATCCAGTCATCCAGGTTCCCCTTAAAAAGGGCTGATGAGGTACTCTGCTTGATATGGACAGGAAGTCTATTCCACAGATGGGGGAGTCATTGGAACACAAATCTATCCTGCCAACAAGTTCTATTAATGTCACAGACCAGATTGAGACCTTGCATGTGGGTTGCATGAGTGGAGTTTGACTTACGGATATGCAGCAACTCCATCGAGGCTGAGTCTGAGACTGCCTTGTATGACAGACACAGGTCACCTCTCAGCAGTCTGTACGAGACTGAGTAGAGGGACAGGGCTTTTAGCCTACCTGTATAGGATAGGTGTTTAAGACCCTGGATTTTCCTGGTCAGGAACCTCTGTGGTCTCTCCAACTGCTGCATGTGCTTGGCAAGGTACATGCCAAAGGAAGCATTGTACTCGATAATGGCTCTGATAAGGGAGGAGTACAGGGATGTTATGACCACCTTGTTCCTGGATGAAATACCCTTACTTATGATGTGGGTCATGTAGAAAGCCTTCTGTACAATGGAGGCAACATGGTGGTCAAATGTCAGATTGCTATCAACCTGGGTGCTGAAGTCCCTCATGACTGACTGCTTGCTTAGTACATTGTTATTAATGTGATAATTAGTGGGGACACCATCTTCCCAAAAGGGGATAATGATTCATTTCTTGGCATTCAGTTTGTGGCCATGCTTCTGGCACCACTCAGTCTGGTTAAGGCCCTCTTGGAGGATGTTCACATCACTAGGGAAATTTATGACAGTGCCCAGCTTGCAGTCATCTGCAAACCTGGTCAGCCACAGACCACTGGATTTGGCTTGTACCTCAGAAAAGTATATCCCAAACAGTAGGGGCCCCAAGGATTGGTCTTGGGGCCTGTACTGTTTGGCTTGCACCTCAAAAAAGTATATCCAAAACAGTAGAGGCCCCAAGACCAATCCTTGGGGTATGCCGCTTGTTACGGGTCTACTACTAGAGATGGCTTCTCCTATATTGACTGAGTGGGTTCTATCAGTAAGCCAGTTAGCTACCCATCTGGTAACATATGGGTTGATACCTAGCTGGGAGAGTTTATCTATGTTAGAAAAATATGTATTTGAACATGTATAAAGTGCTAGTTTAAAATTAAATAGTATATAATGCATTTTATTCTATTTACAATATGGCAATAAGAATGATTTTACATGTAATTGCTTGAAGCTTTGGAGCTGCAGTGTATTTGAACTCTGACCCTGGCAGTAGCCAGCTCAGCAAGCTTATGTTTTTCACTAATAATTATCTGCTGGGTCAGGAAATTAAATGTATAAAGCATTGAAAATCTTCTTCCTTCCTCGGGGATAATTGGCCTTGTGAATGTTACCAAAGATAAGACACAGCTGCTAAAGTAATGTTGCAAGAAGAACAAAGAAGTATATTACAAGACTGAACCAACTATTGTATTCGAACAGGCCTGAAACCTTGACGGAGTAACATTTACAGAAAGACATTATAATTAACCAGGTGCTTTGCAAGGCTGTATTATTCCCATGGGAAAACTTTTAAAATGTATAACATCAGCTTTTTCTTATGAATAGAATATTGTAGACCATAATGATGTAGGTGCCCTGTGACTAACCACGTCAGTAAAGGTGGGCACAGCTTGAGTGTTAAACCTATATAAAATTGTGTATTTCCTGCATCATGTCAGACAAAACTCTGTACTTGTATGGTTTTTTGCCTCCTGGTGTACACTAGTAAACTTTTGCATCTGAGCCTCCTGTGTTGTTATCATTGTTTTTATTTAACAGTTTGGTCCTTCGGTAAACGGAAGCCCTCAGACAGCTACAGATCAGAGTGTACCGGTGGTCGAATACTGCGCAGGAAAAGCTACCGAAACGGTTCTTCTTGAAACACAAAGACCTCCGAATGAATTGTCGTTTTGAGAGGCTGGCCACTTTCTGATCTGCGGCCGAAGAGCGGTCTCGAACTGGTCGACCCAGGAGGCTCAGGTAGGAAGATATTTGCCTTTTTTCTGTTTTAGATCAGGGACTAGGTTACAGTAAATGTCATTGTCAGAGATTTGTTATACAGATCAGGGACAAAAGGAAATTACTGTATATTTTGTCAGAGATCAGGAAAACAGAATAAGGTAGGCAGTTATTCTAGATAAACTGTGTAAGGAACTGAAATACCACGTGGTGAAAAGGGTTACGTAACATTTTCTTTTAGAATGGGAAATCAGTGCACTAAAAACTCGCGAGATCCGCCCCTAACTGAAGACGCAAAATATATGCAATTACAACGAGCTGATAATGTAAGGTATTATACAAAATGGGTTAATAAATACGGATTTGACGGTAAATTAAATAAGATTTCATTAGTTAAACTTTTAAAACAGCTTAAATCTGACGCAGAAGGTCAGGCAAAAAAACAACAGTGATTAGGCATTCCTCAGGCACACAGGTGGATTGAGGAAGTAAACCGAAGGGAACAAAAAACTAAAAATGCTAAAACATTATTTTTAGACAAAGAGGATAATAATACAGTAATAGCAACGGCTCCTCCTACCCCGCCCCCTCCGATGCCTTTTTCAGGATATGAAGCAGGAGGACAAGCGGGTCCACCTCCACGTTATCCTGAAGTCACAAGAACACTAAAACCATTTGTTAGAGATCCTATTGAAACTAGGTCCCGGACACGTAAAACACTTGGGGACACAGACTTATATCAAATAGGGAGAAACACACTAGACGAGAGTGAGGAAGAAATCTGTCCATTAATCGAGATACCAAATCCTCAGGCAGGACAGGAAGGGCAAGACCCAACTCTCCTAGTATATAGACCATGGACACCGGAAGATATTCGGAAAGCTACAGAGGGAATCCCTCATCCAAAAGTTAATTACACAAAGTTTTTACAAGATTTACAAGGTATGAGACTAAGTTACCACTTGAATGGGGAAGAAGTAGAAAAGGTAGTTAGACAGATTGTGGGTCCAGACTGGCACATGATTTGTGGCACCTGGAATCCTCGTAATGCAGAGCTTAAACCACTCCCACATAGTGACGCAGAACTGGACAACAGAGTGAAAGGTCTTACAGACCGAATTTCTGAAAAATGGAAACCTAGAGCAGATTGGACTTGCATTAATCAATGTATACAACAGGAGAATGAAACTGTAGATGGGTACTATGGTAGATTATTGGAATGTTTCAATAACCATAGTGGTATGGCTATTCCTGAAAATCAGACACATGATACCTCGTATGAACAGCAACTGAAAAATGCGTTTTTGAAAGGTTGCATTGCACCCATCAGTAGCTTTATTACAAAGCATATGATAGATCATCGAACAAGTAGGCTACAAGCCTTACTTGAATATGCTAGACATGCTGAAAGACACTTTAATAGTAAAAAGAAAAAGAAGACACAGGTCTTCACAGCTGAAGACGGAGCTGAAGACTTTGTAGTACAGTCAGGTAAAAAGGGTAAGAAAAATACCCAGGGAAATAGACAATCTGACAAAAGGTCAGAAGATTTTGAAGAGAGAAAAAAGAAGGGTGAGTGCTTTAAGTGTGGAAAGAAAGGACATTTAGCAAGAGATTACAGGCTAAATAAAAAGGTGACTGCAGAAAATAAAGGTGATGAGGACTGACTATATGATAGTGATGAAAATCAGAAATCATCAGGAAAGGCAAACAAACAAAGGGCAAATGTAAATGTAATGGAAGGAACAGAGGAAGTGCAAGCAGATGTAGAGGATGAAGAAAGTGAAATTTTAGATTTGGTATTAATGAGCTTGGAGCTCTATCTGGCAGACACAAAACCGGAAGTTACACTTCTGGTGGAAGGAAGGGAAGTGAAATTCTTGTGTGACTCAGGAGCATCACGAACTTTGATACACCCCTCAAAGTTACCAGAATATTCCGAATCACCTGATTATATATTAGTAAAAGCAGCAAATGGACAGCTATAGAGGGAGCCACTCTCCCATGATATAACAATAACTGACCCAGTTTCGGGTATGACTCAGAAAAGTAAAATTGTAGTTTCTGCAAAATGTCCAGTAAACTTACTGGGAAGAGATCTTATGCAGATATTTGGCATAGCGGTAGTTCCCACTATGCAGGGTATGGAGGCACAAAGACAAATGGATACTTTTGTGGTGCGACTGGAGGGTGAAACTTTTTACTGGTACAGCCAGGACCTAGTTACGACTGGTCCAGGGGCAGCAACCAAGGAACTGATGAATGTAGCCATCAGTAAGGCCCCCTCCCTTGACACTGACCAACAGCATTTGTTACACTGTACTCTATACTACTGTAGCATGCCAGGACCTGATAAAGAATATGAGCAAGAATTATTCAAAAATCCTGCTAACAGATTAGTATTACGAACCTTGTATGGGGATACTGAGGGAAACAGTGTGGTAAGCTGTTCATTACCTCAGGAATTCATGACACTGTACAAATCTAATAGACTACCACATGTCAGCTTGACAAAGAATAAGGATGTGAGATGGGCAGACTTAGGAGAAAAAGTAAAAAGATGGGAAAAACAAAACTAATTTAGAATTATCAGAACAGGGAATACAAAAACAGAAATTGAATTGGCTAACACAGACACATCCAACTGTACACTTACAAACTAGTGAAGACAGCTGATTAGCATTCTTATTAGAAGAAGAAGAAAAAGCCTTGTGTGACATACCAGATATTCTTTGGTCAACAGGTAAATCAGATGTAGGACTTATTCAAACAGCAGGACCAGTAACTATTACACCAAAATCAGCACTTAGACCACAGAAAAGACAATACCCCTTGAGGAAAGATGCAGAGCAAGGAATCAAGCCAATAATAGCAGCATTACTCAAGGAAGGAGTACTGGTAGAATCTCTTGATTCACCATGTAACACCCCTCTATTTCCTGTTAAAAAAGCAAACGGGGAATGGCGGATGGTACAGGATTTACAAGCTGTAAACAATGCAATAATACCCAGAGCACCTACGGTGCCAGACCCACACACCTTGTTGAATGATTTGAAACCACAACAAAAATATTTCACTGTGGTAGATATAAGCAATGCTTTCTTTTCAATACCTATACATCCTGATAGCCAGTATTGGTTTGCATTTACATTTCAGGGTGAAAGATATACCTATACTCGGCTACCGCAGGGATACTGTGAAAGTCCAATGATATTTGCACAAGAAATGGCAAGCAACCTGGCAGGGTTTACCCCACCAGGAGGTAATCAGATTCTACTTTATGTAGATGACATTTTGCTAGCAGCTCCCACCCAGCATCAATGCAGGGAGGATACAATAGCATTATTGAAATTTTTAGCAGCACAAGGACACAAAGTAAACAAAAGTAAGTTACAACTTTGGAGAAAACAAGTTAGATACCTAGGATATGTAATATCCAATGAAGGTAGAATATTAGACGAAGACAGCAAAACATCAATTTTACAGGCACCTAAACCAGCAACCAAGAAGGAAATGATGTCCTTCTTGGGAACACTAATTTTTGTCGAAGCTTGATATCAAACTATGCTTTAGAATCTGCTCCACTGGCTGATTTAATATATAAAACACCAATGGCAGCACAAGATGTATTACAATGGACACCTGAAGCAGAAACAGCTTTCTGCAGACTAAAACAATTGATAGCTTCATCATTAGTTTTAGAACTTCCAAATTACCACAAAAGATTTTTTCAGACCGTAGATTGTAAACAGGGATACATGACGTCAGTTTTGACGCAACAGCATGGGGATAAGCAACGCCCCATAGCTTACTATTCATCACAGTTAGACCCAGTGGCACGATCGTTGCCTCACTGTGTGCAAGCAGTAGTCGCAGCTGCAATGGCAGTACAGGCTTCGGCCTCAGTGGTGTTGTTCCACCCTCCCACATTGAGAGTGCCTCATGCAGTCACGATAATTTTACTGCAAGAAAAAATAGCATATCTATCTCCTGCTAGACATCTTTCATGTATGACCATACTGCTTAGCCAACCTCATATGGTAATTGAACGTTGTACAACATTAAATCCATCCACGTTACTTCCAACTCCTGTGGATGGCACACCGCACAGTTGCCTGCAGGAAATTGAGCAAATAACTTTGCCCAGACAAGACCTCACTGATATGCCCTTGGATGATGCCGAGGTGACATTTTATGTGGATGGCTCGTGCAGAAAGGGTCCTACAGGGAAAAACCTAGTAGGATATGCAGTAGTCACAGATACAGAGATTTTAGAAGCCCAACCCTTACAGCATAACCTGTCTGCTCAAGCAGCAGAACTGATAGCCTTAACATGGGCTTGCACTCTAGCGAAAGATAAATGTGTGAACATATATACTGACAGTCAGTATGCTTTCTCTACAGTGCATGTTTTTGCACAACAATGGAAAAATAGGGGAATGATAACATCTAATGGTAAACCGATTAATCATGCGCAACTTATTTTGAACTTGTTAGATTCCATTCAGTTACCTACTAAAGTAGCTATTTGTAAATGTTTAGCTCATACAAAACAACAGGATGCAATTTCAAAAGGAAATGCAAAAGCTGATGCAGCTGCAAAACAAGCAGCCTCAGACTCAGAAACTTTACTTTTAACCGAGGAATTACAACCCTCTGAGATTTTAGACCTGGAAATGTTAAAAACAATGCAGACACTAACTACGAGGGCAGAGAAACAAAAATGGGAAAAACGAAGTGCAATCCTCGAAAATGGACTGTATCTCTCCAAAGAGAAAAAAACAATATTGCCGTCTAATTTATTTAGATATGCAGCTTTGTTGAGCCATGGGCAGTGCCATGTCTCAACAGGGGGGATGGTACAGTTAGTAAATCGAATATTCCAAACATATGGATTCACAAACTTTACACAAAAATTTTGTGCAGCATGTCATATCTGTAACAAACATCATGCACAAGGGGCATTCAAACCCAAGCAAGGGAATTTTCCTATACCACCATATCCGTTCCATACTATTTGTATGGATTTTATAGAACTGAATAAATGTGAAGGGAAAAAATACTGTTTAGTAGTTATAGACATGTTTTCCAAATGGGTAGAAGCTTTTCCAACTAAAAATCCGGATGCAGCAACAGTGGCAAAGGCCCTAATAAAATAAATAATTCCTAGATTTGGCATACCAGAAAGAATCTATAGTGACAATGGGACACATTTTGTTAATCAGATGATTCACCAACTTGGGAGATTCTTTGGGATCTCCTTGAAGAATCATTGTGCTTACCACCCACAGTCTGCAGGACTGGTGGAAAGGCACAATGGAATTTTAAAAAGCAAGTTAAGGAAGTTAGTAAATGAAACACAGAAGAATTGGATTTGCTGTTTGCCTTTGGCACTGCTGAGCATGAGAACAGTTCCAAATGTAAAGGGTTTGACCCCCTTTGAAGTGATATTTGGAAGGGCATATTATGTGCCACAGTGGAAAGCTCTCATGCCTGCAGAACTAGAGGCTGACAGCTCATTAGCTAGCTATATGAGGAAACTGTTAACAAATAAAACTGTTTTGCAGTTGAACTCTTTTTCAGATAAAAGACAGACCAGACCGTTGGAAGCAGTGCTGACTCCAGGGTCCTGGGTGTGGTTGAAGGTCACGAAGAGGAAGAATTGGGCGAGTCCAAAGTGGGAAGGACCCTACCAGTTACTGTTGGCAATGCCTACTGCAGTCAAAGTTGCTGAGAGGTCGTCCTGGGTCCATCTGACACACTGTAAACCGGTAAAGAATTTTCAGCTTGATAAACATTTTGTGACTGACACACAACAAAGGCAGGATGGCCAAGAGCAAAACGAGTAAAAACACAGATCAACCCCAAAGATGTTGTTTAATCATCTTGCTGACTATGCATTTATTGACTATGATTGTGATGACTTTCCTTTTGTTGTGGTTCTTCCTACATATAACCACACAAGTGAAAGTGGAGAGACGTGATGAACTGTCTATAGACTGGCATCCAAACTTTAACACATACCTAGCTATGAAGCGTGTATATGTAGAGACTATGAACATTTCAAATTGCTGGGTTTGTACTGCTATACCAACAGCGGGCGGCCACGGTGGTGCAGTGGTTAGCATTGCTACCTCACAGCAAGAGGTTCTCTGGTTCGATCCTCAGCTGGGGTGCCTTCTGTGTGGAGTCTGCATGTCCTCCCTGTGGTCGCGTGGGTTTCCTCCGGGTGCTCCGGTTTCCTCCCACATCCCAAAGACATGCTGCAGGTGGATTGGACACTCTAAATTGGCCCTAGGTGTGCGTGTGAGTGTGCCTTCTGTGGAAGGTTGGGCGCCGGGCTGGCAACTCGACACCGTAAAACTCCACTGCCATTCAATGTGCGGACAAGGTGATCCGCTGTGGCGACCCCTAACCGGGAAAAAGCCGAAAGGAGAAGAAGAAGAAGAAGAAGTACTGCTATACCAACAGCATATGGAGGACTGCTGATGTCCGCTGTCCCCTTGGGGATAAATGAGACTTGGGAAAATTTACTTTTTGATACAGGTTTTGTAAGATCACAGGACAAAATTGCATTGTATTTGCCTATTACACAGAAGGGAATTGTATGTTTCTACAAGAATGATACACTCCAAGTGGGTTGGAGTAACTGTAACATAACTATATCTTATAAATGCTATATTAAAGCTAAAGATAAAGGTACTGTTTGTAATACAAATTATGATTCATATTTGAGCTCAATGAAAACAACATTAAAAGATGTGCAGAGAAATCCTGTTTTACATAAACAATTGTCTGTTATAGATAAGAAAATGTTTCATTCAGAATTAACCCGCATCAGTACTAAAGTAGAAAACTGTTATTTTGTTTGTGGGAAAAAGGCATACAAATGGCTACCTGAGAATTGGTCCGGCAGTTGTTTTTTGGGTTATCTGGTTCCGGCCATAAGGCATACTGCAGAATTACCTCTAGGTAAGATACAAAATGTAAGAGATGTAGCCCAAAAACCTGAAGATCCAATCGGAAAACCTGTAAATCCAGTGGGAAAAATCGAAGCTGGTTGGAAGGACCATCATTCCGTAAAAGATAAAGAAAAATTGACTCATATGGACTTGAGTGACAGTGTTATATCCTGGGCTGGAATACTTCCAGCATATGGAGCAGTCAAATCGATCTGGGAGTTGAGAAAGCTGTCAAAACTTCTCGAAGTAATGAGTAACACAACTTTTTCTGCTCTCGAACTAGTGACTGATGAACTGAATGCAATGAGAACTGTTGTGCTACAAAATCGAATGGCTCTTGACTTCACCCTAGCGGCGAGAGGTGGTACGTGCGCGCTTATCAAAGAAGAATGCTGTGCGTTCATACCAGACAATCGACATGAGATTAATGACCACCTAGAGGTAATACAGCAGGTATCGGCCATGACTGAACCAGGCCCAAACCCACTGATGAACTTTTTCCAGAGTCTGTTTGGTGGGTGGGATTCTATCCTAATGAATATTTTGATTGCTATTTGTGTTGGTCTGCTCTTATTGGGAGCATGTGTCTGTTGTGGGATCCCCTGCATGAAAAGATTAGTCAAAGATTTTGTTGATATATCTGTAACTGAAACTTTGTACCAAGACATTGAATTGGAACTATTAATTCCAGACGAAACTCTTTCCGTAATATAAACTAAATGACTTGCCTAGTTGAAAGTCCTTAAGGGAGAAGGCTAGGGGATGATAAAACATTGTTTATATTTCTGAATAGAATAAAAAGTATTAAAAGGGAGGAAAATGTTAGAAAAATATGTATTTGAACATGTATAAAGTGCTAGTTTAAAAGCAAATAGTATATAATGCATTTTATTCTATTTACAATATGGCAATAAGAATGATTTTACATGTAATTGCTTGAAGCTTTGGAGCTGCAGTGTATTTGAACTCTGACCCTGGCAGTAGCCAGCTCAGCAAGCTTATGTTTTTCACTAATGATTATCTGCTGGGTCAGGAAATTAAATGTATAAAGCATTGAAAATCTTCTTCCTTCCTCGGGGATAATTGGCCTTGTGAATGTTAACAAAGATAAGACACAGCTGCTAAAGTAATGTTGCAAGAAAAACAAAGAAGTATATTACAAGACTGAACCAACTATTGTATTCGAACAGGCCTGAAACCTTGAAGGAGTAGTAACATTTACAGAAAGACATTATAACTAACCAGGTGCTTTGCAAGGCTGTATTATTCCCATGGGAAAACTTTTAAAATGTATAACATCAGCTTTTTCTTATGAATAGAATATTGTAGACCATAATGATGTAGGTGCCCTGTGACTAACCACGTCAGTAAAGGTGGGCACAGCTTGAGTGTTAAACCTATATAAAATTGTGTATTTCCTGCATCATGTCAGACAAAACTCTGTACTTGTATGGTTTTTTGCCTCCTGGTGTACACTAGTAAACTTTTGCATCTGAGCCTCCTGTGTTGTTATCATTGTTTTTATTTAACAATCTATTATGCCCGAGTGGGGAATAGTATCAAAGGCTTTGGCTAGGTCAAGGTAGGTGGTGTGCACTGTCTTGCTTCATCCATGGCTTTGGTGACTGTTTTGAAGGAAAGTGACCAAGTTTAACAGGCATGATCTCCCTTTGACAAAACCAAACCATGTAGGATCATGTGTTTGGAGGTTGCCAATGTCCTTGTTTATAAGGTCCATGATAAAGCATTCCATGGCCTTGCGGACCAGGATAGTTAGGCTGATGGGCCTGTAATTGTCTGGGTCAATGGATGCTCCACCTTTGTGCAGAGGGATGACAGTTGCCCTCCATTCTGCTGGGATGAAGCCGGTACACATGCTTTGGTTGAATAGGGTACCTAGTGGTGGTGAGAGCTCTTGCCTGAGTTCATGTAGGACACAGCCAAGGAGGTTGTCAGGTCCAATGGAGACTGTATTTTGTTTGCCTTTGAGAGGGCATTAATAACCTGCTCCCTGGTGATGACGGGAGGGGGGCAGATGCTGGGGATGTTCTGGTTTACTGACTGGGGATAGGGTGGTCAAGTTTTCACTGAATTTGTCTGCCAGCAGGTTGGTTATATCGATGGCATTTGTGTATGTGGTATTCTTGACCACCAATTCAGAGCAGATTTGGGAGATACCTTTCAGATTGCGGGCATATGTGAAGTAGGCCTTGTGGTTGTCCTTAGTGGATGTGGCCAATATGGACTCAAAGTTAGCCTTAGAGATTTCACCAGTGACCTTATTTGCTTGTTCAAAGGGGAGACTGCTTCCAACTTGGCACCTGTTCCTTCTTGGTCTTGGATAGCAATTATTTTCTTTTTATTATAGAGTCTGTTTATTGCTGCTGCTGTCCACCAGACAGGTTTACTCTTCCTTGAGGAAGATGATTTGATCCTGTCAGGTATTACTGAGTCTATGCAGCTATATAGGTGCTCATATAGTTTTTTGGTGAAGGTCTGGACATTAGCGCTTGATTCAACTGAAGGGATGGTGGCTGTGAAGCTGCTTATACCTACTCATAGTGAGGTTGTAGTCAGCTTTGGAAAATGTTTTTTTGTTTGACCCTGACAAAGGGGGGGAGGGGGCAGGAGAGATGGTGACTTCAAAAGTGATCGCTTTATTGTCAGATCTTACCAAGGAAGCTGACACTGTAGGGATGCTACAGTGGCTACTCAAGTTGGTTATCACCAGGTCCAGGATATTTTCACCTCTTGTGTGGGTGTCAACCAGCTGATCCAATGCATTGGCATTGATAAAGTCAAGGAATCTCTGGGCATTCATGTTTGAGCTAGAATAGGTCTTCCACTCTATGGTGGGTAGTTAAAGTCACCCAGGATCAGGGTAAAAGGTTGAATTTTGATGGACTCAAGCAAGTTCAGATAGGTTGTGTAGGCCTCCTGAGTCATGGTTGGGGGTCTGCAGCTAGCTATGATTTGAATAGGTGTCAATAGTTAACTGCACCTGGAGTGTCTCCTGTGTGTCATACTGTTTGACTAGCCTGGAAGTGTGTATGTCTTTGATAAATATTGAAACTCCACCTCCTTTGGCTTTGTAGCCCTCTGTTTGGGATCTGAAAGTATGGTAAGACAAGTAACCTGTTAAGGCTGATGCGCTCTCTACAGCTTTGAACCAGGTTTCAGTGACTGCATAAATGTCAGCATCTTCCGGGGTGTGGAATACTTGCAATGAGTTCAGTTTCGTGTTGAGACTCCTAGTGTTTAGCAGTATGACCTTTGAATTTCATTTAGAAGATTTTTTCACTTTGGATAATTTTGTCCTCATGACTTTGCCTAAAAAAGGGACTATGGGGGAGGCAAGAGCCTTTGCCAGAAGTCTGAAGGCCAGGGGAGACAGATGAAGATCAGCCTTATAATTTTATCAGGGAATGAAAATGCTTCCATTGCTCAGCTCCTAAAGTCACAGCCTACTCTGTGAAATGCTTTCTCTGCATCACGACCAACAACACTGGGATTTTCTTACATTCTGATTCCCTCTGGATCAGTGTTCTGTTAATGTTAAAAGTTTGCCTCCCCTCCACAAAACCATACTGATCCTTTTCTATCAATTTTCTGAATCACTTTTGCCATTCTTTTAGCCATTATAGACAAACACTTTATAATTATGGTTCATTACTGAAATGAGCCTGTATAAACTGGATCTGATGGATCTTTGCCCTCTTTAGATACTACAATTGCCACCACTTTCTTCCAGGATGTTGTTCTCCTTCTCTTAAAATACTTTTAAACAAAACCTTCCAGATCTTTATCAGTTTTTTCCCTTCTAGCTTCCAAACTTCCACAGGAATACCATCCATTCCTGGGGACTTTCCTCTACATTGGTTATACATCACCACTGTTATCTCATCTTCTTTTATTCTAACTGCTCACCTAGTACTTACCTATGAATTGGAGAAGATGTCTGGATAATGAATCCAGTGTGAGACCAGGATAAAAATGTCCACCAGTACCTTAATGACCATAACTTACAGTTTACCTAAAACTATTTATTTTCATATATATGCCTCATAAAAGAGCCAATATAAACCTCTACTCTTACTGCATTGATAAACAATAGAACACCCTACTCCTAAATATCACAACTTTAGACTCCTTAAGGGCCTTCAAACTCACCCTAAAAAAATCACCTTTGCAACACCCACATCTGTCTCTGTTGCTCTTCCAAAGACTAACATACGTATTTTCCTGTATCTTCATCCTAAGTATATTACTACCTCTCTTCCCATACCTTCTTCTTTCTCTTACTACCTCCCACCTTTCTTGGTGCCAAACTCCTCCCCTAACCCTCTACCTATTTTCTTTGCACCTTTCTCCTCTAACTGATGACCTATTGCTCACCTCTCATCTCCACCAGCCTCTACATCTCAAACTATATTCTTCCTATATTTTTCACATTCTCCTTACCTTACTGCTAAACATCTCTCGTACTCCTTACCTATCCTCTCTACATCTCTCTCTGCTGTAGCCTACCTAGTCTCTAAACATCTCTTGTACTCCTTACCTAGCCTCTATACAGCTCTCTGCTGTAGCCGACCTAGTCTCTAAACATCTCTCGTACTCCTTACCTAGCCTCTATACATCTCTCTGCTGTACCCTACCTAGTCTCTAAACATCTCTCGTACTCCTTACCTAGCCTCTATACATCTCTCTCTGATGTAGCCTACCTAGTCTCTAAACATCTCTCGTACTCCTTACCTAGCCTCTATACATCTCTCTCTGCTGTAGCCGACCTAGTCTCTAAACATCTCTCGTACTCCTTACCTAGCCACTATACATCTCTCTCTGATGTAGCCTACCTAGTCTCTAAACATCTCTCGTACTCCTTACCTAGCCTCTATACATCTCTCTCTGCTGTAGCCTACCTAGTCTCTAAACATCTCTCGTACTCCTTACCTATCCTCTCTACATCTCTCTTTGCTGTAGCCTACCTAGTCTCTAAACATCTCTCGTACTCCTTACCTATCATCTCTCTCTGCTGTAGCCTACCTAGTCTCTAAACATCTCTCGTACTCCTTACCTAGCCTCTATACATCTCTCTCTCTGCTGTAGCCTACCTAGTCTCTAAACATATTTTGTACTCCTTACCTAGTCTATAAATATCTCTCTCGTCTCTAGTCTACTATTCCTTACCTACCCTCTCTACATGTCATCTCTCTCTATCATTGTATCCTCTCTCCCTCCATCTCAGTCATCCTAAACAGAAAGCTATACCCCCTCACACTCTAAACATACAACTTTACCTACGCAAATTCACCTATCTTCTTACTGTTCACTTTATCATGTATCCCTGACAGACCCTAACCCCAAATTAATACTCTTTCATAGCTAAACTATACCATGTCTATTTAACTTACATAACAATACTTTGACACATTGTACATTTTCTCATTTTTGATTGTAATATGCTGTACCAAACCGTGTGCGTAATGTTTATTTATCTTATGTAATAATGCTTTTAGCTATTGCGTTTCTTCTCATTCTTTATAATATGTTAAACTAAACTGTATGTGTAATCTATACTGTATACTGTCAAAACTTCTGTACTTTATATGGAGCTTTTCTCCCTGGACCTCCATTGAAATTGGGTTTCTGACCCAGTAGGACTTCTCGGGTAAAGAAATGACAGTAAATAAATAAATAAATACATACATTTTCCTAAGACTCCCCCAAATCATGTTGCCTGTGGAAAAAAAAAATTATACTGTAAGCCAACAGTGATGCTTTATGTACGGAGAGGTGGTCAGACATGCCACACTGCCAACAACCTTTTATTATTTCCTAAATTACCCACTTAGCCTTATTGCAAAGGCATAGTAGATTTGGAGCTTATCCTCAATAGGGTTCCAGTGAACTACCAGGCACATGGACACACAATACAATAAGAGCAAGTGAAGAAGTCTAATTTCAATGTGCATTATATCATTGGATGTGGGAGGAAATGCAGCATCAAAATTCATAGGCAGATTGTACAAAATCAGATAAAGTTCCACTATTTAGAACTGAACTGGAGACATAAATAATGCAAGGTGGTAATGCTGATTACTTCATGTCTGTGCTATTTTGGATATAAATTAGCATGTAACTAATATGAAGCTTGTGGTTTTCCAGAATAAGCTAAGTAAAATAGTGTTTTCATTCATAATCCCCTGATACAGGTACAGCACAGTCAATAAGTGATCAAAGCAGGCTTTAGCACTGCATTGATGCCAAATGAAACATTTCCTCTAGTGATCCATTTAGCAGTTTGTCCTTGCTTGTACAAGCACTTCACTTGCACCAAATGAAACATTTCCCCCCACTGATTCCTTGAGTCATTTGTCCATGTCTCCATAAGCAGTCATCTGTTATGAAGATGAACACTCCACCCAATGATCCCAGGTCAAGCACGTTTGCTAAGATCAAATGAACCACTTCTCCCAAATACACATTCAGTAGTTTTTCCTTGTAGGGCCAATCACTTCACAAACATTAAATGAAATATTTCCCCCAGCAATCCATTTCACAGTTTGCCCATGCCTGCAAAAGCACTTTACTGACACCAAATTAAACATTTCCCCCCAAAATCCCCTCAGTGGTTTGCCTATTTCTGCACAAGAACTTTGCTGATATCAAGCAGAACATCTCCCCCAATGATCCTTTCATTAGTTTCTCCATGTGTGTCCATGCACTTCACTGACACCAAAAGGAACATCTCCCCAGACAAATCCTTTCAGTAAGTTGTCTGTGTCTGCACAAGCATATCACTGACACCAAATGAAACATTTCCCCACAAAATGTCAGCACAGACCAGTGATGACAGAATGAATAATTTCCTCAAATTAACCCTTCTGTAGTTGGTCCATTATTGCTGAAGTCGTTCACTGGCACCAGATTAAACACTTCCCCAATGATCATTTCAGTAGTATGTGCATGTCTGTACAAGCACTTTTACTGACACCTAAAGAAACATTTTCCCCTATGACCCCTTTTAGTAGTTTGTCCATATCTGCACAAATACTTCACTAATACCAAATCAAACTTTTCTCCCGTGATCCTTTCAGTACTTTTTCCATGTATGTCCAACCAAGCACTTCTCCAACACCAAATGGAACATTCCCACCCAGTGATCCCCTCAGTAGTTTCTCCATGTATGCACAAGCACTTCACTAATGCCAAATGAAACATTTCCCCCAAAGACACCTTCAGCAGTTTGTCCATGTCAGCCCAAGCACTTCACTGACATCAAATTTTTTTATTTTTTATTTTTATTTAACATTTGTTGACCGGGAATGTACGACTAGGTTCCACAGAGCCTGTTTTCAGCGGAGGCCTGGGGAGAAACGCTCCAGATAAGATAACGCTCCAAATGAAACATTTTCCCCAAAGATCACTCTTGTTAAGAGATTGAGAGGTATGCAAACCTCTTAACTGCTGCTGCCTCTACTGGATCAATCTTACCCCCCCCCCCCACCCTGAAACACAGTTGTCGATCAGAACATGTATGCTAACACAAATCCTGCTGTCTTAGCAACTTTACAATTTCTGTCTAGTGCCAAGACATCAAGAGGTATGAAACCGCTTAACTGCTGCTGCCACTGCTCAATCGCTCTCACTCTACACATTTTTTCAAACACACAAACATGCACAGATTCACAAGTGCACACACACACACACACACACACACACACACACACACACACACACACACACACACACACACACACAGAGTTTTATTTATTTATTTATTTATTTTTACTTTTACACTCGTTAACAAAAGTTTTTCTGAGTCTAAGTATACTGGCCCATGGAACATTTTAGAAGCATTAGGAAGATGCCATTGGAGTATCCCAGGCAGCTGCCATTTAAATTCTCTTGCATTTCCTGGCAGCAATGTGCACCAAGATGGATGATTACATTCACTTCCCAGCAGCAGTCATGGATTAAAGAACTGCTATGCAACAATTTTGTGCTATAGCTAATTTCTACTGCATCCTCGGTACAATAGACTGGACCCACTTACCATTTAAAGCACATGCTGTACCTGATACAGAACTGTACACTAAAAGAAAGGGGTGTCAGGTGGTGTGCTCAGCAGATCCCTCATTACTAATATCATGGTGACACACTCTGGTAGTGACACTGATGTTGCAATATGAAAGGAAAGTGGTCTCAGGGCTGCTTTCCAACATGGTGAAATACCTGAGGGTCAACTAGTCAGTAAGGACAGGACCACAGCTATGATGTAATCAGAATTCACACCTGTCAGCATTAGGCATGAGGACAATATATGTTCTGGTGGTATGATTTGAGGCCAGTAACACTGTTATCTCATCTCGGGAGGCAAGGGCAGCTGACCTCCAGTGGCATTCCTCACCCTCTCATAGCAGCAGTCTGTCAGCTGCACTAAGGATCATGCCAGAGTATGACTGGATCTATTGTTACTGCCCAAAGCACTGATCATGTTTGGAAGGTCTGTTCACACTTCATTCCTCCAGACAGTATTGCCTGCGCATCCAAGAAGACTGCAATCATGCTGAAGAGGAACCTCAATTATAATTTCATTCTCTCTGTGAGAGAAATTATCTTCCCTACTTCTGATTGGCATCTGCAAGAGAGTGTAATATGCAAATGTTATACTTTATATGGAAGCTTGAGTATTGATACAATGATGTTACAAGCATATATCAATTGAATATCTCACATCTCATTTACAAAGCAAATCTGTGCTAAACAGTCATTTTCATTTGTATTACTAATATGAATAGATAATCAGAATAAGTATGAAAAAAATGTCTGAATGTATAAGAAGTAACAACTTCATCACATGTACAATCTATTAAAAGTTGCATAGGTCACATGTGGGATTTGAACCCATGGCAGTGGATATCTTAAAAGGTTATGGACATGCACACAACCAATGTGCCATAGCAATGCTGTTCCACAGTTAATGTCCATTGAAACAGAATGAGCATGTGTACTCCAAGAATGTCAGATGCCTGTTATATACAACCACAGTCAGTGACACACATCATGACAAAGGTTACTCTCATAATATGGTATGCAACACATATAATGGAAGTTATACAGAAACAGTGCAGAAAAAGTCAGCATATTAAAATGAACTGTTATGCACTCATGGCAACATATCAACAGAATATACAGTGTTCCATCCTCATGTTTCTATCTGACTGCATGCTCTAACAACTACTACATTACTAAGCATGAAAAGGTTTCTGTAAACTAGTTAGTGAACATACAACTTATGGAAATCCTAGGAAGTCATTGGTTTCCATTAACATACCACAGATATTACACGTTAGTTATAAATAACACTACAGATATATTTTCATTCCATCCGTATCTATAGCTCACTGAGACTGATTCCATTTCATTCATATGTTATTACTGCATATGGGGGAAATGTCCTTGTCACTGGTGGCCTTTAACCCACCTCTGTATGTATATTGTTGAATTCTACCACCCTCCTTTATGTCACAGAGAGATACTAACGTTGACAATTTACCAAAAAAAAAAAATGGACTGACAACATCTATAAGCTGATTAATACAGACTAGTGATAACATAGGTATATGATAATAGCAATTGATTCCACCACAATGCCAACAGGTGACAGGTTACCTTTGAAGCTAGCTGTACATCAGCTATACCTTTAAGTGAGTAAGAAGTTTGAAAAAAGAAATGAACACAGTAATTAGGGCTGTCCATAGAGATTCATGCGATATAATAGAAGTAAATAAGATACATTACTGTTCAGGTAAATTAATAACAGATAAAGTCTTACCACAAAAACAAAAAGGCAATAAGGGAAAGAAAGGGTAGAAACTGAATGCCATCAGGGAAGTATCAAACAGAGAAAACTGTAATCAATTAAGACAAGTGTCACTGTTAGAAGACTATAGAAGAGGGAATAGATCAACAAAAATGCTCAGAAAGATGCGTTAAAAGCAGTGTGCAGTATCAGAACAGATTCAGATCTGTCATGCACTATCTCAAATAATACACTAAGAATATCAGCATAGCCTGAAAAACTTAAGAAGATATGCAGATAAATATAAAGGAAAAGTACAAAATAACAAATTTATTGATAACCCAAAGAAGTTTTATAGAGACTTGGGAAACATGTAAAAGGAATTGAAACACCACCGAAAAAGAAGTAATAGATACATTTTCAAGAAATATTTATGAAGATCCTGTGGAACATAACAAAGATGCTAAATAGGTAAAATAAGTAAAAGAAAGAATAAGAACTTCAAATGTACAGGATATGAAATGGGATGAAGTAACAACCAGACAGATTGAAACAAAGTTAAGAAGAGCTCCTAACTGGAAAACCACAGGCCAAGATGCAGTACCCAACTTCTGGCTAAAAGTATTAACATCTTTACATGAAGATTTAGCCCTGAATAAGTAAGAACTATTTATGTGAGCACCCTGAACAGACACCAGCCTGGTTAACAGGAAAAACAATACTGCTACTCAAGAATGAACCTTGAAGCTATCCAAAATCTGCCTACATGTTCTTAAACCAAAGTGTCTTTAAACATCAACAATAACATAACTAGCCTTTTCTCTGATACAAAATCGTTGTCCCATGTAAATAAAACAGTTTAAGGCAAACTGCCCTTGAGTGCCCTCAACTATTCTGATCCTCTCCAAATGCTCTGCCTTGTGGCTATTTTCCAGCCTCAGCTCCCCAGGCCCTGCCATGTGGCTACCTATAGGCCTCAGTTCATAGGCCTGGCCCCAAGTGGCTGCCTGCAGGCTTCAATTCCCAGACCTTGCCATGTAGCTAACTGCAGACTTCAGTTCCCAGGCCCTAATTGCATGCCTGAAGTTCCTAGGCCTTGCCATGTGGCTAATTGCATGTCTCAGTTCCTAGGCCCTGCCCTGTGGCTAATTGCAGGCCTCAGCTCACAGGCACTGCCATGTAACTAACTGTAGGCCTCAGCTGCTAGCAACTAAGCCTCAACCATATCACCCCCGTGTATAATTTTTTTTTAAACTTGTACAACACTTCCTGTGTCTCATGTATAACCCCAGGCCTTCCAAGGGGCATGTGCCCTAGTTATTTCTCTTTTTTAACTATACTTTACTTCAGTCAGTGCAAATCCTTGGTTAAGTACTTACAAAACCCTTATGGTGTTCTAATTTTCACTTGATACCTTACAAGGACAACCTTAATTCCTACCCTTGCTTGTAGCATCGAAATACAGGCCTGCAAAAGAAAATACAATTATAACACACCAAATCAATGCAACATTACCCCCACTTATCTGCTGAAAAAATGCTTGCATGCCTTTAAGCATAATACCCTAAGCTTCCTATACTATTAAGTAAACATAGTACAGATTATACAGATAAATGCCACTAAAGCCTGTGATTAAATCCAAAATCAAACAAAAGGCCCCTACCTTGGATCACCCACGTAGTTCACACACAAACCAGTAATCCACAGATAAGCTGATCAGACAAGCTGCCAAGGTAAAGGTTGAAAAGACTGATTTGCTTTGTTTCCAGCTTTTTCAATCATTCCCCTGGACAGCCCAGCCCACCTCAGCCCTCCTACCTATCCCGACCTTACCTGTTCTCCACCACCCCCCTCCCCCCACTGAAACCAGAGGCCGAGCTGACCTGCCTCAGACAAATGACGACTTGCTGTGATTGGCTTGCTTGCCGTTGTTTTTGTGAGATCGTGGTACAGCGAAGATTGGGAAATTTGCCCTTTCCTCACTGTAGTGCGATCTTGGAGTTGGCATATACAATTAGCGGGGGGGGGGTTGGGGGTGCAGCCCCCCAAAATAAACGGTTCAAAGTCCAGGATTTTCACTGTTTACAGCGTTTGATTATATGAACTTTCGTACAGCCAAAGCACTATACAAAGTATAATTTTTGAAATATAAATGGAAAGGAGGTGCAAACTAACAGCCAAAGCATTTACCATTTCCATCAACAGTCATTGCCTAGTGACTCATAAACAAAGATGTATAAGGGAACATGACAGTCAAGCCTGATGCAGAATATGTTAAGTTTTTTAGCCAAATCATAAGTACGTGAGTCTCCAGGTATGTGACATTCTGAAATACTATCTAGCATCAATCAATCAATGAAAAAACATGTAGATACAAATACCTTACACGGCATTGTATGTTAAAATAAGTCCAGGGAAAATATAAAGACATTGACTTTGAATGTACCTACTGATTACACGTTAGTTTTGCAGTAACTCTACAGAATACAGAGAAGGATACAGAGTCAAGGTCTTCTACAGCTGAACTACAGTGAGTATCATTCACACCAGATACAAGGATTCACAATCTTATTTGGAGCTGAGAACATAACTAGAACATTTTAGAAAAACAGGAGACAAAATGTGTATATTTACAGGCGACTGAGATTGGATTACACTAACATCAAGTGTCTAATCACAAGACACAGAACACCCAGCTAAGATGACTGAGAGCACATTGTCAGTGATTCATTTGATTTAAGACATTTCACCCTTCATTTTTCTTGAGAACATTCAGTTGGTATAAGTAAGTTGTGGGGGAGGGGGGCTTAGCCCCAAATGAGATGCATGGGAGCTTGCATCTGCAAAAAGCACTTAAAGGTAGAGTTTTCACACTTTTGGTATTTCGATCATTTGTTTATGGAGATGTGGTTCCTCAGCATCCTGTTAGTCAGGGGTTTCATACTAGACAGGAAGAAATGATTTTATTATAAAAGCTGGTTTCTGATTTCTGCTAGAATACAATCACAGCTCCATAGAAATGTTATTTCACTATTTTTCAGAACACTGATGCATTTTACAATATTAAAAGCATTAAGAGGCTTGCATATGTACAGGGACTCCTTCCACACACTGGGCAACTACCACTTCTAGAAAGGTCACACATCAGACCAAGAAGAAAATACCCTGTGCTGCTGGCAACCAGACATAATTTTATAATGTAAAACACATAACATTTTGCATAATCTTTAAATAAACTGAATGGACAAAAGAACAACTTTTTTGGAAGATGTAAAAGGCTATCCCCATGTTATTACCTAGACATGGATTTTTATAAACCATTTATTACTTTAGTAGTACTTGGTAGTTATTAGCTTTAACTACATATATAAATTTATGGTGCATATAAATCATATGCCTGCAGCAGTCACCAATCAGTTATGGAATAAGACTTAGGGAATATGGAATGACAGAGTCATTAAAACAGAAGGTGGCATAGATTCTCTAACAATATTAGTATAAGAATCAGTACATCTTTTGATTGCTTATTTAATTGAGTAATTAATTAATTCATTCATTATTTAATTTGCAGTAGGTTTATTTATGATGATGAAATCTGAAGAAACAAGTAAACAAATTTCACATTTTGTTACTTGATTGTCCTTGTAATTACAGGCAGTTATTTTTTGCTATAGTGTGAAGACACAGGCATATATACCTTATCTGCCTTCAAAAGACACCAAGTCCCAAACTCTAATCATGGATAGCAGCACTGGTGGTGATCTACCCATGTTTAAAAATTATAGGGGCACCCTCCAACAAGCATTCTCTGATGTGATGGCCTTATGCCATTGCATAGTAGGCTTTGCGGTACAGTGGTAGGATGAGCATTTCAAAAAATGGTCTTGAATGTGGCACTGCACTTTTGCACTAGGCACCTCAATCTCCTCTCACACAACTGGAACACAACTGGAAGGATCTGAATTAGGTCCAGGTTGTTTTCAGGAGTGACTCCCAGCACCAGTAACTGAGGAGAGACACAAATGTCAGCCAGTGACCTGCTGCATAGAGGCCAAAAGAAAAAAAGAGCTCCAGAACTATTTCTTTCTTTCCTGGATTTCTATTAGATAGCAACGTATAACAAGAAATCTAATTCTCATCTACAGAGGGAAACCTGTGATATTCAATGACTAAGTGCCTGACATGAAATTAGGAAAATGATTTTTGTCTTAAATTTGTTCCCTAAAATGAACTTAGTCAGAGCCTATAAGTGTCACCTGAAGATTCTTCTAACTACCCATCTACTTGCCTTCACAGTAGTTACAACAACTGGGTGACAGTTATTCTGGATTCAGATGCAATGGTCACTTCAACAAGCGACTAATTGATATTTTAGAACTGTGTTTTCATAATGCCAGCTTCTCCTTTAATAATTGCACAGTGTACTACCTCATTGACTACAAACAAGTTAACAAGTATGTGGTACATCTGTTACCCCTAATAGATAATAGACAGTTTTCAGCTTTTATGTCTTGTACCTTCCCACACACTCATGATTTCTAATCAGATTGTGAATGTCTGCTATTATGATTTTTTGCAAGTGAGAGCATAATTTTTAGCTATTGAAAAGACGTCTGTGCATTGTAAATGCAAGATTATCCCTTAAAGGCGTATTGACAAAAAGCATATTCTGAAAGTTGTACAACCTAAGTGTGAGACAAATAACTTGGACTCCCACAAATGTCAATAATTTCAAATTATACAGTGAATATTACAACTTGCTTTAATATAATAGATATTGTAGATTGCGTAACCATAACAATAAAGGCAGATCTAGACAAGATTACAATTGTTGGAATGTATAGACCACCAAATTCAAGTGATGATGACTCAGAGGAATTCAGGCATATTTTTGCATGAAACATAGGAAGGTATGGTGCCTTGCTAGATCAGTCACACTGAATGCATCCTCCTTTGCTTAGCTAATAATTCTTTAATTTTGAGTACATGAGTTTGAAATTTAGCAGCGATATGTACTTTTGAGCATGCATTTTTATGTTTTGGATAAATGTTTAAAAAACAATGAAATGTGCTACTAAATGAGTCAAAGAAGGCAGAAGTCACAGAAAGGAAAACTGTTTGGCAGCATAAAGCAGAGCTGGTAGGACTGGGACAAGTTGCCAGTAAGCAGCAGAATGTGGAGTCTCTGAGTGACAAGATGGATACGTTATATGCTGGAATGGTGAGGACCGGTGACTCCTTCATGAAGTATATGAAGAAACAGACAAAAGGCTAGATGCCACAGAATGGGTTCTGAATACCCAGTAGAATACAACAGAGAGTTTAAAAACAGCTGAGGGTGAAATGTTAGCAAGAATGGAGACGGCTGAAGCAGTGAAAGAAGACATACTGAAAAACTTCAAGAATTGGGTGACATGGAAAGGAAAAATAGTCTTCGGCTGTCAAATGTGCCAGGATGCTCTGAAGGCAGGAATTGCAAGCAATTTGTGAGGGAGCTATTTAGCACATCATCAGGCTTCCTGAAAGAAGAAATGCTTCTGGATTGGGCACACTGATCCTATACCCTAGCAAGTTCAGAGAGGAGGTTCCCTAGTTCCATTATAGTTAAAGTGCAGACTTACTCCCTCAGCTAACAGTTGCTAAGTAAGCTTTGGCAAAACTGTAAAACCATAATGGTTGGTCAACAAAGAGTGTTTGCTGATTATGATTTCTTTTTGAGTAAGAGACTGTAGAGGAGCTTGTTTAATTCTTTCTTCAAGGTCTATAAGCAACTGAAGCTGAACTTCAAGCTATTGTATCCAGCTATTTTGATGGTGTTTTTCTGCAAAGAGTAAAGTGTTTTACAAACCCAGATTTAGTGACCACTGAACTGGACAAATATCAACAGTTTGTTGAACAAGGCAAGGGAATAGACTTTACAAAAAAACATGGGATGCCACAACAGGGGAATGATATGGAGAGATGGCCTATCAAACCTTTTCCATTTTTTTAAAAGAAAAATGGACAGTGAACCAAACCAAAATGATTAGAGAGAATTTAACTAATAGGGAAAACAAAAGAGTGCTGCATTTGAAATTGGAAGACATAGAAAAGGTATGTTACATTTATGTTCTGTTTTAGCTGTAGAAATATTTTATTGTAATGGAGAGTGCGACCAGATGAAGGGAAAACATCAGCACTTAGGGAGAGTGTTGGTTATAACTGTGTGGTGATATCAGGTTCCTCCTCAGTTGTGACTTGTTAAGTGGTGTTATATATTTGAACGGGGTCTACTTCAGTTAGACAAACTCACTAATCATTGAACATCTATTCCTCAACCCCTTTTTGTCAAAGTCACAAATCAGTGAATGGACTTTTCATTGAAATTTTCCCAGTGATAACCTACGGTAGGCCACCATCTGAAATTAGCAATTTTCCCCACTGTAGTGCAATTTCAGAGTTGGTATATTTAGTTGGGGGTGTGGTGGGCACAGGCACCCATACTGGGAGTTTGGGGGGGGCATAGCCTCCCACCTGGGTAGGTTTTTAAACTTTAAAATTTTTTGATGGTCACTAGGTTGGCTTACAGTTGGTTATCCTTAGAAAAGTTTCAATGAAAAGTCCATTTGCTGATTTGTAACTTCAACAAAAAGGGATCGACAAATAGGTGTTTGATGATTCATGAGTTTGACTAAGTGATATAGACCCATTTGAATGCTATGATTGATGTATTGTTTGTAATTATTAGCTAAAAAAAATTCATATAGAGAGGTATGGGAATTTTTCTAAAGGCATGCCTTTTGCTGTAATGAAGAGTGATACTATTTGAGGGGGTAACAACAGGATCCAAGAAGAATGTTGGTTGCAGCTATTTAACTGCACATAAAGATACTCCCCGGGATTCAGGAAAGCTAAACCTCTGTGCAGGAACAGTGTAGCAGCTCCTGCCCAGAGGCTGGCCACAGAGCAATTCAGCAAACAGCTGATCTGACTTGCACGAGCCTTTCTACACTATTCCTGCATGGAAGATCATGTGGCATGCTAATCGCCTCATTTGCTGGTGAAAACCATGTAAATGAGAATTAGCAATTCAGGAAGCTGACAGGTCTCTGTGCAGGAACATTGTCAGTGCAGAAATGTGTTCAGTTACTAAGTGAACACATTTCTGCAAAAAAGAAAACAGAGGAATGACAGCACAAATAAAAGCATGTATTCACATCTGTAGGCATGCCAATGGCCACATATATGGCCATTGGCATGAATAAATGCTTAATTTTAATAAAAAAATGTATATTTATATATATATATATATATATATATATATATATATATATATATATATATTTTGTTTTGTTTTGTTTCGGGGGGGGGGGGCGATCTCGGCTGTTTAATCATAGCGCAGTGGCACGCAAACATGATTGTGCCGGAAAAAAAAAGTGAAAACACACGTTTAAAGAAAATCTGCATTTTTCCATTATAGTCTATGGAATACAGAATCACAACAATACCAGGGGACAGAGGCTGTCAAGGCGAAAGGCTCCACATCAGTGCAATATCTATGGGCTAAGACAGTGGGGTATGCAAATGAGGGGAAAATTTACTGAATCATAAAATATTCTAAGTCCAGTACCTGCACCTAACTGTGTAGGTGGTAGAACAGGATCATGCAGGCAGGAGGAGTACCTAACATGAAAAGGGTGTGTGTAATGCTTGCTGTAAGCACATTGGAGTACTTTTGCTTGTGTTTGCGCTTAGCTAAGCACAGCTAATCAAGGGGGTGTGTCTGAAGCTGTATAACTTTGTTTACTCCAGCTGAACATGTGTGTACAGTGCACACCAGATCTTAAAAATAAAAAAATAAAACAACACAGGAAATAGCAGCACTGTGTATATGTAAGCAAGGAGGAGAGGTGTGTCCTAGGCTGTATAGCCTTGTTTACCTTTCCTAAATGGGTGTGCATGGTGTGCACCGGTATTTAAACCACAAAAATAAAAAGACTACAGGAAATGGCAAGTGGAGCAAAAACAAAGCTAAATAGCAGAACAGAGGCACTCAGATACAAGTAATAGAATTGGCAGGTGGAATGTATCTTACTCAGCCAATCACACAGGCAGCATCTGCAGCAAACCACTATAAACTATGCAAACACCTTTCAGTCTGTTTTTTCCCCACAAACTCTATACCACCAGGGTGCACAGACTGTGAAATTTTACCTGACAAAACTAACAAAATGTTAGGGGCTGCTGTCACCCTCATACATCAGTATGTGCAAGAGGATGAGGGTGGTGAAGAAGAAAATGCTGATAACCACCTCAGACTTATGAGGAGGAGGAGAAGAGTGTTCAGGCCCAGGGTAATCTACCAGGGGCTACATGATCTGGAGATAGCAGAGCACTACAGTGTGGACAGGGACATACTGTAGCAAATTGTGGAGCTGTGCCAGCCTCACCTCACATCCAGAACAAACAGAGTCAAACCCATCCTAGTGGATACCAAGGTATGTGTAGCTCTAAGAATACAACTACAGGTGCTTTCCAAAGACCAACTGGGGATATCATGGGGGTCTCACAGGCATCTGTGTCCAGGATACTCTACCAGTTCCTGGATGCCATGCGACCACATGCCGAGGAGCACATTAAATTCCCCACCACTCATGAGGAGAAGACCCACAATCATCATCATCATCATCATCATCATCATCATCTTATTTTGGCTGTTCCCGTTAGGTGTCATCACAGCGGATCATCTGTTTCCATTTCTTCCTGTCCTCTGCGTCATGCTTTTTCACACAACTACCTGCATGTCCTCTCTCACCACATCCATAACCTTATCTTAGGCCTTCCTCTTTTCCTCTTACCTGGCAGCTCCATCCTTAGCATCCTTTTCCCAATAAACTCAGCATCCCTCCTCAGCACATGTCCAAATCAACGCAATCTCACCTATCTTGCTTTGTCTCCAAACTGTCCAACCTGAGCTGACCCTTTCATATACTGATTCCTAATCCTGTCCATCCTAGTCACACCCAGTGCAAATCTTAACATCTTTAACTCTGCCACCCACAATATGCATCTCTTTCACCATGTAGCAGACTATCCGGAGGTACTGGGTGCCATAGACTACACTCACATCCACATCAAAGCACCACCTGATGACCAGGGTAAGGTCTGCATAAACTGCAAGGAGTTCCACTCCATCAGCTGCCAGGTCATGTGCGATGCTCAGAGTATTACCATCAATGTGTGTGCTGGCTGCCCTGGAAGATATCACGACTCCCACATCTGGCATTCCTCACAGCTGTATCAGTGGTTTGCCAGGGTGGACATCCCATATTACCATTTAGTGGGGGATGCTGGCTACACACTGGAGCTGTGGATGATGACACCCATCAGAAATGCACACACACACACAACAATGCCATAATGAGGCACACAAACAAGCTAGGATCATTATAGAGTGTGTGTTTGGGATGCTCAAGTCACGGTTCCACTGCCTTGACATATCCAGTGGAGCCTTGCAGTACTTTCCAGCTGCATGTGCACACAAGTTCATAGTATGTGCCATGCTGCACAATATGACCCTGCTAAACAGCTGCAACAGGAACAAAATGGGGAAGGGCCACAAACACTCCACCATTGCCAAGGCCTCCACAGGCACAGAGTGACTCAGAAGAGGAACATCCTGAGCCTGCCCCTGTAGGTCAATGGAAGTGTGCCCAGTATGCCCTGGCCTCAGCAAAGAGGCAACGCATAGCACATACACTGAAACTGTAGGGCACCAGGGAATGATCTCTCTCTCTCTCTATCGACTCAGACACACAGTAAAATGGATGCCAAACATCACACCACCTATACCTGACCATATATAGGCAGGATATTGTGTACAGCCGACATAGTCAGCCCTCAAGTACCACCCTCACAACAGCTGCAGGTACAAGGTAAGCCAGTCTCTGTAACAAAATAAACTAATGGAGTGGACTTTTCTGATAGCATATCTACAGTATGGTATTGATCAAGCATGTAAGGGAATGGGGTGGCTAACTGGGATAGCAGCAGATAACTGACAGCTCTGTGGGACAGCAGGATGTGTATCCCCAGTACTGCCCTACCCATACTATGCAGTACCACCCTAGTTGACTAATACCACTGCAGTATATGTAGTGAGCCAAATAACTGGGGGGGTCATATGTCACATGCGTGGATGTCAAAGTGAGGGTCCAATACCCACCACCACCCACACACAGCAGATCAGCTGTAGACAACCATACAGAAATGTCTGGCAAAGGCCCCCACATGGCAACATCCATGAAATCTCCACCCACAGACTTTTACACAGTGATATCACAGCAGGTCTGGCAGTGGCAGTATGGCTTTGAAAGGTAAGAAGTCTGAAACTACAAATGTCTATGCCAGAACAATTTGACCTGTGGTTGATACTGTTATGCATGTAGTCTAAAAGATAGGGCACACCACTATGCTACATGGGACCAAAATGTTAAGCAAATATTAGCACAGTCTGTGCAGATGTGTATCGTGTACAGTCGTGTCACCCCCCCCCCCATAGTCCCATAGAAATGCAGTAACATGTTCCTAGACTTAAGCATCATCCAGTTGTCACCCAGAGTGATGGTGCAATAGTAACTGAAAGCAATTGACAGTAACACTCACAATCAACTTACTGCTGCCACCCCAGGGATGTCTCCTGCCAGTAGCCTGGGAACATATGATCATCAGAATGTACTGTCCTGCTACAGATGGCCTGCATCTGTCACACCTGGCCTACAGGCCTCTGGCAAATGCCTATGCCTCACCCACAGTGCCCTTTAGGGAGTGTCATGGGGTCCATAACACCAACATAACACAGTCGAAAAAATGCAAAGAAAGGCCATGCTGACAACTGCTAGGAGCAAACCTGCTAGCCTCAGGGAGCCAGAAATTGGGACAAAGCCATAAATAATGGGGTGATGAAGGTCCAAAGAGAAGAGCACCTGCGAAATACTGCTCTAATAATGTTATAAAATTGTTGGAATGATTCGTAGTGGCATGGAATGTCTGATGGGTACGAAGTCTGAAACTGCAATGTCAACTGTCAGTAATATCTGACTTCAACCCTGAATGACTTGCAAAACACTTTTGCTGGAAAACCACACTTGTTTGGGTAACCAACAAGATATATGAGTCATAGATGTGGAGATTCTGTGATACTCTGTACAGTCGACAGGCTGGGCTACGGGTTTAAACATGGGAGTGTACTCACTGTAGGCAGGCCTAACCCTGGAAGATGGTGACATGTCTGCACCCACAGAACCCTGGGCCACAGCCATGGGAGTAATACACCCCTCCCTGATCACTCATCCTATGCAACATCCTGACCCCACCATGTGGCCATCCAAGCAAAATGAGGTGATCCATACATATATGTGTAACAAACACACACCTCCAGTCTGGTCAAACAGTCTGACACACACAAGACCCTCCAAGTGCAGTCAACCATTGAGGAGAGCTCAATGCAAAGTAGTGGTAGCTATAGGCAAACATGTCTGCCCAGGACCCCCCCCCCCCACATATCCTATCCCCTACAAATCTATCTGGAGTCTGCTGTCACCCTGATCCTGTCTATCTTATATTACCCAACTGTGGATTGGAAATTAGACCAGGCCAGAACATAAATGCACAGAGATTCCACCATTGTAATATATCACCATGGTACTGGACCATTTCCACAGCACCAGCAGTCAATTGCTTGTAGGCACACCCCTCAATAGGCTGGATTGTGCAAGAATGCATGGCCTTTGGCCCATAAACCTTGTGTGTGCATCACCCATCCTGTATTCCGCTGGTAAATAACTGTGATGATCTGAGGAGGTATGTCAACAGGTACTGAAACAATACATGACAGTGTCAAATGGCATATATGACAGATGTCTGCTAAAACAAGCCCTGTAACCCTAGCAACCCAAACAAGCCCTGTAACCCTAGCAACCCAATGCTTCCTGGAATATATTAACTCAAATGTCCTGGACCAGCTTATCAACACCCCCACAAGGGGCAACAATATACTGGACCTGGTTATCACCAACATGGGGGACAAGTACTCCATACCTGAAGTAAATTCCTTGTTGGTAAGATCAGATCATAAACTCATCACCCTTGATATCCACATACCACACTCTCCCGCCCTCCAAGGAAACCACAGTGAAAAACTTCTCCAAAGCAAACTTTATGCTACTTAAGACAGAGGTGGCGAACTTTGTTACTCCCATAAAGAATGACAACTTGGTTGAATCTGCTGTAGCCTACACAGAAGCACTCTACAAGCACTTGCATGAGTGCATGGACTGTGCTATCCTGAACAAAACCAAGACCTATTCATCCAAAAAAGGAAACCAGTCTGGTGGACCCTGGCCATAAACAAGCTCTGTAATAGAAGGAAGAAATTATTACAAAAAAGAGTAACAACCCAGGAAGGGAAGAGCTCCCTGACCATCCTCAACAAAAAGCTAAGATCCCTTATTAGATCCTCTAAGGTGAGCTTTGAAAGAAAAATCACAATGGACACCAAGGACAACCACAAAGCATTTTTAGCTATGGCAAGAACCTAAATGGCAACTCACAGATCTGCTCTGAGCTACAACATAATGGTTCAAAAATTCATGGAACCAACTGATATCACCAATTTACTGGAAGATAGGTTCAGTGTAACCTTTACTCCACCCTCACCCCCTAAAGGACCCATATCTATACCAGAAGATTGCACTGCCCCCATAATCTCAGACACCCAGGTGAGAATGGCACTTTCTAATGCAAAAAACACAGCATCCATGGGACCAGACAGCATCCCAGGCTGTGTGTTACATGAACTCCAAAACAAACTAATCCCTCACCTAAGTGCCATGTTCAACCACCGCCTAGCCTCAGGCTATGTACCCACGGAGTGGCACATGGCAACGGCCATCCCACTTCACAAGGAAGGAGCCACTACTAACCTCGGGAACTATCGCTCATCAGCCTGACGAGCCTCGTCTACAAAGCCATGTAGCATATCATCATGGAACTCATAAACAACAACATTGGGAACCTACAGACCCTGGACCCTACTCAGTTTGGCTTCATAAAGGGCAGGTCATGTCTTCTAAACCTAGCTGACTTCTTTGAGACATTCACCAAAGCAACTGATGAGGGAAAGGTGGTCCACACAGCATACCTTGACCTTGTGAAAGCATTTGATACCATTTCCCACTCAGAAATTATAGATAAACTCACTAACCTAACTATAAACCCCTACATTACAAGATGGGTTGCAAACTGGCCCATGGACAGAACCCATACAGTGAAAACAGGAAATGCTAGGTCTGACTCCAAACCGGTGACAAGTGGAGTACCCCAGAGCTCAGTCTTGGGACCTCTCCTGTTCGGTATTTACTTCTCCGAGGTACAAGCAAACACAGGGGGACTATGGCTAACAAAGTTCGCAGATGACTGCAAACTGTTTGCCATAATCGAGACTCATACTGAAATAGATATCCTTCAAAAGGATCTCACTGAAACAAAAAAATAATCCTTGTTTTCCCGCCTTCCTCGACTAGTTTAGACCAGTTTACAGGCATTGCTGTATTCTGGGCTGTGGTGTAGTTCCTGTGTTGTCCATTACCTTACTTGGATAGAAGGAAGTTTCTTTGCTCACCAGTGGGAGTGGGGAGCCTTGAGCAGCCTACCTGTCCTTGGGGGAAGTGACCTCAGCACAAGAAGCTGTAGTAATTGGTTGTTTTGGACCATCTCTAGCTCTTTTGTAGTTCACTGTTTAAAATCCGCCTCTGGACGTTTTTTTCTGGCTATACTGCTCAGACAAGCTCCACGTGGGTTTACAGAGTGGTCCTAGCAGCAGGGAACTCAGAAAAGCGACTACCTTCTGGATTTAAGTATCTTTGCTTTTTTTTCACTTGGAATAGCTTCTGTAGCTTACCTTGAACTAGCCTGAACTGTTTTTTAACTGATTGCTGCCTTATTTTAAAATCTGCACTTAAAGTTACATTTTAGTTGAATTTGATGAAAAGTTTGCTTGTTTGTTTGTTTAATTTAACTGTGGAGGCTGCCCACTAAAGTGTGCTAGCCTGTGTAACTAATTTATCACTGTTTCTGCATTTTCTGTGTGTTTCTACCAAAAAACAAAAACAAAAAATAATCCTTGTTTTCCCGCCTTCCTCGACTAGTTTAGACCAGTTTACAGGCATTGCTGTATTCTGGGCTGTGGTGTAGTTCCTGTGTTGTCCATTACCTTACTTGGATAGAGGGAAGTTTCTTTGCTCACCAGTGGGAGTGGGGAGCCTTAAGCAGCCTACCTGTCCTTGGGGGAAGTGACCTCAGCACAAGAAGCTGTAGTAATTGGTTGTTTTGGACCATTTCTAGCTCTTTTGTAGTTCACTGTTTAAAATCCGCCTCTGGGCATTTTTTTCTGGCTATACTGCTCAGACAAGCTCCACGTGGGTTTACAGAGTGGCCCTAGCAGCAGGGAACTCAGAAAAGCGACTACCTTCTGGATTTAAGTATCTTTGCTTTTTTCACTTGGAATAGCTTCTGTAGCTTACCTTGAACTAGCCTGAACTGTTTTTAACTGATTGCTGCATTATTTTAAAATCTGCACTTAAAGTTACATTTTAGTCGAATTTGATCGAAAGTTTGCTTGTTTGTTTGTTTAATTTAACTGTGGAGGCTGCCCACTAAAGTGTGCTAGCCTGTGTAACTAATTTATCACTGTTTCTGCATTTTCTGTGTGTTTCTACCAAAAAAACAAAAAAACAAAACAAATCCAAGTCCCTCTCCACCAGATGTAAGCGTCCTGTCTGGTGGACCTCAGCCATAAACAAATTGTATAACAAAAGAAGGAAGCTACTGCATGTCAGAGCGAAATCCCATGAAGGGAAGACATCTCTGATCAACATTAGCAGAAAACTAAATTCTCTCATAAAAACATCAAAGGCAAACTTTGAGAGAAAAATCGCTAAGGACACTAAAGATAACCACAAAGCCTTCTTCAGCTATGTTAGAAACCTGGGCGGAAACCCTCAGATATGCTCAGAGTTGGTTCACAACAACAAAAAATACACTGAACCCACAGATATTGCTAACATTCTGGCTGACAGGTTCAGTGAAAATTTCTCCCCTCCTTCACCCCCAAAAGAAGAAATACTTATCCCAGCTGAATGTAATCTCCCTGTCATCTCAGATGTCCAAGTGAGAACCGCCCTAAACAAAGCAAAAACACAGCATCAATGGGACCTGACGGTATCCCGGGTGCGTGTTATGTGAACTCAAGAGGAGCTAAACCCACACATAAAAATGCTATTTAACCTTAGCCTTACTTGGGATATGTACCTGAACACTGGCGCACAGCAACAGTGGTCCCACTCCACAATGGGGGTGCCTCTACAGACCCTGAAACTACCGCCCATAAGCTTAACTAGCCTGGTCTGCAAAGCTATGGAAAGAATCATTATGGAACTCATAAACAGAGACATAGGGGACCTACAGACACTTGACCCCACCCAGTTCGGCTTTGTAAAGGGCAGATCCTGCCTTTCAAACCTGGTTGACTTTTCAAAACAGTCACTAGAGCCATTGATGAGGGCAAAGCAGTCCATACAGCATACCTGGACTTGGCTAAGGCCTTCGACACAATACCCCACTCAGGCATCATAGATAAGCTAAACAGCTTAAAAGTAAACCCTTATGTCACTAGATGGGTTGCAAACTGGCTAAAGGACAGAACCCATAAAGTTAAAATCGCTGGAGCAATGTCAGACTCAAAGCCAGTCACAAGTGGTGTCCCACAGGGATCTGTCCTGGGACCCCTCTTGTTCGGCATTTATTTCCCAGATGTTAAAGCAAACATGGGAGGGCTGTGGCTGACAAATTTTGCAGATGACTGCAAACTAGGCACCATAGTCGATACACCAGCAGACACACACATCCTACAAAAAGGCCTCACTGAAACGGACAACTGGTGCCGTAGTCACGGCCTTAAACTAAATGCCAAAAAATGTATAGTCATCCCTTTTGGAAAAAACAAAGTACCCACAAATTATCACATAGACAGCAACCCACTGAGTACGGAAAAAGTAATCAGAGACCTAGGGACCCAAGTAGACAGCGACCTCTCATTTGACACCCACGTTGCCAAAGTGGTTAGAAAAACATTCTACCTCGCACACCTCATCATGAAGGGATTCACATCCAGATCCAAGGATGTCATTGTACCCCTATATTCCTCCCTCATCAGACCCATGATTGAGTACAATGCCCCATTTGGTATGTACCTCACCCGGCATTTGCAACAGCTGGAGAGACCACAAAAGTACCTCACCAAAAGGATCAAGGGTCTCCAACATATGTCTTATTCTGCCAGACTAAAGAAACTTCAGCTCTATTCAGTAGCATACCGCCTGCTCAGAGGTGATCTCTGCCTGACGTACAAGGCCATGTCCAATCAGGATCTGATGGACATGCTCCACCTCAAAAAATCCAAATCCATCAGGACCACGAGAGCTAAAGACTTAAACCTTGGCACAAGTATGAATAGGACATGCTGGAGGAATAGATTCATAACCCAGAGGCTTCCCATGCATTGGAACAGGATCCCAGTTCGTATTAGGCAGAGCCCCTCACTGACTCTCTTCAAGAGAAATCTTGATGAGTGGATGGGAGATCGTAAGTTTACCCCAGGGGTCACATCTGTGTCACTGCTAGACAGGGGCACAGTAAACTAATTCTATTATATAAGGGGACCTTCATTGTGTCACTACTAGACAGAGGCACAGTATTCTAGATTTATTCTGTACATTTTTGTACCATTTCATGGGGTGGCAAAAGCCACATCACTATGGCTAGGCTTACAAATGCCCCAGGGCAGATAGCCTAGTACTATACTATGAAACTATGAAACTATACATGGTGACAAAATCATGGCTTCAAGCTAAATGCCAAAAAAGTGCATTGTCATCCCCTTCGGGAAAAAACAAGTACCTAAGAATTACCACATAGGTGGCAGCTCACTTAACACAGAGAGTGTGATAAGAGACCTAGGGACCCAGGTAGACAGTAACCTCTCCTTCGATAACCACATCGCTAAGGTGGTTAGAAAATCCTTCTACATGGCCCACCTTATCACAAAGGAGTTTGCATCTAGAAAAAAGGAAGTTATTGTCCCTCTCTACTCATCACTCATTAGACCCATTATTGAGTACAATGCCCCATTTGGGATGTACCTTACTAGACACTTGCAACAACTGGAGAGGCCTCAAAAATACCTCACCAAGAGAATAACAGGCCTAAAACAGATGCCCTATGCCACCAGACTAAAAAAACTTCAACTGTACTCGGTTGTATACCAGCTACTGAGAGGTGATCTCTGCCTGACATACAAGGCTATGTCAAACCCCGAATTGCTGGAAATGCTCCACCTAAGGAAATCCCAGTCTACCTGAGCTACACACTCTAGGGACCTTAACCTGACCTCTACAATAAACAGGACTTGTTGGAGGGACAGATTCATGTTCCAGAGACTCCCCCTGTTCTGGAATAAGGTTCCCATATATGTGAGATAGAGCTCCTCATTAGCGCTCTTCAAGAAGAATCTTGATGAGTGGATGTGGAACAGGAAATTCACCCGGGGAATCACTTCTGTGGCCCTGCTTGACAGAGGCACAGGTAACTAAATCACTTGTGAGGTGCAAGCCAAAACATTTTGGCTAGGCTTTATTATGCCCTAGGGCCAATAGCCTATTACCTACCCATGAACCTATGAACATATGAACCCATTACTTGAGATAAATTGTCACAATCACTGTATGACCCATTGTCCCCACATTTTGATAGGCTATCTCCAGATATCTTGCACCATCAGGTTGAGAGGTATGGTTGTAGTACAAAACAAACTGAACTGGAGTACAACAATCCCTAGAATGGAGTCCCACATGTACTATAGAAGGACACTGGGCATGCTCATACACTTAAAGAAATGTCAGTAGGATTTAGGAATGAACAGCCCTTCCCCACCCAGTGCACTTTCCTTTGCCCCACCTTAGCAGTCCTGAAGTTGTCTGTCACCATATAGAGAAATGTCAGTAAAATCTAGGAATGAACAGCTCTTCCACACCCAGTGCACTTTCCATTGCCCCACCTTAGCAGTCCTGAAGATGTCTGTCATGATAGAAGTCACTTTTGTTAATCCTACCTCCATAAGCTCTGTGGCACATGCAAAAACTACGTAACACTATAGGACAAATAACTAGTTAGGTAGGAGATCTAATCTCAGTGATGGCAAATGTAAAAGAGTGTGTGTTCACAAATAAAAGCTTTTGGGTCCATTCAAACCCAGTACACTTCCCCTTTCCTTACTTTAGCACTCCTGCAGATATCAGTCATCTTAGAAGTGCCTTTCATCAGACTTCATCCCCATAAGCTCTGTGGTGCATGTGATAACTGCATAACATGATAGTGCAAATGACTAGTTAGGTAGGAGTTCTAATCCCAGTCCTGACAAATGTAGAAGTGTGTATGAGGGTGTGACAGTTGTGTGTGCAAGACAGAGGGAGTTGTGTGTTTGTTTATAGATGAAACCGTTTTATGACATTCCCACTCATGACACTTCACAGTGCCCCACCTTATCAGTCCAGATGATGTCAGTCCCTTTTCAGCAACCTTGGTCAACTGTCAGCCCTGTAAGCTCAGTAGTGTGTGTGATAAGTGCTTAACACTATAGTACAAATGACTAGTTTGGCAGGGGTTCTACTCTTGTATCCAGCAAATGTGTGGGTGGGCATGTTTGTTTGTAAGTAGACCCACCCACTGCCATACTTTATCAGTCCTGCTGATGTCATTCCCCATATCAGCACCTTTGGCCAACTCTTAGCCCAGTAAGCTCTGTAGAGCTTGCAGTAAATGAGAACACTATGGTACAAATCACTAGTTAGGTAGGGGTTCTGCTCTCACATCTGGCAAGTGTGTGTCTGTTTATTGGACAAAGTATTTTGATAGGTTTAACACTCACTGCAATACATTATCAGCCCTGCTGATGTCATTCCCTTTATAGGTTCACAGGTATGTAGTAGGTAATGCATTACCCAGGAGCCTTAACAAGCCTAGCACATAGAAAGACCCTGCCATTATGCCACCCGATGTTACATCCCAGTGCCTGTATCAAGTATAGCCACTGCAGTGATCCTTGGGTTGAACTGTCTATTACCCATCCACTCATCAAGATTTCTCTGAAACAGGGTCAGCTAGGTGCTCTGCATTACATGTATGAAAAGTGTATTACAGGGTACGTGCAGTCTCTTGGTGAGGGACCTGTCCCACCAGCATGTTGTGGTGATTGTTGTACTGATGTAGAGGTCTCTACAGTGTGTGTTGTGGATGGATTTATATGTAGCATTTCTAAACCAGCTGGGTCAGACATGGCTTTGTAAGTCAAGCACAGATAGCTGCTAATTAGGTGATATGACACAGAGAATAGCTTGGGTCTTTTGAGTCTGTCTGTGTAGGATGTGTGTTTAGGAACCCCTTTGTGAGGTGCTTCTGTGGCTTCTTCAGCTATAGCAGGTGTCTTGTGAGATACATGGCAAATGGGCCATAATACTTGGGGAGTGGTCTAATGAGGGAATAGTAGATGGAGATCATTACCTCTGTCTTCATGGATGCAAAACCCTTGGTAATGCAATGTGCCATATAGAAGGCCTTCCTGACCACAGTGGCAATGTGGTGCTTGAAAGAGAAGTTGCTGTCAACCTGTGTCCCATGATCTCTTATAATGCCTACAGTGTTCATTGGGCTTCCATTGATGTGGAACTTACTGGGAACTGAGTGTTTTACCAAAGGGGATGAGGATGCATTTTGTGGTGTTAAGCTTCTGGCCATGGTTTCCATGCCAGTCATTGGTTTCAGTGAGGCTTTTCTGTAGGATGTCTGCATCACTTTTGGAGTTCATGGTAGCACCCAGCTTGCAGTCCTCTGTGAACTTGGTCAACCAGAGTTCCTCTGTGTTGGGCTGGACTCCTGAAAAGTAGATGCTGGACAGGACACTATCCAGTACTGATCCCTCTGGGACTCCACTTGTGACTACTTGCCAGTCTGACTTGAAATTTGCCACTGTCTCACTGTGTGTTCTGTGAACCAGTTTGCAAACCACCCACTGATATTGGGGTTGATGCCTAGTTTGATGGGATTACCAATAATCCCTGACTGAGGAATGGTATCAGAAGCCTTAACCAGATTGAGGTATACTGTATGTAGTGCCTTACTGTCATGCACAGCCCTGGTGACTCACTGAAAGATGTCAACCAAGTTGAGCAGACACGATCTGCCATTCACAAAGCCAAACTGTGTGGGATCAAGAGTTAGGAGATCACCCATATCTTGGTCAGTCAGGTCCCTGATGATGCACCCATACCCATACATAGTAGACTTGTCAGGCTAAGGACGCAATGATACCCAGGGTCTGTAGATGCTACCCCTTTATGGAGAGGGATGACTGTAGCAGTGTGCCATTTTGGAAGTACAAAGCCTGAGGTGAGGCTGTGACTGACCAGGGCACACAGATGTGGTGCCAGGTCTCTTTGTATGTCATGTAGAACACAACCACAGATATATTGGGTTTCCATGGAAGCTGTATCCTTGCCAGTTGACAATGCAGGTCTAACCAAGCCTGCAGTTTTACTGGGTGCCTGGCATTCATCTGCCATTGTGATTGTCCCCTTGGGGGGGAGAGAGGGGTAAAGCTGGTACTGAATGTGTTGGCAAGACTGTGGCCAATATCTGTTGTCTCAGGATAGGAACTAGCATTATGCAGTAACTCACAGCACTTGTGGTTATTCCTGTGGAGGTTGTTGATATTACTATCAAATGCTTGTGTGGTTGTTGTCAGTGCCTGCTGCAAAGCTGCCTTCATAGCTGCCTGTAGGTGATTCCATGAGGGATCCCAAGTTGTGTCTGAGGCTAATAAGGGGGTTCACCAGTCTTGGGACACCACCATTTTCTGCAACAATGTCCACCTACTGTTGGACACTTTAGTAATGACAGGGGACCCTCACAATGGCTTCCAGTGTTTGAAGAACAGTGTTTGTGTCCTGTTGGCTATGGCTAGTACCATGCATCCATGTACATGTTTGTGCAGTGCATATGTGTATGATGCGACAGTCATGCAGCTATTTCCCATTTGCATGGGTGAAGTGAAGTCATCCACCCCTGTTTTTATGACTGCAATGTCAGCACTGGAGAGATTTTGCAAGGTGGTTACCTTTGTGGGGGGTATGGGTGAGATGTTGAGCTCCATGTTGATTAAATCATGTTTGGATCTGACCAGGTAGGGACTGACAACTGTGGTTGAGCAACAGTCCCATATGTAAGCAATCAACACAGGTTAAGGTTGTTGCATCCTCTACTGGAGGTCAGTATGAGCCAGTCCAGGGCATTGTAACTGATGAATTCCATGAAGCGTTGGGCCAGTGTACTGGTGCTTGACTGATTTCCCCAGGTGATGGAGGGGTAGCTGAAGTCTCCTACTATTGACAAATAAAACCAAACTCTGAGGAAATAACAACATAAACAATAAAAACCTCAAAAGGTGGAAAGAGCAGCAAAACCACTCAGTGTAGACAGAAACCACAAAATGAACATCTACTCTGTTTAATAACTGCTTTAATCAGAAATAATTCATCAAAATGCAAATTCAAACTAAAAAACACTCCTTTTAAAAATACTTCAATTACAGTTAATTTACACTTAACAGCACTAAAACATTTAAATTAACCCATTAAAATTTGTAACATGTACTCTCCTGTTCCTTAAAAAACATTTGATGGTGTGGTGTAGGTGTTGATCTTATCCTCTTGACCAGCTAGTCCAGTCTTTGCTGGAGTGTGCATATTTCCACATTTTTTGATATAGGGGTAACTCTCACTGGTCTGAGTGTTTGGAGTTTAGAGGAGAGGGTTTTCTGTGTACATGAGGCAGTTGCAACAGTGCCTCAGAATGGACAAGTGCATCAGGTTAATGGGTGAAAGCACAGAAAATTGCACTTCAATCATGCCAGGAGGGGTGGTCATAAGTAGTAAGATCTGGGGATAATTCCGTGATGAACAAGTACTCTGGATGGCTCCCAGGTGTGATACACTTATTGATACAATAACCTGTTGAAGTGCAAAGCTCTAATACTATTTGAAGTGCAAGACAGAAAGAACTAGCAAGATGTATGGGAGAAACTGAAGGCAGACTTTTTGCCACCTGTAATACTTTATCTCAGCTGTGCAGTTATCAGCACCTTTGGCCAGTTGTAAGTCCAGTAAACTCTGTAGCACATGCAGTAACTGTGTAGTACTATAGTACAAATAACTGGATTGGCAGGGGGTTCTAATCTCAATACTGGCAAGTCTGTGTATGTGTGTGTGTGTGTGTTTGAGAATGATGTACTGTGTGGTTTATGCCATTTTGACTTGTGTACCAACCTTTACACTTCCCCTCACTCCAATTTAGTAGTCCTGTTGATGTCATTCACCTTAGAAGTAACTTTTGTGTAGGTGAAATTGTATAACCTCAGTGGTGCATCTGACAATTGAGTAACACTATATTAGACATAACTAGATCAGCAGGAGTTCTCATCCCGATACCCTCAACTGTGTGTGTGTGTGTATGTGTGTGTGTGTGTGTGTGTGTGTGTGTGTGTGTGTGTGTGTGTGTGTGTGTGTGTGTGTGTGTGTGTGTGTGTGTGTGTGTGTGTCTACCATACATGGCAGGTGACCACTTCCTGATGCCATTACTTTATATAGTGTGGTAATGGTATCTGCCTCACATGCAGCATGTGAAACCATTGTACAGGCCATACCAGTCCTCTGTACAGATGTGTCTGGAACATCCAGATGTTTGGAAACTATTAGTGATCTGTCTGCCTTAACAATGCCCGTGTATGTGATATAGTTGCCAAATAGGCAACAGTGAGTCTAGTGACACATATGGCAGCTTCAGGTATCATACTTAACTGAAACAGCATACTGATACAATGCCTGCTACCCTCACACTTGTCCAGGCTTGTAGGTGCAATACATGAGTCCAGATGCTTGGTTTTACAAGTGAATTGTTCATGCCATGGGTCACATTAAAGGTTGGGAAAAGTGTGGACTGACATATTGTGGTCTCAATCAGTATATATCAGAAACAAATGGCATCTTAACAGGTGTGTGTATACATTTTCTATCCACTGTATAGTAATAATGTTTCACACATGTCCCTACCTTAGTCAGTTTGTCCAACACATTCTGTTGGTGTCTGTTCAGATGTATTGCACTGACAGGTTGTGAGGTATGCTACAGGAATGTTACATTCTCTTCAGATAGGCCCCTGTGGTGACCACTGTGATGCAATACAATTAACCCCACCTCAAGTGAAGATGCACATAAATCAATATGGCTATTAGTTATAGTTGTGCGCACGGTAACTTGCATGCCCTCCCCATGCCTGGTTTATTGCTAAACCACAACTGAACAATTCCATACTCACCAGCTTCAGGCTCCTGTCCCATATGCAGACCTGAGTTACCTATGTAGTTGTGGGAAAGAGGTATTGTCATCAGACTCACATGTGCCCCTTGATAAAGGATAGATGCAGCATGTCTGCACATTTACAGTACAACACCCAATACTACACAATTTGCTGTCTTTCACCATAGATTTGCACTTCTGTGCATTAGAAATCCTCATCCACCTCTGCAATCTGACCTGGCACATGCATGTAGATACTGTACAGATACAAGTATGTCAAATACAGTAGTCTACTAATCCCCACTGGGACCTTACCTGTACGCTCCTTGTCCATTGTGTGGGTGCGATCCACCTCCAGCAAGTGGGGCTTTGTACCTGGTGTTGTACTGTGATGTGTGGCCTTATCTTGGCAAGGAGCTCCTCATTTGGTGTCAGTGGGGGCTGCATGGCTGGGCTCCAACCTGTGGTTGTGGGGTCCCTAGCCATGGCAGCAGCCCTTTGCCAGGAATGGCATATGAGGTTGGTGGCATGATGCTCCACCTGCTAATATGTACGTGTGCAGGCCCACCTAATTTACCCTGTGGACAGGGTCATCCCACAAGTTGGTCCTCTCCCACAGATGTTGCTGACTTCGGCCCAACAATACTATGTGGTTCTGTATTATGGCTTCCATTATCAGGTTCCATTCCACTGGTGAAAAGGTCTGCCGCCGGTGATGTGACATTGCACCTGGTAGACACTAACAGAAAAGCACATCACAGGACCCCATACATTTGGCAACAGTATGTCCAGTACCTGCACATATACCTTGAATACCAGTAGCCAACATTCACAACCATACCAGTCGCCACCACTCACAACCAGACCATACCCCTGTAATCTATCAGCACAGTATCAGCTTGCATTGCACTCCTGGTCCTGATGAGTCATATTGCCCACAGTGAGGGCAAGTTGCTTGCATAATCCATCATTCCTCATTCAGGTCTGTGTAAATGGATGACATTAGCCATCTTCCATGTGTATGGTGTGTGGATGGTGCTGTGGCTTGGTGTGACTACAGTGTGTAATGCAGCTGGGAGCACATGACTGATTTCATGTAGGATGCAGACAGGGATGATATGATGTCCCATGGATACTTACATTTGTTGCCTTTCAGTAGGCAATATGTACCTGCTCAATGGTGATGAGGGGAGTAATGTGAGTGCAGTACATATCCACCTATACTGATGCTGAGCCAGGGGGATGTTTACCCTAACCCAATCTGCATCAGGTTGCCTGTAGCTATGTTGTGTGTGTATGTGATCTGATTGGCCAACATTATAGGTTGAGTTGGTATGTTCCCTCTGAGACTGCAGACATATGGGAGGATGGCCTTCTGATTGTCCCTGGTGGATGTCTCCAATTTGTACTCATAGTTGGCCTTACAGTAATCCACCTGTGACCTTATATGGTTGTTCAGACAATGGCTGACCTGATGCCAGGTTAGTTCCTGCCCCTACTTTCCCCTCTACAGCCACTATAGGGACCAAGTCTGTGGCTTGTGTAGTGCTGCTGTACAGCAAAAGGGATTACTCTACATTGGTGGAGGCAGGTATGAGAAGTAAGGTATTGCTGAGTCCATACAGCCATGTATGTGTTCAATCAGTTGTTTGTAGGGGGCATGGCCACAAAGTCATAACACAGTTGGACACCTCTTGAATTTAGTAATGATAATCATGCTTATTGTACTAAGCATGGCTGTGTCAGGGCAATGCAACAACCAGTAGCTGTAGAAATGTCACTCTTTTGGGTGCACAGTAACTAAGATTACACACATGTACAACATGTACAGTTGTTTTAAATGACATTTTGCATCCCATGTCTGTTTTCATGAGGTGGACACATACACCTACTCATACTGACAAGTGCATACTAATACCTCACATATATGTCTGTTCTTTGTCAGTATGGCACACTACATTTACACTCTTGCTGTGCAGTCATCCCTCTCAACCTGTTACAGCAGGACATCTGTAGGATGCCATGCATACATGGGTGCAATGGGACAAAATCATTGACAGTGTCTCAATATTGCTGTAACATACTTGAGTCATTCAATAGCACAGTAGTCTTTGCACTGACAGGCATCCCGTGGAGGATGTCCAACAGTCATATGGCAGGAAGAAAGGAGAAAGGCTAGGAGGGAATTGTTAATGTTGGAAGTATGAGTGGTATAGGGACCAGGCTAGCTGATATGATGGCCAGGGGATTGTTGATATATTATGTGTGTGCAAGAGACCACATGGAAGGGGATTATGGCTGGGTGTATGTTAGGCAGGTCATAATTGTGTTATTAAGGTGTGGCTGGAAGTGGAAGGGGGTAAGGCTTCTGCTGAAGGAACAGTATGTCAAGAGTAATTTTAGAGGATGACATAAGTGTCTGATAGAGTGATGTTTCTGAAGCTGTAAGCTGATGGTGTAATGATGACTGTTGAGTGCATATGCTAAGCAAGTTGTTTGTGTGATGGATAAGAAAGAGAAATGTGACGTCAGTTGGATGATGTGGTGATGCCAGTACCCAAGGGTGACAGACTGGTCATTGCAGCAGATGTCAATGGGCATGTTGGTGAAGGGAACAGAGAGGATGGGGTATTGATGGGTATGTATGGTGTTAAAAGGAGTGGAGACGGTGAGATGGTATTGGATTTTGCAAAAATAATGGACATGGCTGTGGTGAATATGCACTATAACATGAGGGAGGAGCATAGGTTGACATACAAGAGTGGAGTAAGATGCACACAGGTGAAGTATATCCAGTGTAGGAGGGCCAGTTTGAAGGAGATTGGAGACTGTAAAGTGGTGATAGGGGAAAATGTATTTAGGCAGCAGAGAATACTGGTATGTGAGTTGATGTCGGTGATCGAGATGAGGAGTATGGGGGCAGCACCAAAGATCAAATGGCATGAATTGCAAAATTGATTTGCAAAATTTCAAATATGAATTACTGACAGAACCCACACTGTAAAAGTAGCTGACTCCAAATCCAGCTCCAGACAAGTGACAAGTGGAGTACCACAGGGTTCAGTCCTGGGACCTCTCTTGTTTGGCATCTACTTCTCTGAAGTACAGGCCAACACTAAGGAACTCTGGCTAACAAAGTTTGCAGATGACTGCAAACTGGGAGCAATTACTGAATCCCCAAATGATGTGGATACTCTACAAAAGGGCCTTACAGAAACAGCTGCTTGGTGCCAGAGCCATGGGCTCAAGCTCAATGCCAAGAAATGTATAGTTATCCCCTTTGGGAAAAAAACATGTACCCATGAATTACCACATAGGTGGCAGTACACTAAACACCGAAAGTGTGATAAGGGACTTAGGGGCACAGGTGGACAGTGGTCTCAACTTCAATAACCACATCACCACAACAGTCAGGAAGTCCTTCTATGTGGCACACCTTATCACTAAGGGTTTTCGTCCATAAAAATGGAGGTCATTATCCCACTGTACTCATCTCTCATTAGACCCATTATAGAATACAATGCCCCATTTGGTATGTACCTCTCAAGACATCTGCAACAACTGGACAGGCTGCAGAAATACCTCACTAAAAGAATCACAGGCCTAAAGCAGATGCCCTATGCTGACCGCCTTAAAAAACTCCAGCTATACTGTGTCACATATCGTCTACTCCGAGGCGATCTCTGCTTAACATACAAGACCATGTCAAACCCAGAGCTGTTGAACATGCTACACTTAAAGAAATCCAAATCCCTCAGAGCCACACGCTCCAGGGATCTAAACCTTGTCATCACAATAAACAAAACATGCTGGAGAGATAAGTTCCTGACCCAGAGACTCCCCAGACTCTGGGATATATTGCCCATACATGTCAAGCAGAGTGCCTCTTTGGCCCTCTTCAAAAGGAACCTTGATGATTGGATGGGAGAAAGGAAATTCACCCTGGGGATCACATCAGTCACCCTTTTAGACAGGGGTCTAGGGAAGTAAACAGTGTGGGAAGAAATAGCCAGTGAATTGTTATGGCTAGGCTTGTATAGGCCCTAGGGCCAATAGCCTAGTACCAGCCTATGAACCTATGAACCTATAAGTGTGCTTGTGAGGTGGAGTTCAGGGAAGAGTTGAGACAGGCATTGGGTGGCAGTGGCAATCTAACAAATATCTTGTTAAGTATAGCACAGCTGGTAAGGGAGACAGCTATACGGGTGCTTGGGGTGACATATGGATGGAGGATGCAGTATAAGACACTTGTTGGTGGATTGAAGAAGTACTAGACAGTATGCAGAGACAGAAGTTAGGAAGAAGGAGTAGGATTAGCATAGAAATAAGGAAAGTAGGCAGGAGTATGAGGAGATGATGTGCATGGCAAAGAGAGAGGTGGCAAAGGCTGGGAAGGGACATATGAAGAATTCAATGACAGGTTGGACATTAAGGAGGGATGAAAGGAATTGTACCGATTGGCTGGACAAATGCACTGAGCTAGGAAAGATGTGCAGCAGATAACAGTGATAAAGGATGATGAGGTATATGTACTCACAAGCGAGGAGAGTGTGTTGAGCTCATGTACAGTGTACTTTGAGAGGCTGATAAATGAAGAGAATGAGACAGAGAAGGTTGGATGATGTGGGTATGGTGAATCAGGAAGTGCAATGGCTTAACAAGGAGGATGTAAGGATAGATATGAAGAGGATTAATACTGGCAAGTCTGTTGCTCCACATTACACACCTGTGGAAGCATGGGATTGTTTAGGAGAAATGGCAGTGGTGTGTTAGCCAGACTGTTTACTGATATCTTGGGAAGTGTTATGTTGCATGAGGAGTGGAGAGAAAGTATTTGGATGTGGTGTTATGAGTGAGGTTGATGTGCAGAGCTGTGATAACTACAGAAGGATAACATTGACCAGTCACAGCATGAAGTTATGGGTAAGAGTAGTGGAAGCTAGGTTATGCAGGGAGGTGAGGAGTACTGGTCATCAGTACGGTATCATGCGTGGAAAGGGCTCTACCAATGTGATGTTTGCTCTGAGACTGTTACTGGTGGAATAACGAGAAGGTCAGAAATTGCTATGTGCCTCTCTCTGTGCTTACAGAAAACATATGACAGGGTGCCTAGATAGGAGTTGTGATATTGTATGATGAAGTCATGAGTGGAAGAGATATATGTAAGAGTGGTACAGGATGTGTACAAGGGTGGTGTGACAGCACTGAGATCTGCATTGAGATTGGCGGATGTGTTTAAGGTGGAGGTGGGATGACATCAGGGATCAGCTGTGAGCCCTTTCTGATTTGCAATGGTGATAGACAGGTTGACAGACAAGATCATATGGGAGTCCCCATTGACTATGTTGTTTGCAGATGACATTGTGATCTGTATTTAGAGCAGGAAACAGCTTTTGGAGACCCTGGAGAGGTTGATATATGCTCTAGAGAGGAGAGGAATGAAGGTCACCAGCATTAGGACAGAATATCTGTGTGTGAATGAGAGGGAGGATAGCGGAATGTTGAGGATCCATGGAGTACAGTTGGTAAAGGTGGATGCGTTCAAATGATTGGGATCAACATTTCAGAGTAATGAGGATTATGGAGAACAGGTGTAGAAAAAAGTACAGGCAGGATGGAGAGGGTGGAGAAGAGTGTCAGGAGTGATATGTGACAGACAAGTACCAGTAAACATGATATGTAAGGTCTACAAGAGGGTAGTGAGACCACCTATGTTATATGAGTTGGAGAAAGTGGCACTGACAAAAAGGCAGGAGTCAGAGCTGCACATGGCAGAGTTACAGATGTTATGAGTTGCACTGGATGTGACACAGGTGCACAGGTTTAGTAATGTGTATATGACAGGCGCAGGCCATGTTGGACGGATACAAGACAGTATTGGAGAGACAGCATTACATCAGTTTGGACATGGGCTGAAGAGGGGTGCTGAGCATATTGTGAAAAGGATGGAAAGGATGTAGCTGTCAGGTAAGAGGAAGAGAGGAAGGCCTCAGATAAGATTTCTGGGGTCTATATCAAAGTTCCAAACAGGGAAAATGCCAAATGTGAAAACACTGAACCCTAAATATTGAATGGTGAAAATAGTGAAGCCCCGGAACATCGAAATCTTACCTAGGGCAAGATTTTGGTAGGCCATTCCATAGCTTTGCTATTTCCTTCACTGTGGTGTGAGAGTTACGGACCTTAGGATTAGGGTGCGGGTTAAGGTAAATGAATAGTTAGTAATGCATGTATGGTGTAGTTTAGGGTTGTTTTTGTTAACTGTATGTGTGTGTATTAATTAGTTTGTGTATAGATTCGTAGGGTATGTGTGCAATAGTTACGGACCTCAGGGTTAGGGTGCAGGTTAAGGTAAGTGGATAGTTACTAATGTATGTGTGGTTTAGTGTGAGGTTAGGTTTTGTTAACTGTATGTGTGTGGTTTATTTATTTTGGTGTGCTTGTGTTGTGTGTATGTTTCTTGGAACAGCAAATTTTTTCCCAGGGGAAAATTCGCTATTCTGAGTGTCCGATGTTTTCAATATTCGAAATTCCAAGTTTGAACATATGGTGTTCGACATTTTGGAATTTTGAATATATTATATAGACCCGGTTTCTGGATGTGGTGAGAGAGGACATGCAGGTGGTTAGTGTGAGAGAGCAAGATTCAGAGGTCAGGCAGAAATGGCAACAGATGATCCACTGTGGTAATCCCGAATGGGAAAAGCCAGGTGACAATGAAGGGGGATGTTGTAATGTCAGTCTTCACAGATTTGGAAAGATTTGACTGACATAACACAACTCTATGGGTAAATGACTACAAATATAAGGCACACATATGGTCAGTGTGCAGAACACTGGACAGTTCAATAGCATGAGCATAGTATATAACACGCAGTTCAACACACACATCTGCAGCAGTACTTTACTCTGCACATGCTCTGTATAGTTGTCTTATATTTACAAGACAAAATGTGCATAATAGTTATATGCACAGGTAACATATGGATATGTACAACATTCCAGTAGCTGGCCTAGTCACTACAGACAGAGCCACATGCTATGGCCATCAGTGCTGTTGAGCAGTACATCAGTACAGCAAGTCTTGTTGAGACATATGCTTTCAAACCCCTATTTTTCATTATTACAAGCCACTTACTGCATTCAATTACATGCTTACTTGTTTCACATACCTTTTTTTCTGGATATTTCACAGATATATCCTTTCTTATTTTTTTTCCTCACACTACTTCAGCTTTCGCACTGATGGACTGTCTTTGACAGAGGTGGATTGAGTAGATGGCAGCTTGTCTTTTGCAGGTAATGCTCATGACCATGTGATGGCCTGAACACCAGTTGGTGTTCCCCAGTTGCTGATTGCATGCAGAGCAGCTGTGTAGTTATTCCAATAGTCAATGTCATGGCAACACACTCCTATAGCAGAGTACTCCATGTGGGCATTGGCCCTTTCCCTTACTTGTGAGGAAGAGATCCTGGAGGTCTGTGAGCTAATACCTCTTAGAACAAGACCTGTGGAGACAAGCCAACTAAATGGTGGAGAAGATTCAAGACTTAGGGGCAGAATGTGAGTATTGCTGTTATATGTTTTGAATACTGCTTGTTTAACAGGGTTTGTCTGAACATGCTAGTTCTGCATGGGTTTCAGTATGACAAAGTTCTGTATCTGCATAGCTCTCAACTGTAGGGCTATCTACATAATAGCCAGAGGTTTGCCTGTTATGTTTGGTCTGTTCCCCAGACAGGTGTTGTCCTTGGCAAATCAGTAGTATACTCTGGTGATTTCAATCAGTACATGCCAACATCCATTTTTGTTTCAGACTTTATATCCCTCAGAAAAGATATGTTACAACAAACCCTGTAACACCAGCAATTTTCTCAGTGTATAAGAGTAATATTTCAAGTATGGCCATGTTTTTGGGACTCAGTCCCAAATTATGTCAGGCTTGGTACAGATGCCATATAGTAGAAGGTTGAAAGGTAGGGTCTATCATTATTTTGTTCTGTCATTCCTGCTGAGGGGGAAGGGTGGGCAACATGTGGGACTCTGTACATTCAAGAGGTTGGTGTATGGAGAATGCTCTTAGATGCCCTTTAATGTGGGGGAGAGTAACAAGTGTTTTAAAACTAGGCTGTTAGAACATGTGAGAAATATTACTGATGAAAGGGAAGACAGTTCTATAGCTGTACATTTCAATAATTCTCACCATGGGGTTAGTAGTCATGAAAGAAGATTTGTTATGTACAGAATCGGTTTAATTCTTAAATGTGATAGTTTATCTCCTAGGGATTTGAATGTGTAGTGTAATTGGAGGCTGTGTATATACATGCAATCAAGTGTAGTGGGTTACACGGTACTGCTTTGGAAAAAGTATGTTTCTCAGTTTGGTCAGTCATAAAAGAACAACTATTATGTACAGAATCAATGTATGTATTTAAATGTGATACTTTATCCCCTAGGGGGTTGACTGAGGAGTGTAATTGGAGGCCATGTATTTAAATGTACTTAAGTGTTAATTGCTTTTTCTAATTAAGGCAAGTATTTCTTGTAATGTGTTACTCCTTGAAGGCTTTGGCAAAGACATCAGAGTAAAATGAACTTGTGTGATTTACTGGCTGTTTGTATTTTTGTTTACTATCTTAACTCATTGTAGTTGTGTTGCTAAGAGGTCACTGTATATGTTTGGCCATTGTGTATGGCCTATCATGGTTTTGTAGCAGTGTACTGTTCACTTATTATTTGGACTGGGAAGGCAGATGTGAGTGTCATGGGTCCTTTCGTAACGTAAACAACTGTGTATGCCCGCCCAGATATGGGTGATCTATCAGCAGCATATGTTTGTATGGGTATTTAGAGACATGCATGCATATATATATATATATATATATATATATATATATATATATATATATATATATATATATGTATATATATATATATATATATATGTATGTATATATATATATATATATATATATATATATATATATATATATATATATATTTTTTTATACATATATATATATAGGGTCTATATTAGAACACCGAATATTCAAAATGTCTGAAAATATCGAAGAAACAGAAAACCAAATTTTTTTCCTAGGGTTGTCCGTTTCTGTTGCTTTGGTATTTTCAGTGCTCTGGTGGAAAGTTACGGGTCAGGTTCAGGTAAGTGTGTGATTGTGTGGACGTGAGGGTTAGGGCGGGTTAGGTGAATTAAGGTTAGGGTGCGGGTCAAGAAAGTGTGCGATTTTGTGGACATGAGGTTTAGGGCAGGTTAGGTGAGTTAGGGTTAGGGCACGGGTGAGGTGACTGCATGATAGTGACTGACCTTAGGGTTAGGGTTTGGATTAAGGTAAGTGGATAGTTATTGGTGTATGTTTAGTTTAGTGTAGGGTTAGGTGTAAGAGTTTAGGTGTATGTGTGTGGATTGCTGTTTGTGTGGCTTGTGCTTGTGTTGTGTGTATGTGTTTTGGAACAGCAAATTATTTCCCTAGGAAAAAATTTGCTGTTCTGAATGTTCAATGTTTTTAATTTTCAATTGATAGGGTTCGATATTAGAACACACGGCGTTTTGAATGTTCAGTATTCTAATATAGACTATATATATATATATATATATATATATATATATATATATATATATATATATATATATATATATATATATATATACACATCATTATTTCTTGGTAATATATCTGTATATTGTTATACATATATATGTCTCTCTACACATATCTATCTATCTCTCTGTATATGTAAATATTTTTTTTCATGTATATATTTGTAGATAATTATTCCTGATTGTACAGTGTGGCTTTCATATTGTAAACTGACTGTACTACATGATATGTTGTAAAAAGCATCCTAACATCTCACAGCTAAGATGGCCTGGTAGTAAATTGCTGTGACTATGGTTTATAGCATCCTGGGTTCAAGACTGAGCACAGGTGCTTATTTTGTTGCTGACCAGAAGAAGCACTGCTGATTACAGAGTGATTGAGGCACTTTTAAGCAGTTGTAATTGGGTTTGCGCAGGCTTGCACAGGTTTGCATGACGCTAAGCAGCACTAAAACACGGTTAAGCCTATAGGTGCTTAAACTGTGTAGGCTTTGCTTAGCGATGCTTACCAGTGTGCGTATATGCCTAGCAGAGCTAACTACTGGTTATCATTCACATTTAAGCAATGTGTAAGCCTGCTAACCATAGCTCAGCCCTGGTAACCATTGCTCACATTCCAGTCTCATAAAATAGCAGAGTAATGACTTCATGTAATAAGTTTATTTAATGTCCTGTACATAACATGCTTTTATATGGTCTCATTACAGTAGCAAGTGGTGCGATTATACTGTACAAGACACTTGGGTATACATGGGTAGTATCACATTTTCTTTATTGATTTTTTTTTAAATGGGTAGCATCACATGTTATATGCACTCACACTTGCATGTTACACCAGCTGCAGTACACTGGTTGATGAATATAATTCCACACATATTGTATTATGAAATTAGTACTGTTGATACTGCTTTTCCATGTAAAATTAGATTGCCTATAGTAGTACTCCAACTATGCACCTCTGCATGCTGAGCTGGGACTCTGAGTACTACGCTATCTTGTTCTTGGTGTTTCAGCTGTATGTTTTTATGTATCTCTATTAGATATTAATATGATATTATTATGTTAACTGTAGAGTACTATGTTTTTTGCCCAAGTCATTGAGGACTGCTGTCATGTAGTAATGGCATACATTTCGGTTTCAGACTTCTATCATTCAGGACATTCATCCTAATGCATAACATGTTTGCTGTCTACTTCCTGTCTGTCCTCTGTGCAGATGTGCAAATGTCAGGTTTTGTTAAGCCCATACAGCTATGTAGGTGCCCACATAGTTTTATGCTGTGGGCCTGGGCACTGCTGCTAGTTCCAACAATTGGGGTTCCTTCATGTGGCCCTTGGCCCTATTACTTGCCTGTGTGAGGGACATTACAGAGGTGGTGGGCTACAGATTCACAGACAGTTAGTGGGAATACTTCACAGGACAGGACATCTGGAGACAGCACAACAACATGGAGGACAAATTTCTAAAATTGTGAACAGATTCTATGCCATCATCAGTGCTGTTATACACATGATGGGTTGATAGGTTGACAGGGTTTATGTGAACATGCATTTAGTGAGTGACTTCACGTCTGATGGTGATATGCCTCTGACATATCTCTCCACTGGCATGCTGTCCACAGACTGGCCACATGTTTCCCTGTTATGTTTTGTCTGTTCCCCAGACAGTTGTTGTCCTTGAAAAGCAGTCAGAGACTCCAGAGAATGCAGTCAGTAAATACTAAACTCCATTGGTATTATTGCCTTCATATTCCTCATAAAGGATATGTTACATCAAACCCAGTCACATTAGCAACTGTCTAAATTTCTGACAGCAATATGTCCATTCTATGCCTGTTTTTGTGCCTCTGTCCCCAAATGATTTTAGGCTTTGACCAGATGTCATACACTATGAGGCTCAGATGTATTTAGTAGAATTATTTCTTGCCTTCATTCCTCCTACCATCCTAGTGATGTAGTAGACCCACAGACATATTACAGGGAAGAGACTATAGATATCTGTCCTGAGCCTGTATATTCTGAGGTGAACTGTACATTTCAGAGGTCTGTGCATGTCTGCCCATTGTTGACAGACTGATGGGATTGTGTACACATGTCATGTGTACATGTTATTTGGGCTAGGTATGGAGGGAAGTAGATGTAAGTGTTATGGCACCTTTTTATCTGACTGTGCATGGTGCTCCACTGTCTGCTGGTCTATTAGCTGTATGCCTTTGTAGTGGTAGACAGAGATGTGTCCTGTACCATGGTCAGGATTCAGACTACACTGAGAATTGAACCACTATATGTAGGGGTAGTGTGTGACTGGAAAACTATTATGTATTTCTTCACACAGTCCATATACTCTACAGGTATGTGACTGTGGTGTAATTGGTTGTGGGTATGCACTTTCACAATGGTGTCTGATTTTTGGTGCTGTAACATCCCTGTAGTGCCTGACACCCCAAAGGGGGATTACAACACATTCACTGACATTGAGCTTAAGGCCATGGCTCTGGCACCAGTCATTGGTCTCAGTGAGGCCTTTCTGTAGGACGTCAACATCACTTGGGTAGTTAATAGCTCCCAACTTGCAATTGTCTGCAGACATTGTCAGCCAGAGTCCCTTCATGTTGGCATGGATGAGGACCCAGGACCGAACCCTGTGGAACTCAACACATGACTGGTCGGTAGTCTGACTTAGGCTTAGCTACTTTCACACTGTGGGTTCTATCTGTGAGATAGTTTGCTACTCACATACTGTTATAGGGGTTGATGCGTAGCTTAGTGAGTTTATCCATGCACTCTGAGTGGGGAATGTTATCAAAAGGCTTGGTCAGATTGAGGTAGGCTGTATGAACCACCTTGCCTTCATCCACAGGTCTGGTGAGTGACTCAAAGAAGTCAACCAGGTTGATTGAATAGGCATGATCTACTCTTCACAAAAGCATACTGTGTGTGATCCTGAGTCTGGAGAATCCCATATCCTTGTTTCTTAGGTCCATGATGATGCATTCCATAGCTTTGCATGACAGCCTTGTCAGGCTAATGGGGTGATACTTCCCAGGGTCTGCAGCCACTCCTCCTGTGTGGAGAGGGATAACTGTAACAGTGCACCAGTCAGCAGGGACAAAGTCTGAGGTGAGGCTGTGATAGAACAGGGCACAGAGGTAAGGTGCCAGTTTACTCTGTAGTTCATGCAGAAGACAGCCAGGGATATTGCCATGTCCAATAGAAGCTGTATTCTTGGCCTTGGACAGTTGTGTATTCACCAAAGTAGCAGTACTACTGGGTGCCTGGCAGTGTACTGGTATTGTGATTGGTCCTTTGGGGGTGGGGAGAGGGGTAAAGTTGCCACTGAATCTGTGTGCCAGTATATTGGCAATATCTGTTGCCTCAGTATAGGAGTTAGCATTGTGTAGTAGCTCAGAGTACATGTTGGTATTGCCATAGAGATTCTTAACATAACTATAGGAGGCCTTGTGTTTGTCTTTACTGTGTGCTGCAATTCTGTTTTCACAGCTAGCTTTAGAGTATTTGATGAGGAATCTCATCTTTTTGTTGAGGTTGATAAGGGTTTTTTTTCGAGACTTGGGATTTCACATTATTCCATATCATTTTCCTCCTTGTGTTGTAGAGTTTTTTGGGCAGGGAACCACCAGATTGGCTTCCTTTTTCTGGAAGGGAGTGTTTTGTTTCTATTGGGTATGGCAGAATGTATGCATTTGTGTACGTGTTCATACTGCATTGGTGTGTGTATGGAGGTCATGCAACTAGTCTCCATTTGCATGGGTGCCATGAAGTTAGCCATCTCTGATCTTTGGAGGCCAAAGTTAGCTTTGGAAAGGTTTTTCATTCTGGTTACCTTTGCAGTGGTATGGGAGGGATGTGGATTTCTAAGGTGATGACATTGTGGTCAGATATAATCATAGTGAAATTGACTATTGATGCACAGCAACAGTCGCCCATGTTAGTACTGACTAGGTCAATGATGTTGCTACCTGTAGTGGGTGTAGAAACAAGCTGGTCCAGGCCATTGGAATTAATGCATTCCAGGTAACACTGGGCAAATGCATTGATACATGGGTAGCTTTCACAGTTAATGGAGCGGTAGTTCAGGTAAACCAGTATGACAGTGTTAGGTTGGACAGAAATATTCTCCAGGGCACTTAGGAACATGGGGTTTGACTCTTGGGACATAGTTGGGGACCTATAGCAG
>NC_056741.1:1052803048-1052845548 GCF_019279795.1 Protopterus annectens | reverse complement strand
CTGATATGAATGTGGGCAATTTGGAATTTAGAGCCTCACACCCTACAGAGAGGGGTGTAGGTAACATACAATAATGATAATTAGTGGGATAGATTGAGTAAAGGGACCGTGTCTCTGAAGGAAATGCAGAGCTATATATGGGAAGTAATTTTTTTTTGGGACAGATGCCCCCTTTTTTTAAGGTGAGAATGGGATGTTGGGGAAGGATTGTAGATAAGTGTTGTTAGGAACGTTTGGTAGGAGAAGTTGCATTTTCAGACAGACAAGACACACAAGACAGCAGACAGAGGTGCTGTGTGACACATGTGGGGGGGGTGACACCTTGGATGGGGAGTGTGGTTAGGAATCGGAAGCCCATGAGCCTCCTAGATGGTAGTAGTGGGACTGATGTCACCACCCAATGGCATTCACCACTACTCCTTCATGGCCCCAAAGGTGACTGTGCTAGGGGCTGAGCTAGAGGGGCCAGCTGCCCCTCATGCTGCACCAGTCTGCCCTCCACCTGGTGCAGTTGTTCATCCAGCTCTGACTGGAGGACACTGCGCACCATGCCATGGACCACTCACTGGGTGACAAGATCCTCAACGTGCCCGCATTCAGGGGGAGGATGAGCCCCATCCCCTGCAGCAGTTCAACCTGAGGGTGGTGCAGAACCAGCAGATGAGGAAGGTTTGGGTTGGATCCTAAACATGCTGGGAACAAGTGCCTCAGCCAGGTGGGGTGGGAGAGGCAGATACGCTTGGATTGGCCTTCCTGAACGTGCTATGGAGTGAGAATTAACAAGGTGTAACATTAGTCGAAAAAGCATGCATGAGTGTTCCAAGTGACCCAGAACAATGGAATTGTAACAGTGGCATGGCAAATAGAATGCATGCAGAAATGGAATGGCAGTCAGGATTGCAACAGCATGCCGGTTATATTTATGGCAACAGGCCAACAACAATGGTTATTCAACAAGGTATGTTAGTATGCACACAGTTTCAAATATAATAACCAAAATGGAACAAAGGTCCCAACAGTAAGTTTTGGTAACAACATACCCATATTACATTTTGTACAATTATTGGAGCAGATGGGTGGTGGGGGAAGAGAAAATAATTCCATTAACAACTGCATTCAATGATACTTCTCAATACACTACTGTTCAATACTCTACAGTTCTGCCCTCCCTTAACCTCTACCTGGGCCATGGAGCTGCTACAGCATATACACCCCTGTACATATGTGCACCTGGAGTACTATGGGGAAACGTATGACAACTCTACATACATAAGTATAGGGGACTCATACCTGTCATACTTACTGGTACAAGTAACAATGTGTTCCCTGTCCTGCTGTTCTGTAAGTGTGCTTTTGGCATACTTGTACTGTGATATTACCTGGGTGCAGGTTTCTTGGCAACAGGGGAAACTCTCCATGACAGAGTGACACTTGAAATGCTTGTATTGACCAGACTGCATAGTGTAGATGGCTAGCCTGCTTCTATTTGTAGGACAGGGGCTGCTCAACAGAACATCTGTACACATTGCATACACATACCCATCATACTACTTCTGCAAATATTTCTTTACCTGTGGGGAAAATATCTGTTCACAATAGATTAGTGTTTCTACCAATATTCATGTTTACAGCTGTAGGACTAGAAAGACATGTTAGTGGCCGTCCCTGGATTTGAACCGTGGTGTGTGTGTGTGTGTGTGTGTGTGTGTGTGTGTGTGTGTGTGTGTGTGTGTGTGTGTGTGTATGTGTGTGTGTGTGTGTGTGTGTGTGTGCTAAAGGGAACTAAAGACCTAGTCCTTATGAGACTGAGCTACTGAGGAAGTGGTGTTTGCTGCTTGAGTTATTTCTATCTAGTACATACTTTTCTACGCACTACTTTATTATCAAATGTCTTTTTTATTTGTTTTCAATTATAACTACTACAAAAATCAGAACAAAAAAACTGTTGATGTTACTGTTTACACAATATGAGCAGATTATTAAAACTAGGCATTTGAGCATTTTAATAAAACATACTTCAGTGTAGAATCAAGGCAACGCACTTTACTTTTGCAGTCTGCACCTGTTAGTGTCTCACACTTTCCTGTAAATTCAGGAATACATACAGGTGAAATGCAAAAGTTAACACAAGGCAATGCTGGCAGGAACACATTACAACACATTACTGAAGAAAATATTTACTTTTGCATTTTGTCAGTTATTTCAGATCCACATTCTGAACTGAACTATGCAGACAAACAGTGCTAAATCACTTCACCTCAGTTACTGCATGCTGCAGCAGCTACACAATTGTACTTTTCAGATACAAGACAAATGAAAGTCAACAGTTTGTGGTAGTCAGCTTTATTATTTTTGACATAACAACACTTTCTATAACTCAGAAATCCACAGTATTACTGCATGATCTGGAGAGGAGGACTGCATCTCATTTGTAACTGTTACAGTAGCCCTGACACAGCAGTTTCTTAGCAGGTTCTTTCAGACAGCCTAATACATATCCTACTCTTCCTCTCCTCAGTTGTACCTTGTTTGCTACAAAACTCTGTATTACACAGCAGCTGGCACTACTGAGTTCTCACACTGGCAGCCTGGCACATGCATTTATTCAGTACAGTTAGAGCACAATTACATATACAGACAGTGCTACTGTTACTATTTCTGATTTATTACAGCAGATATTACGAATATTTCTGGACTTACCAAACTCTCAGCTGAGTCGGACCAAGCACTGTGCATGGGCATCAATGTTCATGGCCCTCTCAGTGGCAGCTGTATGGGGAAAGAACATACATTAAGCACACCTGTACAGTGACATATACAATTTTTAAATAATTATTTACAAATAGACCGGATACTTACAAAATTCTGGGACCTCCTGCAATCATGCCCCTTGGATCCACTGGGCCAAGAGCTCACCCCTTCTACGCTTTAGGTCATTGTAGTGATGATGCACTTGCTCACCAGTTTGGGGAATGCCAGTGGCACTGGTGAGATTGTGTGCCAGATGGTCCCAGGCCTCTACTTTGTACTGGGAGCCCTGGTACTGGCCCTGCAGCAGTCTAGCTTCATTGTCTTTGATAAGACATCCAACCATGACCCTGGACTCCTGGATGCCCCAGCCTTGCACCCGAAACAAACACCTTCTCCTATGCTTGACATTGTTGCTGCCCTGATCAGACACAAAGAGATATTGGCTGTATTTCCACCTGTGTGGTTTAAATAAGGCCATTTTCCTGCACTTTTCCATGACTGGCCAATTTTCAAATATGCTAAGCTATGCTTAACTCTGCGCAAATCTGCTTAGCAAGGGTTAAACCAGCTAAGCAAAGCTTACAGTTGCTAAGGATTGGTTATATTTTCATGCTTAAGCAATCCTTAGCTAGTTTCAGCAGACCTACGGCAGGCTTAGCTGGCCTCAAACAATTATTTAAAATAAAATTGAAAGAGTTTTTTACATTTCAATATTTTCCAAGCCCTACACTACCATACGTGAGGCATATGACTTACAAATATCATTCCAATTCATAAAAATTAATTTACAACTGCTTCCACATATAAAATACATTTGCCAGAGCTGGGATTCCAACTGTGCATGTCTTGCACATTAAACAAGAGTGCTAACCACTACACTACATCAGCAATGCAGACATTGTCGTCACAATTCTATTTGACTCTCAAACAGCCTTTAAGCTGGGCTGAGCAAAATGCTGTTATGCGTAAACCCGCTGCACTTTGCTTATACTTTCTTTTTTATTGTAAAAAAAATTAAAAAGAAATATTAAATTATTACATATGTTTTTCAGTAGGTTGCAGGCATGTGGGGCAGGGATCTGGCAATTCTGGGGACAGTCATGTACTGTGTGGGCTACTTCTTAGGAATTGTGTGCTTACTTTTTTTTCAGTATCCACGAACACTGACATGCTCAGTTTTACCTTTCAGTGTCCGCAGACACTGAAATAATACATAATATTAGAGCCATCCAGGGGTGTGTTTAAGTGTTTGTGCAGGATTTATACATGCCCCCTGCACTCATACATGGCTCGTGTAGGTGTAGGACTACAGCAGCGTGCCCTCATTAATATGTAGGGCGCGCTGCTGCTGTATTCCTACATGGAACAATCTGTGCAAGAATAGACTGTTCTTGCACGGATTGTTCATCAATCTGGGGAACTGTTTTTTGGTCATTCTGGTTCCTTATTCATTTAGACTGGCTTAGTGGGACTTAGTTAAAATGCCATAGGCAATGGATTGCCATTGACTGTTAGTTAAAATATAAACCATATGCAGAGTTATGGATATACTTTTTCATTTAAGCTGTTTTTTGTCTCCTTTATTTGTTATAAAAGCTGTGCTATAATTTTAAATGCATGCATTAGTGGTGAGGGAAAATAGTATACGAATAAAAATCTTCTTGATGTCTCTAAAGTAAATTCATGGGATGCGGGGCCCCAGAAAAGTGTCAGGATTAATAAGTGGGGACAGGAACAGTAAATAAGCTGGATATGGCATCCCATTGGAAGAAAACAATGGCGGTTGCACAGGTAGTTATACAAGATTCATTGAAATAATTTTACAAAACATTTTGTTAATAATAGTTTGAAACTGCCAAAGCTTTATGCACTTTTAAAAGAAAAAAAGTTGGTTTGTGATTATTAAACAACAAGTGTGGTAAGCAAAAAAAAGGAAAGTAAATGGAGTATTATGGAAATAAATAAGGAACAACAAGCTGTAAGATAGCCATTAAGCAAGAAACAAATTAGACAACTGTCTTTGAAAGTATATAGATGGAATAAATGAAGAGAGGGGTGGAGAGTGGAGCAAAGATGAGTTTCTATATAGACAAGGACATCAGCATCATGCAGATGTGATACTTTATTTTAAGGAAAGAGGGGTTAGATAGGAGATTGTATATAGCAGCACTGTTGTTTCAATTGCAGGATAGTTTTGTTAAGTTTTTAAAATAATCTACGTTGCCTCATGAAAGATGTTTTATTGGGGAATTAATTGGCATGACATGGCAGATAGAAATCATTTATGTTATGGAGCAGAGAAGTCATGGCGGGGGCCTAGTTTGTTAAATGCTACAAATCAATGGTGGATAGGATAAAGATGTTGTCCTGGAATGTCAATGGCCTTGTGGATGAGAAGAAGGACAGGATAATCTACTATATTAATAAGTGAAATATAGAAATAGTTCTGTTCCAGGAAACACATCTAGGCAAGAAAGAAAATGAAATCTTTATTCAAAGAACACACTGGATTAGGGTTTATACACAGGCTATAGAGAGCAGAAAGAGAGGAATAATTATTTTAACCAGATACTGATCAACTACAGGATGTTGAAACTCTCAGAGATAAAGGGAGCCAGAATCTCCTAATAAGGGGAAATTGGACAAGTAAAAGGCTTACCGCAGGAAATGTATATCTTCAATCTAGGACTACAAAAAAAGGAGATGAAGCAAATTGTTAAGGAGATTGCCAGTTTTCACTAGGGTATTCTTCTTTTTTTTGGGGGGGGGGGCTTGGGATATGTTGACCAGTAAGTTTGATGCCATCAGGGGAACAAGAGCTAGACAAATACATCTGAAAGAATGTATATGCAACAGCTTTGCCAGGCATTTGGTATGACAGATATGGAGAAGCTTATTCTGAGCAAAAAGACAATCACCTATTACATGAAAGGTGTGGACACTGGTCTAGGCTTGACAGCTTTTATATTTCCAGTGAACATTAGTGTTTGGTTAGGAATATGGATACACACCATAAATTACAGTCAGACCAGTACCATGGCTATCCATACAAGACAGTGGAAGACAGGAAGTGTATGGGGGAAGTCCAGACAAAAACAACACATTTTTCAAATGGAAATAAGCAAGCAACTGAGAAGGTCATATAGTAAAAAAGGACTAATAATGGATTGAAGAGAAGGTACAAAGAACAAAATAAAGGATTATCTGGGAGAAGAAAAGGGAAGGCAGTGGGTGGATAATCACCAGAAGTGAGCAAACTAATTAAAGGACTGCAGGAGAAAGGGCAGATGGTGGCAGCTTTAGAATGGATGGGACTGCAGGACCTAGAAGACAACTGGAGGAAAGTAGTCAAGGAGGGAATCTTGAGGAAGCAAACAGCAGTCAGACAGAAGTTTTTTCCTAATACTTCCAAACTACATAAAGTGTTGGCTAATAAGCTGAGGCAAAAAAAAAGGAAGGGAGTATATTGCAATGAAGAGACTCTCTTACTGGTCAATTAACAAGAGACCTGATACAGATGGGGACATATTTAAACACTTCATTAGGAATTATTTACAGAGCAGGAAGTTGAGCTAACATGTACACAGAAAGTTAAGAAATATTTGCTAAGATTAAATTAAAAAAATATATATCAAAAGAGGAAGCACAGATGTTAACTGGGCAAACTACTAGACAATATATATAAAGGCAATTGAAAAGACAATCTGTAGGGAAATCACCTGGTTAGGATGGGGCTCTGGTGGAGATTTGACATACGAGGGTCCAGGATATCATCAAAGTACATCATCTTTTTATTGAAGTACTAGAAAAAAGAAAGAAAGGTCTCAGGATCCTGACAAAAATCTGTAATCTCAGTATTACTCAAGTAGGGGGAAGACCTGTCTAATCTGGGCTCCTATAGTTCTACAGTGATCCTGAAATATGATTATAAGGCTCTTGCATCTGCTATTCAGGGACAAATAGCAAAAAGTTTTCTAGGAATAATTATCTTGGATTAGTGTGGTTTTATCCAGAGGAGGCAAACAAAGAAGCTGAAACCTTCAACAATCACTCTTGATGGTGGGGGTGGATACCAAAAGATATTAAGTAGGGTCCCCTGGGATTTTCTATGAGAAATACTAAATTAGTTTGCTTTTCCAAAATAACTAATTTTACTGCTTAAGGAATTGAATAGAGGAGCCAATGCTAGCTTAACTTTTAATGGGAAAATAGCTCAAAGGATCATAGTTAGGTAAAGGACCAAGTAGGGGTGCCCCCTGTGCCACTGATGTTTGCCTTATATCTAAAACCATTAGCTGCAAAGATTAGGACTTCAGGCATATATGGATGGTGATGAAAGACAAGGGATTATAAGATGACGATGTTTGCAGATGAAGTTTTGGTGTTCCTATAAAGTCCAGGGAAGGATTAAGTGAGACTTCCAAATGTTCATGCATTTTGGAAGTATAAGTGGATATAAGATGAATAAGCAGAAAACTAAGGCCATTTCAGTTAACTATTCCCCATCATATCATTTGGTCCAAGGCTTTCCAACCCTGTGGGATCATTACAGTATGAAATACTTTGGGATTTGAGTGGTGAGGAGTGTGGATAATCCCTAGTGGAGGCTTGGTTTGAGATGTGGGAGAAGATACAGAGCCTAGTACAGAAGTAGGAAAAGATTTTAGGTAGATATAGACCATAGAGTATTGGTTGTAAAAATGTTTATAGTTCCACTTATTTTGTACTTTGGGCAGGTGTTTCTACATTTTCAAGGGGAGAGCAGATGGAAAAAACTAACAAAGCTAAAATCAATTTTTTTTTCTGGGATGGAGGAAAGACCAATGTGAAATGAAAAATGTTAGGTAGACCTTGTGATGAAAGGGGTGGAGGGCTGCCAGATTTGCAAGAGTATCATATGACTACAAAATTAAATTTAGGGTTCTATCTTCAAGATGAGACATATTTAGCTAATTGGAAATAATTTAACTTTAGATGAGAGTATGGACAATGAGTTGGTTATAAAAGCAGGAATTTGGGTGGTTTAAAATAGCAGAATAAGAAAGGATAGTTATAAGTACTAGTTGAAAAATGTGCCAGAAGAGAAAGTTATAAGAAGATGGGGTAGATGGTGGGAGTTTAAGTTGGATGCAACTAGTACTAAAATACTGCTTACAAAGAAGCAAGAACGTATATTCTTGGGAATAATTAAGAAAGGGAAATATCAGGATGACATGAGGGGGACTTAAGTGAGTAATATAGACTACCACAAATTAGTTGGATACAAATATCTGGTCTCCTAGTTATATGTCAGAGATACAACAAAGAAATGTAAAGAATGAGCAAAAGCTTGTCAGTTTGAATTCAAATACTCCAGGAGGAGAGGGAGCAAAAGAGCACCAGAAACAGGTCAATAAGCAAAATCTACAAGGCTAAAATAACAATTGAAAGGGAAAACATTAAGGAAACAATGGTATTTATGTTAGAGCGGGATATGAAAATGACAGATATAGGAGAGTATTCATGGAAGATATGTGAAGTACCATTAAAAGTGACTGAACTGAGAACATTTCAAATCTTTGGATGGAAGTGTTTGCACAGATACTTCCATAACCCACGTAAACTCAAGATGATATTTCCAACATCTAACACAAACTGTTAGAGATGCCTGGAAATGGCAGTGGGAGATTGGAGACACATTTTATGCAGTTATAGTAAACTACATAGTTTCCATTTATGACTATTTTGGTTGAGAGAATACTGAAAGTTTGTTAACAGAAGAAGCAAAATGTTTATTAAAAATATCTATGGAAACCAGACAACCAAACCCCAGAAGGGAACTGGTAGCATTGTTTTGGCTAATCTCCAAGAAATTGATAAATAGAAAATGGAGGTAATTGAAACCTCCCAAATAAGAGGAGGTAAAATCACTAATGAAAGAGCTTAAGCAACAGGAAGAATAACTGTTGAAGGGGAAAAAGAACAAATATCATAGGAATAAAGGAGGTTATAGAACATGACCTCTGGGCAACTCATAAAGGGATACTTTATTGGAACTACACCAGAAGAGTCATTGCAGAACTGTACAGCAAGAAGTAATGCAATTTATCACACAACAAATGAAGACAAACTAAATTCCAGTGCCATCTGGCCAGTTATTTGGCCTGGTTACTTAGGAAAGGATACATCAGGGTCAGGATTCATGTGGGATAATTAATAAGATGTATTGACTGCCCAATAAACTAATACTGGTCAAAACTGCTGCCACTTAATATGTAACACACCATGTATAATGTCTGTACCGATTATCATATTGGAGCAAAATCTACAAGAAATGCCAGTTTCTGAAAAAAAAAAAAAAAGAAAAGAAACACCGCTAGGAAAAACAGTAACATATGGAGACTTAAATTTACCTGACAGACTGGAATAATACACTTTATGACATTAGTAATGAAATTATTTGCAATCTATATAAAGGGACAGTAATTGGTGCAGACTTGTAAACAGACCTACCAGGGAACAGAATATTCTGAATATTGTATTCCTAAGGAGACAATTGTTACTTCATGTCAGATATTACCACTTTTAATGTACAGTTTTCATGGATTATAAAGGCAAAACTATTGCTAGATAATCCTGCCAAATTGAAATCTAAACCAATAAACAAAGATTAATAACAGACTATAAGAAAAAAAACACTCACTATAGAAAACTAATAGGAATAATGCATTCAGTGCAAAGATGGCAGATGAAATGTGGCAAGTTTTAAAAGTCAATTTGTTTGAATACAAAATTATCCCCAAAAAATGTTCCACATCAGGATCTAGGCATACAAGGTCAGGAGGATACATTTTCATAATAACAATATACTTAATTAAGATGTGAGGTGAAAAAAAATACAAACGCACACACACACACACACACACACACACACACACACGTGTGTGTGTGTGTGTGTGTGTGTGTGTGTGTGTGTGTACATGGAGATGGAGATGAATTATAACTTTTAAAACTGAATTAAATAAATATACTGGTCAGATAAATTAAACACTGAGTGAGGCAAAATCAGGAAAAAATCAAAGAAAGTTTATATAAACATACTGACCATGACAGGAAAGCACGTTATAGATACATGAGATGAAGCAAAAGCTGAGACATGCAAATCAATAAACTATGTATAGATTCTCAAACACAACAGATAGTAGATATATGTATAAAATGCTACTCAAAACTGTTTGGCTCCACAAAGGGGTGGTAGTGATTCGTGCTAGTAACATTCAAGGAACTTGAGATACTGAAATTAAATTATATTATATTCAAAACATATTATGCAAACTGGGCCCTAACAAATCACAAAGTGGAGACAGGATTAGTAGCAATAACCTGAGAACACTTCAGAATGAATACATATTATCATTACATCTCCTATTCATTAAGTATGGGCAGATTCATCAACAATGAAGACATGCTCTTGTTCAACCCATCTTTAAGGGAAAAGGGACTAGAAGAAACCCAGGATCACATAGATACCCAAGTGCACTTCCTACATGTGAAAAAAATAGAGGTTAATTTAAATAAATTAGTGTCATAACTGAAAAGTCTGGGACTTGAAATTGCAAATGAGTATGCATGTGTTGAAAACAGTTCTATAACTACCTGTAACGTGCTGTTCTATAATGGTAAAATAACATCTATAAAATAAAGAGTGTGCTGCAATATAATTTATGTAGACTTATCTTCAGCCTTTGTTTGGGACATACATAAAGCACTGATTAATAATTAAAAAGAATAGGTAGTAATGCAATTTTTATAACATAGATAAGTTAGTGGTTAAACATAATACATTGCAACTATCATAGATCAGTTGGACAGATGAAATTCTAGGTTATAGTCAGGGCATCTTGCACGGCTCCATCCTGGGTCCATAGTTGTTTAAGTTGTTTCTTTCTTCTTTCTTCTTTATTTTTAATGTGAGGTTTTCTACAGTATGAATGCAGATGCTTCAAAAATGGGAAAACTGATTATATCTGTTACAATTAGGAAATATCATCAACTATGTCATTTCGGCACAGGAGAATAATTTGCTAATAAATACATTGATAGCCAAACATGTTACATTTGGAAGACCTAGACTGAAGAATTAATATTTACTACAGCATATAATGATTGAAACTATAGATTCACTTAGTGACCTGGGTATATGAGTAGATCCAGCTTTGAAATTTCCTGATGATATCAGTCAATTGGTTAATGATAATTAGAAAACTATAGGCTTTATAAAAAGATTGATGAAGGTTGGAAATCAAAAATGACGAAATTGTTGTTTATAAGTTATACTATTTCCAGACTACAGTATGAAAAAATAATATGGAAATCTTATATGGAAATTATCAGGACTAGTTTGTAAGCAGTACAGTGGAAATATTCCAAGGCCATTCATGGATGTAAAAATGTAAGTTATTAACAGACATTAGTGTATCGGAACTTGTACAGAGTCTCATATAGATAAAGAAGAGTGTGACCTTACTCACGTATAGATATATATATATATATATATATATATATATATATATATATATATATATATATATATATATATATATATATATATATATATATATATATATATATATTTATATATATATATATATATATATATAAATAACATTTAAAGACAGCTATCTCTGAAAATGCTTGTGGTTATCAAAGTGTAGCACATAACCCAACCTACATAGGAAAATCTTTGTACTAAACGGTTCTCTGAGGGAGTAGCTAGTGCATGGAACTGACTACCAAACTTTATTATGTATGTACTATCGTGTGTGTGTTTGCACTTAACCAAGTGCAGCCAATGCTCTCAGATTGCTGTACCTTAGACTGAGAAAATCTCTGAGATACCACTTTGTTAGAGTTATATATTCATTCATTTTTACACTTTCTTTGTTAATAGTCTAAGTATCACAGTTTTCATCCTCACACATTAAAAGGCATTCCAGCCTAAAGTATAGGATACATATTACATTAACTATATACCATTTAGCAATTCTAACAACATATCAGAGGAGGATTCTAGAAACAAAGCATCCATTTTCCCCTTTCACATTTTGATAATCTGTTGATATTGTATTTTTGCCTGTATGTGAATGCACTATGCTCATAGTGAATTATTCAGATTTAAACAGTGTAAAGACAACTTTACATCTGATGAAATATAGCTCTGTGACTTGCATTCTGTTCTATGTAAGCTCACATTATCCAAAACTCTGTAATCATGTTTATTATAATCGCAAAAAAGACTGCTGAAGCAAGGATCCAGGATTTCAAAAACAATATCACATCAAACGATGGTTACTAGCAGTACTGTCTTTAATACAACACAAGCGCTTTCACACAGAGCTTCATCGGGTGTATGTACAAAGAACTAAAACACACCTTTTTAAACACATAATTGCATCACATGACTTGCATTAATCAAATTTAAAGGTATAAACATTCATTGAAATAAATTACTTTATATAGCAAAATTTAGACACATACAAAACTAAAAAATATGTGTTAAAAACATAAATCTATTATAAAAACAAGAATCTATTATAAAACAGGACTACCTACATAGAGCTCTTTTGCCAAGAACAAGTTTCATGGGCACACATTCATTAAGCCCATGTCCACGATTTGCTCTAAGCATAACTATCTATTTTGCCTCCATCTCCTCTGTTCTGGCCCTAATATTTCCACCCCTTAAATTCTCATAAGTTCTACATACAACCATGAACTGAAATTTATGCTGTTCCCCCATGCTTAAAACATGTTTCGCTAGAGCATTGACACATGACCCTTTCCTAATGTGGTAAATATGTTCCCTAATTCTTTCTTTTAAAGTCCGATCTGTCTTACCTATATAGAATTTATTGCAAAGTGAACAGCTGGCCAAATAAACTACATGTGTAGTCTCACATGTGGCGCTGACCCTAATATCAAAAATGTTCCCAGTATCTGGATGTTAAATACTTCTTTACTAATGTATATACATTGTGCACATTTACCACAAGGTTTAGTTCCAAATACTACCTTATCATGAATTATGCCTCTAGCATTGCATAATCTTCTCCTCAAACTCTTTTTATTCCTGAATGTAAATTGAGGTTTCAGTCCTACTAATCCACTAATCTGTGGATCTGTCACTGATATCTTCCAATGTTCATTAATGATATCTGTATATCTCCTAACATCTCTTGAATAAGGCACACAAACTTTAAGCTTATTGTCCTTCCTACTTTCTACCCTAAGGGGTCCTTCCGAAAAATATGACCTTGCTCTTGTCTCCCTTAACTGTCTGACAACCACAGCACTGTTCTGGATCATATTTTGATCATAGCCACTTTCTAAAAGTTCACAACCAGTTCTAGCTATTTGCCTCTCATATTCATCATATTTAACACTCAACCTAAAAGCTCTAAAAAAACTGGTTTTGAGCTACATTCTTAAAAACATATTTAGGATGCATGCTATCTCTAGATAATAAGTTATTCACATGACATTCCTTTCTAAATAATGTAGTAGAAATTCTGACAACACCATCCTTCTCTATAAAAACATCTAAAAAACTAATGCCCACATCTGAATAATTCATCGCCAAACTATTTTTGTTAGAGCATGAACTCCCCATCGCCACACCAGGAATTTAACTTTGAAGCATATGTTTCAGCAAACGCAAGAAGACCATGCTTTTAATTTTAGGAAACCTAGTACCAATGTTCCTAAACAAAGCGCACTCATTAATGCATTTGAACAAATATGTATTTCAGATTTATATAAAGTGTATAATGATTGTAAATATAAAAGTAAATAGCATAACTTGGATAAAGATGAATTTAAAGCTTTGCAGCAGTTAGAAAATGATGTAAATCTGGTCATTAGACCAGCAGATAAGGGTGGCCAGATTGTGTTATTGGATATAATAGATTATGATATATTAATGTATGAAATGTTGGATGACAAGAAATTTTATCAAATAATTACACCAGCGCAAGTCACCACAATGGTTGAAACTGTTACTAGACAGATTAAATATATGGAGCATATCAATTTATTGAGTAGTGAACTGGTTAAATATTTCACAGTCTGTAAGTTCATCATACCTAAGATTCAAGGGCTACCTAAACTACATTAAAATTCTAGTAGACCACCTATGAGACCGATAGTCTCAGGCAGTGGATGGTGCACTGAACCTATTTCAATCTTTTTGGAGAAGAAATTGAGGCCTATGATTGATATGTCTGTATATGTTTTAAAAGATACAGCGCACTTTGTACATGACTTATATGGATTTACTAATCAGGGTGTAGTGAATGAGAAATTTATTTTTGTTACTTTGGATGTTGTTTCTTTATTTACAGTTATTCCTAATGAGGTAGGTGTTGACTTTTTAAGGAAATTGATGGTTAAATTTGGATTATTTAGTGCAGGTGAAATTGTGTTGTCTAAAAATTGAGTATTGTGCTTACGAATAATGTCTTTCTATTTAAGGATCAGATATATTGGCAAAAAAATGGTGTGGCGATGGGGGAGTTCATGCTCTAACAGTTATGCGAATGCTGTTATGTTGATATGGGAATCAGAGCATTTATTGAAAGGACCCTTTAGTAATTTTATTTTATTTTATAGAAGATTTGTAGACGACCTTTTTCTTTTGTGGAAGGGGACCATAGCACAATTATAGAATTTGTTCAGTATATTAATGAGTCAACACAGTTTTTGAAGTTTACCCTGAATTATTCAGATGTGGGCATTAGTTTTTTAGATGTTTTTATAGAGAAGGATGGTGTTGACAGAATTTCTACTAGATTATTTAGAAAGAAATGTCATGCGAATAACTTATTATTATGATTATGCAATGCTAGAGACATAATTCATGATAAGGTAGTATTTGGAACTAAACCTTGTGGTAAATGTGCACAATGTATATACATTAGTAAAGAAGTATTTTTTAAACATCCAGATACTGGGAACATTTTTGATATTAGGGTCAGCGCCACATGTGAGACTACACATGTAGTTTATTTGGCCAGCTGTTCACTATGCAATAAATTTGATATAGGTAAGACAGATCGGACTTTAAAAGAAAGAATTAGGGAACATATTTACCACATTAGGAAAGGGTCATGTGTCAATGCTCTAGTGAAACATGTTTTAAGCATGAGGGAACAGCATAAATTTCAGTTCATGGTTGTATGTAGAACTTATGAGAATTTAAGGGGTGGAAATATTAGGGCCAGAACAGAGGAGATGGAGGCAAAATGGATAGTTATGCTTAGAGCAAATCATGGACATGGGTTAATGAATGTGTGCCCATGAAACCTGTTCTTGGCAAAAGAGCTCTATGTAGGTAGCCCTGTTTTATAATAGATTCTTGTTTTTATAATAGATTTATGTTTTTAACACATAGTTTTTTAGTTTTGTATGTGTCTAAATTTTGCTATATAAAGTAATTTACTTCAATGAATGTTTATCCCTTTAAATTTGATTAATGCAAGTCGTGTGATGCAATTATGTGTTTAAAAAGGTGTGTTTTAGTTCTTTGTACATACACCTGATGAAGCTCTGTGTGAAAGCGCTTGTGTTGTATTAAAGACAGTACTGCTAGTAACCATCGTTTGATGTGATATTGTTTTTGAAATCCTGGAGCCTTGCCTCAGCAGTCTTTTTTGCGTTTGTGGATTTGTATTTTGTATCTGCGGAGGTGCCTGGGGTTTGTTGTGCGTTTTTTGTTTCATGTTTATTATAATACTTATCTGCTAAGCACTGAAAAATATGAAACAGTAGAATATAACATTACAAATAAATAATAAATACATAAATAAATAATACAAATATAAATAAATTATCTTACAAGACTAAAATAATTTTTAAAGTGTTCTATAATCATGAGCCTGTGTAAAGAACTTTTGACAACAGATAGTAATTATAAACAAAATGGAGTCTGGTCAGCTCAATCAAATGAGAGCCAAAACTCCATTTTCAAACCAGGCAATTCCAACTTCAAATGGTTGAAACTCCTCCATCCTCTCAACTCCTACTCAAAAGATGTCCTCCTGACTAGTTCAAAGAGACAAAATGATTGTATCCATTCAATAATCCTACAGTTTAGACCCACCAAGTCCCCAGCTGGAACAGAATCGTCAAGGCAGCATCACAAACACTGCACTGTGGAAACAGAGTATCCATGACAGGCAGCACAAAGCAGGAAATCCACCATCCCACACAGAAAAGCACCAAGCATGGAAGGCAGCTGTCATGAGGAAGTGAGATTTGCTCTATAATGAAAGATAAAAATGGAGGATATCCAGTATGAGAGCAGATCTTTTCTCACTTCACTCTTTATCATCAGAAAGTGGCACCTGAATCAGATCATCAGTACTATGTGAGCAGGCTCACAGACACAGCCATCTCTGGTGGCCCCACTGTTGAAGTCTGCAATGACTATGCCTGTACTGCAATATATTGAAAACAGTGTTGCTCAGCAATTCTTGCAACCTCTTCAGTCACCCAGTAGTCTTTACAGCCTATTATCAGAATGCCAACTTCTATGTATTATAAAAAAAAAAAAAAATCTTAATCACAGATACCTACCTACCTATGATGTCAGTCTCACTCCACATTCTATGTTATAAACATGTTGTTCTGAAAAGCAATTTTAGCTAGCATGCTATATCAGCAGCATAATGGAAAACACATGATAGTGAAAAAAGTCAGAAGTCTTGAAAGTTATCCCTGTATTATCTAAGAGTAGATTTCTTGGTTGATATCCCATACAGTTTGAACAATATATTTATATCCTCTTAAATTGTGCCATCTTTTGGAACAGTTGCTAACTTCCATAGCAGTTAAAATATATTTATACCATAAGACCTAATTAGTAAGTTACATTTGATACTAGAAAAGTGTTCCAGTCTTCTAATTTTAATCCAGTATTGGCAGTAACTCTACTTTTGTCCATTTTTTAACATTATTCATGAGATGAGGACCCCATAATATTACTTCAATTATTCTTTTGACAGAGTATTCTGGGGCTACTACCTTTATTCAAATGGGGTTCCCCACAGGAAGTCTTCACTCACTCAACATAATCACCTTTGAAACTCATGCTACGCTGACATTGCCTTCTACTGCCCAGAATTATAAACTCAGAAAAAAATAATCACCGACTACCACTTGGCAGTGTCAATAAGGAGTCATAATAATTACCCGCTGTTGTTTACATTTTGTAACAAATGTGATTCACTTAGAATTTGAATTAATTGTTCTAATCTCTTCTCATTTCTTCACAGGGATTACCCCAGTTACTTATTTAATGTTTCACCATTCTATATACTAAATATTGTATTACACAAAGTTTTACAACTGCTTCACAGGTGAAGATATGAATGGGATTAAGGAAAGAAGAACCAAAGGTACTATAAACCTGCCACTGGAACTCATTACTTTCCCACGCTTGATTGATATTACACCACATACACCTATGTTTGTATCTCCTTAGATCTATTTAAAACATTCCCTTTATTGCAGTGTGCAGGTAAGCCAACTGCTCTTTCAATTCAGATTTAGTTAGTATTTGCATCACAAGAGAAACACGTCTGTGTACATTCTTCAGTAGAGACATGTTTGCCCTACATCTATTTGCAATCTATATAGCAAATCGTTTTTCAAGTAGTAAAATCTAAATCTAATATAAACAATAAGCTTTTGCAGTTTGTTGAGTTACACTGTGAACACAGTTAGTTTTTGCTTGCAGGGTAAAATCACCCTGAAATATATATGAGTTAATATCTTATTTTTATGATATATTTTAAAGGAGGATCTTTCTTTCAGAAAAGAGAATGATGTACACCCATAGTTTTCAAGCACTCTGTTAAATATCTAGAATACATTCCAATTGAAGTCACACTTTGAAACACCAAATATCCTGGATCAGAAAATAGGACTCATACTTTGAAGAGGCTGTTCAGTATTGCCTAACACGTTTCATGAATATGTCCTCTACTATATATTAAACCACACCAACACTGTGAAAATGAGAGCACACGTTAATATACAGTGCTCAAAATTCTTAGTTGTAAATATCCCAACAGTATCATCTGGAACATAACCCATTTATCATTTCATCTATCTCACGGGACTGCATAACCTGGATCACTATGCTCTGTTTTCCCTTCCATATGTAGCCACAAATGCACACACATTTTCTGTTCCCAAGAATGAATAACATCATGGTACATGCATTACATGGCAGAATGACCAAGACACGGTTAAGAATAAATAAAACCAGCTAATACATTTCCTTATATTAACTATGTATCTCTGAATAGGGAACATGCAGTACTTGGTAGAAAAAATAAATTATTTCCTTACACTAAAACCATTTTGATAACCATTTGAAATGTCAGGACCTGTTACAGTGAGTCCCAAAATGTGGAAACTGAATGACTGAAAGATTGGATTTACATACACTAAGTTCAAGATGCCATTTCTCTGAATATCCCCTTTTTTCTGAGGTATGGCAATCTCAGCGTAGGTCTATATATAAGTTTGAAAGGTGTGGCGGGGTTGCCCCCCTGTAAAATGAAGTTTTAAGGAGAAGAGTGATTTTCAAGATTCACTCTTCTCTGGATTTTTGGTCTTTTTTTTGTTTTGACTTTTTGGCACTTGGCATTTCAAGTGCCAACATTTCAGTACAGAGCCTATACATTTCTGATTATAGAACACATTGTCATCTTGTCTTATCAGAAATTAAAAAACTAGTATAACTTTACATCAGTAAGATAAAGTTACCAAAACTAAGACTTAATTCAGAAAGATACCAAAGCCATGGGTTACCTTGAAAGAAAGAAAACAATAATATATTTTTCTTAAACAGACAGTTCACCCAGCAAATCACTTAACAGTATATGAATTTAGACAGGAAAACCCCATTGTTCTAATGAAAAAAACAAGGATTTGTATAGCTGTCTAACCATTAGAAAAATGCACACAAAGTATATTAACTCCTAATGTGTGTGTGTGTGTATACATATATATATATATATATATATATATATATATATATATATATATGGGTCTATATGACTTGGTCGACAGTTCATATGATCGACTGTTTATTTGGTCGACAGTTCATTTGATCGACAAGCATTTTAGGTGGGGGGCTTCACCCCCACACCCCCCAATGTGGGGGGCTGTGCCCCCCCCCAACTATATATATATCAACTCCAGGGTCACACAACATTGGGGAAGGGGGCAAATGCTTGTCGATCAAATGAACTGTCGACCAAATAAACAGTCGATCATATGAACTGTCAACCAAGTCATATAGACCCATATATATATATATACATAAACACACACAATATATATATATATATATAGATATATATATATATATATATATATATATATATATATATATATAGATATATATATATATATATATATTTTTTTTTTTTTATTTAACATTTGTTTAACAGGAAAGTCCAACTTGGAATAAAGCCAATTTTCAGCAGAGGCCCAGGGAGAAACACTCCAGACGCATATCTTTGTAATGTGGAAGGAAGCTGGAGTACCGGGAAAAAACCCACATGAATGCAGGGAAGACATGCAGACTCCACACAGAAGGCACTCCAGCTGAGAATTGAACCAGAGAATGTCTGGCTATGAGGCAAGAGTGCTAATGCTGCACCACTGCACCATCCCATCCAATAGAATAAGCACCTATATTGTTAGTATTTTATATATATATATATATATATATATATATATATATATATATATATATATATATATATATATATTAAAAAATAAATAAATATATATATATGTGTGTGTGTGTGTGTGTGTGTGTGTGTGTGTGTGTGTATTTTTATTTATTTATTTATTTATTTATTTATTTGTTGACCTGGAAAGTCAAACTGGGACAGGACCCTATTTTCAGAGGAGGCCTGAGGAGAAAAGCTCAACAAATGCATTATGATTCCACGGTATTTTACAAGAATTTATAGAAATTACAATGCAATACAGTACAATATAACAAAATGAGGGACTAATAAATTGTGGGAAGTTACAATATCAGACAGAAAAATACTAATTTACAAGATATATATACATACACATATTTTGTTTTGAAAATATTGAAATAGGTTGAAAGTTAAAAAAGCATCACTAGAGGGGCATTGTTAGACTGAAACAATAAAGGGAAAGAAAAAATCACTAGTGGAGTAGTTTTAAAGGGGTGAGGGGTGAGAATGATAGTTAAAGTTATTGAGATTTATAGTAAGAGCAGAGTTGTTTAAAATAACTTATAGATCAAAAGAGTTTCCTACTGGTTTCGATGGGTAAATATTGGGGTAAGCTAGAGGAACGTTCAAGGAGAGTAGGATGTTTATCTATTTGGATAGCTGCAGGGGCAGATTTTAGTATTTAGTAGGCAGTTCTTTAGGGTGGGTTTAAATTTGCTAAAGCAGCTAATGGTAGTTATGTTGGTTGGAAGTGAGTTCCATAGTTTAGCGACAGTGTATGAGTAAAGGCATTGTCAGGCTCATTTGTTTGGTACATGTACAGTTATGAGTTGTTTATTTTTAGAGTGAAGGGTTCTAGTGGGGTTATAGGGTATTGAAATGTTCTTAAATGCAGGGCGTTGTTTGGATTGTAGATGATTTTATGTGCTATGTACAGATGAATGAGGTTAAGGTGATGTGGAAATTGCACCCATTTTAATTCATTTAAGGCTTGGCAGTGATTTGATGTGATATATATATATATATATATATATATATATATATATATATATATATATATATATATATATATATATGACAAGAGGCAGAGAAAACATCAAACCTGAAATGCAAATCCTGCAAACATGGAAATGGCAGCCCTGTATATAGGTTACTTTGTTGTCTGGCTGCAAAATAATTTAGTAAAGCAACCTGAGACCCTGTTGTCCATGAAGGACATACACAGATTTCCAAGGGGTGCTTAAAGAGATAACTACCAGAAAGCCTTTCACATCATTTGAATGACTAATTGCAGCTGTTACCAGTGCAAACATTACATGCTATACCCTTATGCTTATTAGAAAATCATAAACAGTTGGATATCAGGTTTACTTGTATCGAAAGAACAATTATTGTAAAGACAAAAAGTTAACTGACTTTCACTTAGGACTGAAGTATCCAGCATGGATGCGGTAAATTTATATATGTAATTATCTATTTAATCATTTACACATTTACATATCAGTTTAATTTTTCTTTGCACTTTGTAATGTAGCTGAAACCCAATAGGAATATGTAATGTTTGATAGCTGACTGAGCAACTCTGTGTGGTCATATGACTTGCTTATTCAATGCAATATGAAAGGAAAGGTTTCAGATATTATTAATAGTTTGTTGCATCGTGCGTATGTTCTTCTAGGTTAATTTTCTGTATCAGTTATCGTATTTCATCTTTATGATTTTCCTTAAGACTAGTTATAGACTCCTTCTTTAATCACTTTACTTAATACTTTAAAACGTTCTGTTCTGAAAAAGAATTCACTCATTTTCTTTCTTCAGAGGGTATGTCGGAGCTCATTATTGTTCATACAAAAGTTTTTAATAGTTTCAGAGGCAGTTACAAGGCATGCAGCCCAGGAGACCATTAAGTAGCCTAGTCCAAATTCCCAAATGCACCATAACTCTGTCACTTGCTCAAGATCATACAGTAGGTAAAAAGATTCAATCCCTATACCCTTTGAACAGGAAGAAGCTTACAAACAAGTCAGACCTTAAATCTTCTGTGCTAACTGCTAGCCTATTTACTTTGTTCATTCTTGTAACCATTTCACTATCACTGTGTCATTGACATATGTCTTGGCTTGTTAATAACTTTCCTTAGATTTTAAGAAAAGGGAAATTAAGAAGCATATCTCAATTTTGATTATCCAGCATGAAAAATGAAGTATCTTTATGTACATGCAACAGTCACCACCAACACACTTGTAAATAGTCAGAATACAAATGATTAGCTTGAATCTGTGTGTGTTTCAGTACATATATATGACTCTATGTCATTGCACTGACTCTTCATTTCATTGAAAGTCAAATCGTCAAGCCAATTTCTACACCCTCATATGGGGGGGGGGGGTTGTCCGCACATTGATATATACAGTATGTATCTATATATCTATATATATATATATATATATATATATATATATATATATATATATATATATATATATATGTGTGTGTGTGTGTGTGTGTGTGTGTGTGTGTGTGTGTGTGTATGCAGATATAGATATACTAATTTCATGTTGCACAACTGCTGATAAAAGAAAAAAACAACAAATACAGTAAATCAGTGATGGAGAGCAAAGACAAGCATCAATGGAATTCTAAGAGATATAGAGGTTGATAAGTGCGGAATTTTGAGGCTTCATGTAATCAGCAAACTTCCTGGCTGCCCAACAGCATAGATCACCTCTGATCTGAGACTGTGGCCACTGTAGGAGTGATTGGTCATGCATGCACCTTCACAAAGCTTGGGAGATTTTCTGCTTTAATACTCTTTACAAGAAGGTCAGTGGTTCATCTGGGCAGATGACTAGCTATTTATCCCCATTCTATGTAACTGTTAGCATGGCTGTATAGTTTAACAACACGAGTGTTATTTTGTAGTATAGCTGACGCATGTTATAACAACTAATGAATAACTGAACAGTGTTATTAGGGGTGTGGCTAAATCACATTTCTTGGTATTTATGTTGCATCCAGGTATATTGTCAGGACCTGTTGATGCAGTATTTATGATAATATAACTAAACAATAAGAATGAGATCTGTTACTAATATAAAATGTTAGGTTCCAGGGATAATTTAGAATTGTTTTGAGAAAAATATGCATTGCATTGCAACCATCTTTGGTTCTAAATAAATAGAAAACAACAATGAGAACGAAATGTTCAACGCACCTGTCACGTTTCCATTTTCATTTTTTTCTCTCCTGACAGTTTTGCTCTTATTTTTCTCTTGATGTATCCTCTTTGTATATTCTTTGCATTGTACTCAGCCATTCTTCCAGGAACTATCAAAATGTCAACAAACCAAACAGATAACTCAATGTCACCCTATTAAAGACTTTCTTTGCATCCAGTGACATCGTCGTCACTTTCCTTTTTGCCTGTTGTGCAACCTTAACAATCATCAATGTTTTGATCAAATTATCTATTATCCTACAAACTCCGCAACAAACTCAGTTGGGTCCTCATATATCACTGATATAATTTTTTGGCTAAGCTATCTACCAATATCAGCATGAAATGCTTGCAGTCATAGTTCAAAATTTATATTGATCAGTAGGAGTATTGAGCAGCTGATTCTTTAGCTCCTTATGTCGCACTACTACCAAAGCTACTTTTCACATTGTTGGAGGTGACATTAAAAAATCTTCCATGTTTCTACTGCCTTGGCTTCCATCTGTTCTCATAATTCTATCGATAGTCCATCTACACCTAGTGATTTCCATTTCTTCATATTCTCTATCACTTTTATCAATTGTAATCTCATCATGGGAGCCATCTTAGCTGTTTAGTGAAATTTTGGCACTCATAACACTAAGATCTGACACACCAAAATTAAATGACTGAAAATGCAGAACAAGACCAAATAATAAATTCCACTTTTCTCCTTTAAACATGTTTTTTTGGAATGGACAAGTCCCACTGCATCCCCTGTATGGGGGACAAGTCCCTCATCACCTGAACTTATTCATACTAACTTTGAGTTCAATATACCCGAGAGAAAAGGGAATATTCCAAGAAATGGCCATCTCGGGATTGGTATATAGAAGTTCGTTTTCTGGCCATTCAGTCCCTGTATTTGCAACTCACTGAAGATGGTCTTAGCATTTCAAATATTTACCAAGTCTCTCATTCTGACTTCTTCAAATATGGTACCAACCTCCTTAACCTCTTTTCCTGTTATTTGGCTTTCACTTGCTCCTGCTTCACTTTTTTTCTACATAAAGCTGGCTATAGTATTTCCTAATCTTTCTAAGATATCTGACAAATTTCTTCTTAACACTTCTATTCCATCATCTCTCAGATCATAAATTCCCCTATCAACCTAAGCCTTACCATTAAAGCTTGAGATACTTTCAGCAAATTAGGAGAATGTACCTTTTCCAACCCCAGTCTTTTCATTTGCATTCTGTAGTTTATCCAGTCCTATATGTTTGTCTTAATTTCCCTTTCCCTCTTTAATTGAAGCTGGTCTTTTACAACTCCAAGTTGTTAAAACTCCCATAGTTCCTTCTTCATTGCTTTCCTAACTACACCAGCTTTTTTTCTTCTTCTTTTCTTTTCTTTCTTTCTTCTTCCTTTCTTCTATTTTTTGTTCCATATACCTTCTTTATAAAAGGCAGATTATGCCTACTCAACCTGATGGATGTCTTTTAGAAGGTAACCAAAGCAACGGATGAGGAAAATAGTTCACATTGCTTACTTTGACCTTCCCAAGGCATTTGACACAATACCCCACTCAGGCATTGGTGAGGTACAAACTTGTATGTCACCTGATCGATAGCCAGCTGGCTCAGAGATAGGACCCAGAAAGTTAGAATTGGGGAGTCCACCTCTACAAAGTGACCAGTCACAAGTGGAGTACTTGATCAGTCCTTAGACCACTCCTTTTTGGCATTTACTTCTCTGAAGTCAAGGTCAGTATCAGTGTTCTCTGCCTGACTAAATTTGCAGATTGCAAATTCGGAGCTGTCATTGGATCCCACACACTGACCCAAATGTTCTCCAGGAGGGGCTGACACAGACAAACACAAACAAACAACTGGTGTCAGAGCCATGGACTAAGACAAAATGCCAATAAATGCATAATAGTATCCTTTGGGAAATCATCCACCCCTGGTAACTATCATATTGACAACATGTCTCTTAGAGTTGACCTAGTAGTCAGGGATTTAGGGAGACACACAGATAGTAATCTAGCCTTTGGCCATCACATGTCTACAATTATGAGGAAACATTCTATGCTGCACAACTTATAAATACATTTATGGCATCTAAGTCGAAGGGAGTCATTGTTCCACTGTATTTGGCATTCATCATAGCTATCATTGAGTACAATGTCCCCTTTGATATGTACCAAACATCTGCAGAAAGTTCCTCACTAAACGAATACAGGGTGTTAGTAAAATATCCTATGCAGACTGCCTCAAGGCCCTATCCCTGTCTTCTGTCTCCTACAGGCTTTTGAGGGGAGCTGTGTGCCTGGCATACAAGGGCATTGTCAGAACACACTCTAATGGATCTCCTGCATGTCCACAAAACAAACAGCACCAGAATTACCCATTCTAAAGACTTAAACCTTGCCATGATATAAAAAGAACCTGCTGGAGAGCTCCTCCTTAACCCAATTCAAGTGCAACTTGGACAATTGGATGGGGAACAGGAAATTCATCCCTGGTTTGGCACCTATGTCTCTAATGGACACAGGCAACCTGTAAATGTTTTATCACACAGGCCCCTGCTTACACTTATCAAGGGTGTCTGAATTTGTCAGAGATTTAGGATGCATGTCTAGGCTTAAAATGGCCCAGTTGATCATTACCTTGGTAAACACCTATGAGCCTATGAACTCCCCCTTTGCAATTCGTCCCCTTCAGTTTTGGATTCATTATAGAATTCACTACTCTCTATTGTGCTAGCAGTTTCTGCTCATCTATCATTTTCAAGTCTATACTTAGAAGTGCATGGTCTAACAGCATCAGTGACTCAGACCTTACCTGATCCATTAATTCTCCCTTTTTTCTATTCCTATGTATGACCTGTCTAATCTAGCACATATATCATAGTCTCAAAGGAAAGTACTAGGCTAGCTACCCTTGCATGCCATTTTAAGCCTAGGCATGTTCCCCACTTGTGCTTGAATTACCCCATCCCATTTGGTGTTAGGTTAGTCTTACTCATCCCATGGCTGATAATTATATATTATCCCTATTATGAATAACTGGGATCATGCCATTGATATTGTGAGGGGACCTGTGGCTGGGACAAAGCATTTAGGAGCCATCCCTGCACATTTAGTAGTACAGGTGGTAGTCTTGGGGGATTTTTTTTAATACTCAACCATAGATCCAAGTAGCACTTGAATATGGACAAGAATGAGCTTTGTGCTATGTTGGTGGGGAGTCTGTTTCAGATCAATGGTATCCAGAGTTGAGATACACCACTCCCTCCAAACTATGTTGTTGATGTTACAGAAGAGTTTTAGATCCCTAGAATGACTATTTCTTATGCCATTAGACTTGCTGATGTATAGTAGGTCCATTAGTAATGGGGTGGAGATTGCCTTGCATGCCAGACATAGTTCACCTTTTAGTAGTGCCTTGATAATCAATAGGTAAATCCTCTATCCTTGATTTCTTCTTGTCACATTAAATTCCAAACCTCCTCCCTTCTTACCAATCAATTAGTCATACTAAGTCCATAGGAGACAGCATTTCTCAGACCTGTGCAGCAGGCAGCAAACCTGTGAAAGTCTGTGCAATTCTGCACAGATCAAAGCAAACCATTAAACCTCAGTGATGGCTGGAGCCATTTGTCCAAGCCAGGAACTAAGAAGGATTTTTTACACTGATAACTAAAGGAAAATCTTCAGTTGAGTAGATAAACTTGTACAGAAACCACAATTCAGTTGTAACTACAGTTACAGTCTGATCAGGGAAGCTGATCTCAGTAAAAAGTAGATAGTAATACTCTAAAACAATAGTAAAAAAAAGCAGTAATAAGACAACTTAGAGAATAGTAGCAAGTTATATATTTGCACTATACAGCTACCACTATTTCAACATGGATGACATATCTGCTTGAGTTGGTGTTAGTTCAGATGGATGTAAAAGATCCCATAGCACCTACTGAAAAGAGTAGTGGTTTTTTAATTAACAAACTATTTACAATACTATTTACAAACTTAGATATTTACAATTTATACAGTGAACAATTTTCTATTGCTTTCTGATATTGCCATACAGTCATAAATATCTTACTTTGCGTGAAGTTAAACATCTATCTTCATTATCTTTATTGGACATCCAGTCCTTTTTCAACAATCACCAACTAATTTTTCTTGAAATTACTGCTAGTCTTCACTTACTATTAAACATGATTTAATGTATACTTTCATTCTAAATGGTCCATACAATGTAAAATAATCTGTTATCTATTTTACTAATATATTTCTTATTTTTATGACTATAATATCCTTATATAATTATATCCATATTTAGTTCATTTACCTCCTTTATATTTTCAAATAACTTTTCTTCACATAATTTTCCCCACAATTTGCAACCTTTATACATTGCAAGAAAATATGTTCTGTGGTTTCTTCTTTATCACAATATATACAAAGTATTCAGTGTTTTTTTTAACAGAGGATATTTCCTTTTACTGGTAATTTATTAATCGCTAATCTGCATAAAAAATCCTGACATTCTATTTGATTATTAAACCATGTTTTTCCTACTTTTATAACTTTAACTTTTTTGTTCACTAGCTCAGCCCAAGGATTAACATAATAATATTGTGTCATGATATTTTTATACCACAAATTCCTCTCATGTTCTATGTCATCAATTTTTATTTTCCATAAAATATTTTTTCTTGATAAAATCTAATTTCTTCATTTAAAAATTCTTTTCCTATTTTGAATTTTTTAATATATTTCAGTGTCACTCATATTTGTACTTTAATAAACTTGCTACTAACTTTTCATCTTTATCATTTATTCAAAATGTATACAAATTCACAGAAGTGGCATAAGGAACTGGGTTTATTACTCCTAGTGGCATAAAGAACTGGGTTTATTACTCCTAAACCTCCATATTCCTTATCCATATATAAGACTCCTCTCTTCAATGGATTCAGACTTAAACTCCATATAAAGGAAAAAGGGTCCCTATCACATCATTGAAAATGCATTCTATCGAATGCGTCTTCACCGAACTGAAAATAGCGAACAGGCAAAATAGCAAAGTGGCTTTTCAGCAAATTCTTTCCCTTAGAAAGAAATTGCTTGGCCTCTTCATTAGTTTGCCGTGTTTTGCACTACAGTGTGGTCTCGGAGTATGGTCTCAGAGATTTCCTTATCCGGTATGGCTCCCGAACATAAATGTGCAATAGTTACTGACCTTAGGGGTAGGGTGCAAGTTAAGGTAAGTGCATATATAGTCATACATTTAGCATGCACCTTAGGGTTAGAAGTAGGGTTTAGTTAAGTGTATATATGTTTACTTTTTTTTTTTGAGGGAGTTAGAAGTAGGGTTAAGTTAGGTAGATATATGTTTTAAACTGTTTCCTTTTTTATTTTGGGTTAGAAGTAGGGTTAAGGTAGGTGTGTATATGTTTTAACTGTTTACTTTTTTTTTTTGGTTGGAACAGCAATTTCTTTCCCTAGGAAAGAAATCGCTGTTCTGAGCTGTTGATATTTTCAGCTTTCTGTGAAATAGGGTTGATCAATCATCGTTCCATGTTTTCAGAGTTTGATGATCTGATATAGACCCAGGAAAAAATACTGGTAGTATTTCTTTTTGGGTCTATATTATCTCCTTCAAAGTTTAAAACAAACATCATATACAGCAAAAATGCCATTCAGCAAATTCGCTATTGCGAGGCCTGCACCCCCATACCCCGCCACTAATTATAGGTACCAACTCCAAGATCGCACATCAGTGAGGAAAAGGCAAATTTTCTGATCTTTACTGAATTGCGATCATACTTTTAACACTTCACTGAATGGCATTTTTGCTGTGCATGCTGTTCGCTGTGTTAAACCTTCAAGGAGATAATATAGACCCTTTCTTTTTTATAGAGTATTGCAACATATCAACACAGCTAAATATGCAATCTTTCCCAGTATAACTGAATTAATCAAATAAGCATACATACAGCCTTGTATGTTTTCCAACTGCAACAAATCCCCTTTATTAATCTATTATTCAATTCAATTGCTCCTCACTTACATTTTACCCCAAATCTTATTCCTAACAGAAATTTCTTCAGTTGAAAAGGATATTCCTCCTATATTTACTATAACACTCAGTAATTTACTTTTTTATTTAAACATATGGCTATTATATTTAAATATTGTATGCAATACATAACTTCTTTCATCCAGACTATGTTTCTTGGAATCATTATAATGTCATCTGCATAAGTAAACATAACTGGAATTTTTATCCCTTCATTAGTAATATACAAAGCACCTTTCATATGCAAATGTACATCTCCATCTAATATATTCATAACTAATGCAAATAATATGAAACTAACATATGCCATTCTTTATATCTATGTTTTGCTTAACCATCATTCACAAAAATTCTTACTTTATTTTTATCATATGCTGAGCAACATACATTCTTAATTTTCTCACTGATGTTATACTCTTCCATAATTATCCACAAAAGTACATGCTGTACTGTATCAAATTCTCTACTTAAATTTCCTATCATGATCTTGGTCTCACCATTCCTGTTTATAATATCATGCACACTTTCCCTTACTATTAAGACTAATTCCTGACATCATTTTCCATTTACACTATATGCACTATCTTCCATAATTTTTCAGTTTACTTTCCATTCTCTTCTGAAATATTTTCATAAAAATGTTATAATCTGCATTACTTAAAACTAATGATCTCCAGTTTTCAATTTTATTGTATCTTCCCTTTCCCATACAAATTTAAGTATACCATTGCATTAATATTTACATATAAAACCCCGATTTAGCCATGCATTCATAATATTTTTTCTGCTAGTCCAAAAAATTCTTAAGACAATTATCCCAGTCCATCTGGTCTTGAACCAACTGCAAATTAACTTGTCTAAGCACCTTATCTAATTCATATAAGGACATTTCATTTTCTAATTCTTTATTTTTTTGTTCTGTTATTTTTTTAACATGACGTTATTTTGCTTTACCTTCTTTGTATCTTGAAACATTTTTCTTTACATAATATATTACATTATTCATAATTTATTCCTGAGAAATTTTCCCTCTCCTCTATCATCTTTTTGTTTCTCTCATTTTACTTATGCAACTCAAATAAGCTGATACCGTTTCTTGTTTACCTTGTAAGTAATATCTTTGCTTAAATAATAATTCTTTAATTTTCTCTTGATTATTGCTATAAATGTACTGTTCCATCAGATGATATTCTCTATCATTCCTTTCCAAATCCTTTAAAACATCTATGTACATTGTTTTATAATTAGTTTTTTTTCTGCTTATTTTGTATCTGACTGCCATTCCAAATTTTCTTTGAAAGCAAGCTACCACTTGGACCAGTGTTTATAATACAGATTAGTGAAAATGTTATCTTTCCATAATTCTGTACTTATTTTCTTTACAGTTTCATCCTATAATTTCTCATTTATTTTTTGTATTCCTTTTCTGAATCTGATATACTCCTTATTTTCTCATATTTCTATCCATATGGCTGAGTAATCTGAAAAGTGTCTCTCCCTTAGCTATAGTCAAACTTTGCGATATAACAAAAATTGATTTTAGTCTTATAAACACCTTCACTACATGTGCACAAATTATTATTCCAAATCTTTAAGATGGCACATTTTATAACTTCAAAAATTGTCTTTCCATCATTTCCTCTCTTATTTATTTCTCTCAAACCACAATTACAATCCTCTAGTAATATTATATTCATATTAATTTTACATAATCCAAAATTTTATGAAGCAAATTTTCTCTTTCTTTACTTGTAACATAGACATACAATGCTGCGATTATATATACTTCATTATGCCTTCTGACATCTACTATAGTTAATCTTCCCATCAATAAAAATGTTACATTCAATATTTTCACTGACTTCCTCAAAGTACAAGTATGCCAGAACATAATTCTTTTCCTAGGCTCAATATAGTATCTCCTCCCCAAAGTTTCTTTTTTTTATAATCTCTCTTCTTGTGTTGAAAAGTTTATCTGTCTGATTCACAAATGGCCAAATCTTACGCAGGAATAGTGTAGCAGCTCTTGCATGTAATATGGCTGTTGTGCAATCCAGGATAGGGCTGTTTTATGTACATGAGCAGCCCTATACTGTTCCTGCATAGAATTCTGTTCAGTATGCAGATCACCTCATTTGCTGGTGAAAACCACCCTCACCCCCATTAATGAAACCACCAACAAAAACTACTCCAAAGCCAACTTCATGCTTCTTAAGACCGAAGTGGCAAACTTCACAACACCCATGCAGACAGAAAACAGAGGTATGACTGCTGAATCTTACACAAATGCAATGTATAAGCATATACACGAGTGCATATATCATGCCATCCCCAACAGAACCAAGACACTCTCCTCCAAAAAAGCAAGCCAATCTGGTGGCCCCCTGCCATAAACAAGCTCTACAACAGAAGGAAGAAGCTGTTGCAAAAAAGAGTAAAATCCCAGGATTGGAGGACCTCCCTGTTCAGTCTCAGAAAGAAGCTGAGATCCCTCATAAAATCCTCCACAGCCAGTTGGTTATCACATTGTCCATTTCTCTTGCGCAAACCAATGCCGGTAGATGATCCACTTTTTTTGTTAATAAACTGACTGAGTCAATTTAACAAGTTCAGACTCTTGATTCATAGTAGTATCATTTTCATTACTATTAATATTGTTGTTTGGTGTACTGACTGTAATGACTACAGAAGGCATTATTGGTACACCAAACAACAATATTAATAGTAGTGAAAATGATCCTACTATGAATCAAGAGTCTGAACTTGTTAAATTGACTCAGTTTATTAACAAAAAAGTGGATCATCTACCGGCATTGGTTTGCCCAAGAGAAATGGACAATGTGATAACCAACAATAGAGATGAATGCAGGGTGCCTTTATCTCAGACTTATGAAAATCGTACCTCTCAGGAAACGAATACACGAGTTATGACACAAGGTATGGAAAATGGACATGAATCAGTTACTGATGCACCTATTTTAAGTGAATGGTTAAATGCACCAACTTCCCTGCAAACAGAAAATATATTTAATACAAGTAATTTAGGTAGCTCTTCTTCAACGGATATGATAGTCAACAATTTAGATATCCTTGACTACAAATCATTGAAATTGAAAAAACTTACAAATTTCATTTTTTCAAGAGTGTTTAAGGAGACAAGTACCTAAAGGACTTAGAATCTGGCGTTACCCAACTGGGTTAGTGAGAAATTCACCCTTTCATTTGGACTTAATAAAATTGTTTGATAAGCAAGGACTTGAACTGTTACAAATGTTAATAAAGCACTATCAGCTTATGGTTGAATCCCTTGTAAGGGAAATAAACATTATTGATACACAAATTAAAAACAACCAAGACTTTGGAAGATACAAATACAAGTATTCACGTATTTTTTTAGTATCGACAGTCAAGTTTTGAAATGTAAAGCAACTAAAAATAAAAAATTAGAATGCGATAATATAAAATATAATAATGGTTCGGCATATCCACCCCCACTATTGTCTCAACAGCGGAACAACCAAGGTGACGTAGATATAAACAACTCAAATCCTAGTAACGGGTTTTCTGAAGATGACGAAAACAGTGACGATATAGCAGGTGACGTAACATATGCTACAGTGGTTCAACAACCCTCAAATGGACCTGGAGTGTTAAGGCGAAGCGAACGTATCCAGAACCGAAGGAACGGCCCTCAATGGAAACAACAGAATAATTGTAATTATAACACTTCAAATTACCAGCATCCTGCAAATTCAAGTAACCAGAACAGTAATCAACGGGATTTCCACCAAGGTGGTTACAACAGGAGATACAACTATCAGAACTGACAACAGCATCAGAAATAACCAAAACACTAGGTATTCCACCTACTATAACTGAGACTGAATTGGAAGGTGAGGAACATGTTAAAATAATAACAAATGCTCCACACCTATGGTCACCCCCTTGTTGGTCAGGTCAGACCATAAGCTAATCACCCTTAACATCGACATCCCACCCCCACCCCCCAGTAAGGAAACCTCCATAAAAAACTTCTCCAAAGCCAACTTCATGCTACTCAAGTCAGAAGTTACAAACTTCATGACACCCATGCAGACGGGAACTGAAAGTTCGACTGCTGGGTCCTACACTAAGGCATGTACGAGTACATCCACTCATGCATGAATCGTGCCATCCCAAATAGAACCAAAATGCTCTCCTCCAAAAAAAGAAAGCCAATTTGGTGGTCCCCTGCCATAAACAAACTTTACAACAAAAGGAAGAAATTATTGCAGAAAAGTGGAAAATCCCAGGATGCAAAAAACTCCCTTACCAGCCTCAGTCAGAAGCTGAGATCCCTCATAAAATCTTCCAAAGCTAGTTACGAAAATAAAATTGCCAAAGATTCCAAAGACAACCACAAGGCATTCTATAACTATGTCAAGAATCTAAATGGCAATGCTCAGATCTGCTCTGAGCTACAACAGAATGGTATTAAATATACTAATCCCAAGGATATTGCCAGTATCATGGCAGATCGATTCAGTGCCAACTTCACCCCCCTCTCACCCTCTAAATGGCCCATCTCAATACCGGAAGATTGCCAAATTCCGGAAATAACGGCCACACAAGTGAAAAACGCACTCTCCAAATCTAAGAATACAGCATCCAAGGGACCAGATGACATCCCGGGCTGTGTACTACATGAACTACAAAATGAACTGGCACCTCATCTAAGTGTCATGTTTAATCATACCCTCACCTCAGGCTCCGTGCCCACTGAGGGTATGCTACAATTATCCCACTCCACAAGGGGGGATCCACCTTGGATCCCGGGAACTACTACCCCGTCAGTCTGACGAGCCTGATTTGCAAGACCATGGAACGTATTATCATGGAACTTATAAATAAAGACATTGGCAACCTTAAAACACTGGACCCCACCCAGTTTGGGTTCGTGAAGGGCCGATCTTGTCTCCTGAACCTGATTGACTTCTTCAAATCAGTATCCAGAGCCGTGGACGAGGGTGGACTACACAGCCTATCTATACCTCAGCAAGGCCTTTGACACCATCCCCCACTCTGGAATCATAGATAAACTTACTAAGCTGGGCATTAATCCCTACATCACACGATGGGTTTCCAACTGGCTTACTGACAGAACCAACACTGTAAAGGTAGCTGATTCCAAATCCAGCTCCAGACAAGTGACAAGTTGAGTACCTCAGGGTTCAGTCCTGGGACTTCTCTTGTTTGGCATTTACTTCTCTGAAGTACAGGCCAACACTAAGGGACTCTGGTTAACAAAGTTTGCAGATGACTGCAAAATGGGAGCCATTATTGAATCCCCAAATGATGTGGAAACTCTACAAAAGGGCCTTACAGAAACATATGCTTGGTGCCAGAGCCATGGGCTCAAGCTCAATGCCAAGAAATGTATAATTATCCCCTTTGGGAAAAAACATGTACCAGTGAATTACCACATAGGTGGCAGTGCACTAAACATCGAAAGTGTGATAAGAGACTTAGGGACCCAGGTGGACAGTGGTCTCACCTTCAATAACTAAATCGCCACAACAGTCAGGAAATCCTTCTATGTGGCACACCTCATCACTAAGGCTTTTCATCCAGAAAAATGGAGGTCATTGTCCCACTGTACTCATCCCTCATTAGACCCATTATAGAATACAACACCCCATATGGTATGTACCTCTCAAGACATCTGCAACAACTGGAAAGGCCACATAAATACCTTACTAAAAGAATTGCAGGCCTAAAGCAGATGCCCTATGCTGACCACCTTAAAAAACTCCAGCTATACTCTGTCACATATTGTCTACTCTGAGGCGATCTCTGCTTAACATACAAGGCCATGTCAAACCCCGAGCTGTTGGCCATGCTACACTTAAAGAAATCCCAATCCCTCAGAGCCACACACTTCAGGGATCTAAACCTTGTCATCACAATAAACAAAACATGCTGGAGGGATAGGTTCCTGACCCAGAGACTCCCCAGACTCTGGAATAGACTGCCCATACATGTCAAGCAGAGCGCCTCTTTGGCCCTCTTCTGGAAAAATTGCAAGTTGGTATAGGTGAAGGTGTGCCCTTAAAAAATAAATCTTTAAAAAAAGAAACCCTCTTAATTTTAAAGTATGGTACTTTAGAGCCTCAGGAACTCAACAAGGAATTTAACTGGAATTATGTGATTTAAATTTTATGCTTAATTGATTAACTGTCTTGTGCAATATGCTGTATTTGAGTAAAGAGTGTTTTGTAGTGTTTTTACTCTTGGAAGGCTGGGCAAGCCGAGGTGCTGTGTTTCATTAAAATTGCTTACTTCTGGAATTGGTGGTCTTGGTGGTATTTAAACATTTTATTTTTTGTTGTTGTTTTAAGTTGTATTATATGTCACAACAAACCCTGTTACACCAGCAATGTTCTTAGTTTATAACTGCAATATGTCAATATTGGCCCTGTGTTTCTGCCTCTGACCTCCAAGTCTGTCACCCTTTGTTCATATGTCATGCAGTAAGAGGTGGATATATATATATATATATATATATATATATATATATATATATACAGGATACCATTATTTACTGACATAATTCCTGATATCAATCCAGTGATAGATCAGACTGCCAGACATGTAAAGTTTTCGAGGCCTAATATCTAAGGACAAAACCTGGACATTCTGTTGTAGTTTGTACAGCAGTGAGGTCTGTGTACTTATAGTGATTGTTGATAGAGTGTGCGCATTATGTAGCCGTATATTATGATTATGTTACTTGCCCTGTGTGCAGAGTGGGGTAGATGTCAGTGTTCTTGATCCTGTTCTATCCGACGTTGCATGCTGCTCCAACTTCTGACGCTATCAGCCCATATGTTTGTAGGTCCAGACTGAGACATGTCCCATACCACAGTCTAGCATCAGATTACACTGTGAATTGGGCCAGTATATGTAGAGTTAGTGTGTGCGTGGCAAACATGATGATGACAGTTGTTCACACAGTCCATATACTGTGCTATTACTAAGGCTTACCATTATTTGAATATGACTTTGTTGAGATTGGTTCTGGGTATGCACTTTCACACTGCTGCTGTTACACACCTGTAGTGCCTGCTATATTTGCAATTACATGTGTATTCCCCCATAGGTAAATTGGGTTAGTGTTGTGGCAATCTGCCTGTAGTGCAGGCATTGCTTGGTGACATGCCTAGCAGCCCAGTGTTTTTAACCTAGTGTGATGTTATGTTCAGATATTTGGCAGATGTACTCTTGCCTAGCCACCATACATGTTGCGTATGTCCGAAAAAGCAGTGGACTACTGTGAAGATGTATGTCACTAACTGGTGGGAAGTATGTGGCGTGGGACCTCTGCTCCTCCAGTTAATATGTGTTAGAACAGACCGGAGGGTGTGAATTCATCAACTGCGCGAGCTTATCTAGTCCAGTATGTGTGATATATCCCCATTTTCATGGCATTAAACATCCCCTTTGTCAGGCTTGTTCCACATTTCTTGAACTAAGAAGTTCTGTGTAAAACTCTTGACAAACCAGATTGCTTCAGACTGCCAGTGTTTATTGCTCATATTTCTTCTGTATTCCACAGGATCATTACTGTGATTTGTGTGGTACTTCACTATGATGATTTTATGATGTCCATTTGTAACTGATGGTGGACATGTCAGTTTCAGAAGAGCCTTCCTTCACAACAGAGGCACAAAATATATATGTGTGTGTGTGTGTGTGTGTGTGTGTGTGTGTGTGTGTGTGTGTGTGTGTGTGTGTGTATGAATATGTGTATATATATATATATATATATATATATATATATATATATATATATATATATATATATATATATATATATATATATATATATATATATATATATATATATGTATCTGTATCCTTTTATATGTAAACATGAGTGTTGTATGTACCTTCTCAGATGTATCCCACCATATTAATCTGAAATGTGCATATTCACATATGAGAACATGACTGATTCAACACTATTTTCACTTACAAGTACTAAACAATTGTAGTAGTCAAAGCAGTTGTTCACTACTATTCAGTATGTGTATTGAATGATATATTTGAAAAAGTAACAGACATTCTTACAGCTCAGATGGCTTAATGGTTATGTCCTGTGACTATAGTGTACAGGGTCCTAGGTTCAAGACCTCCATGGGCTATTTGTTTTGTTGCTGGGCAGAACAAGTGCTGATGGAGACAGGGTGATTAAGGTGCTTTAAAGTGGCTTTAAGCAGGTTTGCATGAAGCTAAGCACTGCTAACGTATGGTTAAACAAATAAGCGCTTACACCTTGTAGCCTTCGTTTACCAGTGCACAAATCTGCTTAGCATTTATCTTGAAGTAATGCTCAAACCTACTAAGCATAGCTCAGCCCTGGTGACCAGCGATCACATTCTAGTCTGATAAAATAGCAGGGTAATGACATATTTAAGAAGTGTATTTAATTTCCATTATATAACATGCTTCTATGTGCTGTCATTACAGTTGCAAGAGGATTGAGTATACTGTACGAGACACCTGGGTATACAGGTGTAGTACTACCATCTTTTCTCTTTGGATTTGTTTCATACACGTACATGGGTAGTATCCCAGGTTATATGCAGTCACACTTGCATGTTACACCAGCTACAGTGCACTGGTTGACAGAAATAGTTTAACACATATTGTATCAATACGTTAGTACTTTCAACAGTGCTTTTTCAAGTAAGAGTAGATTGCAGATTGCAGTACTGGAACCATACACCCCTGCATACAAAGCTGGACTCTGAGTACTGAGTACCTTGTTCTTGGTGTTTGAGCTGTATACTTATATGCATCTCCTGTTGGATATTGATCTGATATGTTGATATTAACTGTAGACTATGTGTTTTGGACATGTTATTGAGGACTGCTGTCATATAGTAATGGCATACCTTTCAGTTTCAGACATGTTTCTTGCAAAACATTCATCCTAATGCATAACATGTTGGATATCTTCTTACTGTCTGTCCTCTGTACAGATGTGCAGATGTCAGGTATTGCTACAGCCATACCATTATGTAGGTTCCCACATTGTATTGTGCTGTAGGCTTGGACACTGCCATTAGTTCCAAAATATGGGACATTCCTTAATGTGGGCTTGCCCCATTTCCTTGCCTGTGTGAGGGACATTACTGAGGCATTGACCTACAGATTCACATACAGTGGGTGGCAAGGACATGTGGATACAGCCAACCAACATGGGGGACATATCCCCAGATTCGTGAACAGATTCTATGTCATCAGTGCTGTTATACACATGGTGGATTGATAGATTAACATGGTTTGCGTGGACATGCATTTAGTGTGTGATGTCACGACTCACAGTGATATGTCTCTGACATACTTCTCCACTGGGATGCTGTCCACAGACTGGCCACATATCTGCCCGTTATGTTTTGTGAATTCAAAACGCCAAAAGCTGCGAGTAGATAACAAATAAAACCACAGTTTGTTGAGAAAAAACACCTTTATAAACAACAGCAAAGCTTTCGGGTAGAAACCCTTCTTCAATACTATTACAAAATTCAAAAACCAAGTAGGTTTAAATAGGAGTCAAAAATAATCACATGACAAGCAGCCCTGAAAATCATGTGACAACATATAAGTTAAAAAACAAGTTAAAAAACAAAATTCACATTCAAAAGCTAACAAGCACATATGTAACTAGCTAATAAAAATAAAAATTAACAGCATAGCTTAGTTTGTTGCAGTTTAACAAGAATAGGTTTCAATGTAACAGTAGAATTTAAACCTGGAGAATGGTCAGCAGCTAATCTGAGTATCCATTCATATTCCTTGATCTCAAGTAGATTATTAATATCCTCACCTCTTAATGTTGTATGAAGAATATCTATAACTCTGAATCGGAATCTATGATCGGGGCCACATATGCTTATATGCTTATATAAAGCATTTTTATCATTTGTTCTCCTGATCACAGATTTGTGTTCAATGATATGTTCTTTTAGCTTCCTTGTTGTTTTCCCCACATAAAAAGAGGAGCACACAACACAGGTTGCCAAATATATCACATTAATACTAGCACAACTAGCTAATAAATCAAATTTATATATTTTTGCCAGTCAGCGGATGCTTGAACACATTGCTGTTAATAATAATAATAATAAGCATATGTGGCCCTGATCATAGATTCAAATTCAGAGTTATAGATATTCCTCATACAACATTAAGAGGTGGGGATATTAATAATCTACTTGAGATCAAGGAATATAAATGGATGCTCAGATTAGCTGCTGACCATTCTCCAGGTTTAAATTCTACTGTTACATTGAAAGCAATTCTTGTTAAACTGCAACAAACTAAGCTATGCTGTTAATTTTATTTTTATTAGCTAGTTATATATGTGCTTGTTAGCATTTGAATGTGAATTTTGTTTTTTTAACTTATATGTTGTCACATGATTTTCAGGGCTGCTTGTCATGTGATTATTTTTGACTCCTATTTAAACCTACTTGGTTTTTGGATTCTGTAATAGTATTGAAGAAGGGTTTCTACCCGAAAGCTTTGCTGTTGTTTATAAAGGTGTTTTTTCTCAACAAACTGTGATTTTAAGTTTTGTGAATTCACCAGACAGTTAGTGTCCTTGGTAAATCAGTTGTGGACTCTGGAGAATGCATTCAATAAATACACACATCTATGGGTATTACCGATGTCATATTCCTCATAAAAATGTTACAACAAACTCAGTGACATTTGCAACTGTCTCAATTTATGACACCAATATGTCAAATCTACCCCTGTGTTTGTTCCTATGTTCCCACCTAGTTAGTGAGTGAGGAATGTTATCAAAGGCTTTGGCCAGATCAATGAAGGCTGTATGTATCGCCTTGCCTTCATCCACAGCTCAGGTGACTGACACCGAGAAGTTGACCAGGTGAAATGAGCAGGTATGACCTACCCTTCACAAAGGTAAACTGGGTGGGATTCTAAGTCTGCAGATTCCCATATCCCTGTTTATTAGGTGCATGATGATTCATTCCATAGCTTTGCCTAATAGACTTGTCAGGCAGTTGGGGTGGTATTTCCCTGGATCTGTAGTTACACCTCATTTGTGGAGAGGGGTGACTGTGGCAGTGTATAATTCAGTAGGGACAAAGCCTGAGGTTAGGCTGTGCTTGGACAGGGCACACAGGTAAGGTGTCAGGTCACTCTGTAGTTCATGTAGAACACAACCAGGGATATTCTCAAATCCCATAGAAGCTGTATCCTTGGCCTTGGATAGTGGTATTTTAACCTGTGCTGCAGTAATACTGGGTGCCTGGTGATGTACTGGTATTGTGATTGGTCTTTTGGGGGGAGGGGGTTAGGGGTAATGTTTGTACTCAAGATGCCAGCCAGTATATTGGCAGTATTTTATGGCTCAGTCTGGAAGGTTCCATTGTCTAGCAGCTGAGAACAAATCTTGCCATTGCCATGGAGATTCTTAACATAACTGTATGAGACCTTGTGGTTGTCTTCACTATGTGCTCCAATTTTGTTCTCACAGCTAACTTTGTAGTATTTAATGAGGGATCTCAACCTTCAATTGAGGCTGATAAGTGTTGATTTTCAGTCTTCAGACTTCACGTTATTCCATATTGGTTCGCTCCTTCTGTTGTACAGTGTCTGTATGGCAGGGGACCATCAGATCAGCTTCCTTTTTTTGGAGTTGAGGATCCTGGTTGTAGTGGGTATGGCAGTACCCATGCATACATGTTCATAGTGCATTATTGTTTGATTCAACTGACATGCACCTAGTGTCCATTTGCATGACTGCCATGAGGTTAGCCACCTCTATTGCTATGAGGCCATATTCAAAATTGGAAAGACTTTTCATGGTGGTTACCTGTACAGGGGGGCATGGGAGGGCCTTGGATTTCCAAAGGTGATTAATTTGTGTTCAGATATAACAAGGGGGGTTGCCTATTGGTGTCGAGCAACAGTCGCCCATGTTAGGAAGGACCAGGTTGATGTGATGGTTATGTGCATTGGTACATGATTAGCTTTCCCAGTTAATGGTGGGGTAGTTGAAGTCAACCAGTATGAGTGTTAGGTTGGACAATATCGTCCTCCAGGGTATTTAAGGACATGAAGTGTGAGTGTTGGGACATGTTTGTGGATCTATTGCAGGCTACGACCTGAACTATTGTCCCACCCAATGTTAGCTATGCTTGCAGGATCTGTAATGCAGAAGTTGGTCAGCACTTTGGAGGTGTGTGCCTCCTTAAACAATATGGAAACACCACCACCTTTGGAGCTTCAGTCACAGTTCTGCAGCCAAGGGATGTGGAATGGGTAATAGGCTGTTAGTGCAGGGATTCTTCCTGCTGCCTTTAACCAGGTCTCTGTTACAGCACAGATGTCATAGTTGCCCATTTTAAGGAATACATCCAGTGAGTGCATTTTCAGATGTAGATGTATAGTGTGCAGCAGCATGACCCTCATATTGCATGTGTTTGTAGCTGTTGTATATTTTTGTATACATATATATATATATATATATATATATGTGTGTGTGTGTGTGTGTGTGTGTCTGTGTATGTATTCACTTTTCTGTATTTTCTGTAGGTGGATATACATGTGGCTGTGTGTGTGTGTGTGTGTGTGTGTGTGTGTGTGTGTGTGTGTGTGTGTGTGTGTGTACATATATATATATATATATATATATATATATATATATATATATATATACATGTTGGCAAGGAGCTCCTCCATTGCTGTAAGTGGGGCCTCTCTGGCTGGCCGCCCACCAGTAGCGGAATGGTCCCTCGGCTCCGCAGCAGCCCGTTGCCATTCCCGCTGAATCTGGTCAGTTGCTTTATGCCTGACCTGTTCGTACTGTGGCCAAGGTGTTCACTCTCTGTGTGAGGTCTTCCCAGAGGGCTGTCCTCTCCCATTGGTGTTGGTGACCCCAACTGAAGAGGATGTTGTAGTGTTCCAGGATGGCCTCCGTTATGGCTGCTGTCTCCTGGACATCATAGGCTGGAAGTCTCTGCATCACACCTGAAAGATAAACAGGGAAAAACACATCACAGGACATCAGACATTGTGCATAGTTCTTTACAGAGACATCTCACTAGTAATGAGTATCTGTAGCCACAACATTACATCAAGTAATACTCCAGTACCTAGCAGAATTGTATGGACATTCATAGCATTATGTGTAAGCAGACAGTTTGCACCTCATTAATGGTGAGGGTAGTGGTGCATGTGGTGTGCATATCCTTCTATACTGATGTTGAGCCGGGGGGGGGGTGATGTTTGTCCTAAACATGTCTGAAGCTGGTCATCTGTAGCTATGGTGTGTGTGTGTATGTGCTGTGGCTGACCTCCATTACAGGGTGGGTTGGATAGTTGCCAGTGAGACCACAGACATATGTGGGGTTGGCCTTCCAATTGCCCTCAGTGGATGTGTCCTATTTATACTCATACTCAGCATTACATGAATGCACCTGTGACTTACTATGCTCAATCAGACACAGATTGACATGCTGCCCAGATGGTGACTGCTCCTACACATATGATGGTGGAATGAAAAAGTACAGGGGAATATGGAGATAAAGGTGTTGCCAAAGGAAAAGTGGGATTGACAGACAGATGTAGAGAGTAGACATGAGTATAAAGAGATGGGGGTGCATGGCAAAGAGAGTGTTG
>NC_056741.1:1052755548-1052798048 GCF_019279795.1 Protopterus annectens | reverse complement strand
TAATATTTCTTTTTACAATCTTATCATCATTATTTAGAAAATCTATATCTTCTGAAATAGTTATATCTACATCAAATGTTTTACACCATTCCAAAATAGCTAATCTCTTAACCAAACTACTATTTACATTAACCACAACTAATCTACAATTATCCCTTTCTTTCTTGTCAATTGTTATTGCTAAATCAAAACGTTATCCTTTGCATCTATTACCTATCTTTTCACATTACTTCCTTTAAATTTTCTTTTTCTTTTTCATACTCTTTTCCGATTGAAATTTTATTTTCTATTACTACATTCCATTCCACTGCAAATCTTTATTATCACTTATTTCTGATCCTTCCTTTATTTATTTTTCTTTATTCATTTCTTCACTATTTTTTTACCTTTGTCTTTAATCTCCCCCTCCAAGTCTTGTTTTTTACTTACTTGCTCTTGCAACTGCATAACCACTCCACTTTCAACAATATCAACATTTTCATGATAATTTATCTATACATGACCATTTTTTATATTTATAATATTTTAATATACATTTTTTGCACCACGTCCAATTTCCCCACATATATGGCATGCTCTCATTGTACAATTAGTTGTTAACTGATCCGACATTCCAGAAAAAAAAACAAGTTTTTGGTTGACCCCAATGTTTTACAACCTCATTATCACCTTTGACATTAATAATGCTTGGAATATGCTTGATATTATTACTGTCTGTTTGCAATATCACATTACAGTCCCAAGTCCCTGTCAATAAACCTCTATTATCATAAACCTTAGAAATGTTCAATGTCTATTTGTATATTTGCCATAAATGTTCTTTTAAAGTCTCTTTTTTTTACTTTAGTTTTAAATTGAATATGTCTTTTTCTTCTTCTCTTTGTAATAAGTACCTTAAAATGTATTTATTCCATGGATGACATTCTTTATCTTTCTCATATTCTTACAAAAATCGCTCTATTATATATTCAGTCTCAAAATAATGTCACAAAATGTTTCTTTATTAATATGAATAAAAGCTCTTACCTCTGATGCCTTTGTACCTAAGGCATAATCACATCATCCCAAATTGTATACCTATTTCTTCGGTTTTACTGGAACTGTTTACTGTATAACTTGTTTTATTTTTTGCCACTACAGTAGTCATGTCTTCTTTTTTTTCATGTATTTCCCTTCAGCATCTCAGCATAGGATTCTTTCTTTAAGGTATTCAATTCCTGTGGTACATCTTCCATCTGTATTTTTCCCATAATATCACCCCAAGTCATGTCTCTCCCATTCTCTGGTTCACTTATATTAACCATGATCCTCAATATATGATTGTGTAACCCTATTGATTGGATGGCTGGAATAATACATCCATCTTCACACTTCTCTTCTTGTAAAAATAATTGCTGCTGAGATACACCCTTCAAATCAAGAAAAGGCCCAAGTGACTTTTTTTCTAGACACATTCCCTTCAGCTACATCTGAAATACTTTGAGAAGACTCAACCATCTTCCCCTCACTACTGCTCTCACTATGCTTTTCCTCACAAAGCTTACCATGGCTCAAATTTGCAAGGGAAAGCTCATCTGACTTCTCACTATCCACAGAAGAACACAATACATCCATAGAGAGCTCAACTCTCTTCTTAAAGCCAAAACTGCCACACCCTGAGTCCTGTGACTCCATTGTATTTACTTCAGATTCTCCAAGCCACCACCACTCTTGCAATGGAAGCTGGAAGCACAAAGAAGAAAATTGTCCCCTCCAGTAACAAATGAGTTGGGGTTCTTTATTTGTAAAACTATTTACAATTATATATTTACAATGAAATGAACTTTCATTGCACATCATGTTTCCTTCATTTATAAACATCTCTTTACATCTGCATAGACCCTCCACTCTTTTTTCTGCAACCATCACTTAATTTTCCTTTTAAATGTGATAATATCCACTTTATATTATGTATTATTTCATTCATTCTCTCATTCCAAATTACCCATATAATATGACTTGTTTATTTAATTTTTGCCATATTCTTTACTATATCTTCCATAAAAAACATATTCAAACATACTCACATTTATCTGACTGTAATCATAAAATTCTTTAACAATTTTGTATTCTATTATTTTTTCCCATAAACTTTTAACTTTTGTGCATGTTAAAAATATACTCGGTTGTTTCTAATTCTGAACAGAAAAGATACATTTTCTCATTTATTTTTTAGAGGATATCTTTCCCTTTAGAGCATTAATTTGAAATCTCCATAAGAATTCTTGACATTCGATATTTTCTTATACCGTTCATTTTTTTGCTTTATAACTTTTATCTATTTTCCCATTAAGTGACCCCAATAGATTCACACAATAATGTTGCAAAATTATATTTTAACACCATATTTTCATATTATCTCCTATTCCTTCTGTCTTCAATTTCCATGTTTTTCTTGAATAATTCTTATATCTTAATTTATCCTTTCTTATTCCCTTTTGCTCATTTTGATTATATCCAGTTCTCTTTTTGTATTTCTCTTTAAATATACTTGTAACCAGCTTATACTCTTTTCTGTTTATCCACACCAAAGCTCTATACAAATTTAATAAAGCTCCACATACTGTTGGATTTATTAAACCTATACACCCTTTCTTCTTTTCCATATACAGTATTTTTCTTTTCACTGGATTTAATCTAGACCCCCAAATAAATTGAAACATTATTTCAATTATCGTTTTCTCCATGCCACTTGGTATCATATACTAGCTATATATGACAATTTTCCCATCCATACTGTATTTATCAAATGTATTTTAATAGGCAATCTATATCTACTTCACATAAAACTGAATCCTTTTAAATCACTCATTCTTCTTTCAATACATTATCTTCCCCAGAATCAATTCCTAACACTGATATCGTGTTTCTATTTAAATTGTATTCCTTCTGCTTCCTTATCATCTCTAAAACCCTTGGACTTCTCTTTAATTTTTAATCTAACTTCTCGCAAACTATTATTCACCTTTTTATTTCTTATCCATTGTTGACTACTAAAATTATATCATCAGCATACATCATAATAGTAGGATATATCATCCGCCATTTCCTGTACATATTTACTCTTTTTCATACCTTCATTTATTCATTTTACTGCACTAGTCATTACCATTGCAAACAAAATATCATTCATTGGATACCCTTGTATTATACCTGTATCGATCTTTATTTCTTCCTTTAACCAACTGTTTACTGAAGCTTTGAAATTAGTATTTTTATACACTGATTCAGAAACTTTCTTTACTTTTACTTGCCAAAAAATGTCATGTTCTAAAGAATAAAATGCTTTAGCAATATCAGCTATTATTGATTTCTCTTCATTTTTTTTCTTTTTTATGTCATCTACTACTTTTCTCATTACTATTAATAATTCTTGGCAACTTTTTCCTTTAGCTCTGTAAATGTCTTCTTCCAGTATATGAGTCAATGTATTTTCTACCCTTCTTTGTAATCTTTTTCTAAATAGTTTATAATCACTATTATTCAACATTCAATTTTTAATTTAATTCTTTTCCACTTTCTTCTACATACATCTCATAACACCAGCACAGATTTCTTCATAATTAATGCCATAATTTAACCATTCATTAAATATTTTTATTAACATCACTTTTTGCCATTAGATTAAATCCTTACACATTAAATTTTATTTTATTTATTTATTTATTTATTTCACATTTGTTGACCGGGCTAGTCTAACTGGATATATGTCTATTTTCAGTAGAGGCCTGGGGAGATAAACTCTGAGGAAACAAACAAAATCACATACACAAAAATTAATGTATACAATGAACATTGCAGGTGCAGTACAAAGAATAATCAAAGAGGTCATTCGTTCATAACATAGTGCAAAATATGCAGATACAATTAGTACAATACAAAATGTAGTTGCAATACATCATAAAGAAAAAGATGGCAGCTGAATTATATAATATATTAGTATACAAGTAGTCATAAAGAAAAAGTAGAAGCTGAAATTATACAATATATTAGTAAAAGTAGTCTCCTTAATGATATTCTGAAGATGTAAGTAATAGTATAGAAGGACAAGTTAAGTTGTTATTAAGAAAAGGAACTTGATTACTGAGGGTAGGTTGAACCAAGTAAGAAGAGCTAGTTGATCAGGCAGGTTTAGTACAAGGGCACAACCAGTGTGTTCTGAGGAAAAGTTCAGTGGTTTTAAAGAGTGATATAGAGGGAAGAGAGGAAAGTTCGTTAGGAAGAAGGTTCCAGGATTTTCCAACAGTATTAGAGAAAAGAGAGTCCCCAGACCTGTTGTTTGATTTACAAATATTTACAAGAAGTTTATGTAATGATTGTAAGGTCTTTAGATTGTTGTTTGTGGGAGATAATGAGGGTAGCTAGTATAAGGGTATTAGCAGGTTGGTAAAGGGTTTTATGGGCAATGGTCAGTTGGTGGAATTTAAGCTGATTTTCTAATTCAAGCCATCTTAGCTGCTTTAGATTAAAACAGTGGTGGGTTCTGAAAGGGTTACCTGTAGCAAATCTGGCTATGTTATTGTAGGAGTTTTCCATTTTATTAAGGTTGTTTTTAGAGAGATTAGTATATATTGGTGAGGCATAGAGGAGAGTAGAAATTAGATGGGTGTGAGCAATAGTTATTCTAGCTGCAGAAGAGAGGAAGGGTTTGATCCTGTAGTTTTCTATTAACAGATTCTAGAGTATTGTTAATATGGTTGTCAAAGTTAAGGTTGTTATCTATGGTGATACCTAGTAGTTTGGTAGTTGGATCTGGGGATATGAGAGTACCATTATTGGATGGTACTGTGAAGTCTATTGGGGGGACTTACAAGTAGGAGCAAAAAGGAGAAGTTTCATTTTTTGGGGGGTTCAGAAGGAGACAGCACTGTATAAACCATTGTTCAACTGTGTTAAACACCTTTTGGGTAAGGGAGTGACGTTCAGATATAGATGTGGCTGAGCATATAAGTGTGGAATCATCTGCATATTGTATGCATGTAGCTTGGGGGATTGCTAGGTGAAGGTTGTTGATAAATATAGAAAACAGGAGAGGTCCTAATATGGACCCTTGAGGAACACCAATGTTAATGGGCAGATGGGTAGGTAGAATGTTATGACAAAGTACAGCCTGTTGTCTGTTATCTAAGTAGGACTGGAACCATTTTATAGCTAGTGCATCTAGTGACAGGGATTTGAGGATATTTATAAGTATCTGGTGATTTACCATATCGAATGCCTTAGACAGATCTATAAACAGTGCAGACGAAAGCATATTGAGGTTACTTTTTTGTTAATACAGTCAGTAAAGGAAAGGAGGGCAGTAGTAGTGCTGTGGGAAGGTCTGAAACCATGCTGAGAGTTTGAAAGTAAATTATTTTGGATTAGGTGGTCCAGCAATTGTCTATGGTTGCATTTTCCATGATCTTTGCTAACGGAGAAAGTAGGGCTATGGGACGGTAATTGGAGAGTTCAGTAGAGTTCCCACCCTTGTGAAGGGGGATAATATGGGATATTTTCCAGATTGCAGGGACGTGTCCTTCACTGATGGTTCTATTGATGAGAATGGAAATGGGATAGGCGATGGATTTGGCTGCCTTTTGTAGATATTCAGCGGGTAGTTGGTCTGCTGAAGGAGTGCACGGTTTCAGTTTCAGTATTCAGTAAATATCCTAAATCGTCTGGTCCAGCTGCTGAATTTACCTTTACTTCCTTCATCACCTTTTCAAATTCTATTATTGTAATTTGTTTTTCTATTTATTTATTTATTTTTTCTGTAAAGTGTTTTACTTTATACAGTTCTCTCTTTTTAATTTCTTTCTTCTTTCCATCTACTTCACATACCATATGGCAATGGCTGCTTTCTTTCCATTTTCCTACTTCATTTTCATCTCTTTCAATATACCATTGCATTCTTTTACTCATTTACTTAAATACGGAGACACTTTTTTTTCCTTGTAAAAAAATATATTTTTCTTATATAATAAATCTTTAATTTTCTATTGATTTTTCTGACATATCTCTTCCTCCATTCTAAAATATTCTCTTTCATTACGATCAAGACTCCATAAAAATATTTTTTACATTTCTCAATGCACTCTGCTTTCTTTCTTTCTGTCTTTTACATTTTTCCCATATTAAATACATAATTTTATATTTTTTGAATACTATCCACCATTCTGACCAATTTTGAAAAAAAAATCTCTTATTGTTAAATAATCTTTCCAAAGCATCATAATAATTTTTTGACCTTATTATTTCTCTCATTTTTATCTTATTTATTTTTTTGTTTATGTTTTGTTTTGCAGTTAAAGTTTCCTGTTATTATTATATCCATGTTCACTATAAGATAATACAAAATGCTTTGAAATAATGTTCCCTTTCATTATATATCACATATGCATATGTTACTATTAACCTATGCATGTTCCTTTCCCATCTACTATCCACTACTATTAATCTTCCTATTTTAAGTAAAGTATAATATAATATGTGTATTCCATTTCTATTCAATATAGCAATTCCTGAACATATATCATTACCCAAATTCCATATTATACTTTCCAACCATAATGTATCTGTCTGTTTTCTCTCTTCTTTACTTAAACTAATATCTTCCATTACTATCAGATCTACCTTGCACATCTGACATCACTCTTGCACTCCTATCCTTCTTATTATATCCTTTATACTATTAACATTAACAGATAACCTCCAAAGTTTATTTGTTGTCCTGCTCCTTAATTTACAGCATTTTTTTTTCTTTTCTCTATCCATTCCCTTTCTTTTTAACTTTCATTCGTACATCTTGAAATTTTCTTTTCCTATCTTTAACCCCTTTCCCAACTGGACTTTTTTAACCATTCTCCAATTTATTTCTTCTTCATCATTAATTTCTGTTCCACTATTTCTTTCCCCATCCACTTTTTGTGTATTAGCTACTTCTTCTTGATTTAACTAATTGTTTTCTATTATTTCTTCTAGTATTTTCTCTTGTAATTGTTCTTTCTCATGTACATCACTTTCTGGTCTTTTTTTCTTTCTCAGAATCCAGCTACACATGCCCTGTTTGCTTACATTTATAACAGATTTTCACAGTTTTTGGCTTTATCATGACCAGTTTCCCCACAGGAATAACATATTTTTCCACAATTATTTACAAAATACCCCTCCTTCCCACAAAAAGACAAGTTCCTGGTTGTCCGCATTGTTTAACCATGGCCCTATCACCACCAACATTTATCATACTACGAAAGTGAATTATTTAGCTATTTTAAATTTTTAAAATCATATTACAGTCCAAGACCCTAGCCACAGTTCTCTGTAACCTATAACTTTAGAAATGTCTTTGACTTCATTATAATATTTCTTCAACAAATATTTCTTAACAGTCTCTTTTTCAGTTTCAGTTTCAAACTGAATACTAACTATTTTTGGGTGTCTCGAAAAAAGTCTGTATAACATATTTATTCCATGGATAACTTTCTTTTTTCTTCTCATAATTAGCCAAGAAAGTTTCTAAAACTTCATCTGCCTCAAAGAAAATGTCATAATAAGTATCTTTCTTTATTAAAATGAAGGTTCTTACCCCCTGTATCCTTATCTTTAAAGGCACAACAATTTTGTACCAAACATCATACCTATCCATTTCCAACTCTTTATTACTTTGAATCCTTTCTACACCCATTTTCTTTTCTGCTTCCTCTATTTTCTTCTTCTTCTTCCCCTTCTGATTTCTTTATGCTCTCTGACTACCTCAGCAAATAATCATTTCTGTATTTTCTTTCCTTCCTCCTGGTGGATTCCTTCCATAATTTTACCCCACAATAGATCTTTCCCTATTTCCAGTCCGCTCTGTTCCATCAAGTCTTTTAATATATCATCCCACAACCCTCACAACTAATGGGCTGCAATTGTAATCTTGTTGCTTCAAGCTTTTAGTCTCGACTCATCAAATAACTTCCTCCCTTTGAAACAAATCCTCCATATCTTTGATGCGATCTGCTTCTTCCTTCTTCATGATCCTTTTTTGTCTGTTTTACTCAAACAACTACATGGAGTCAGCAGTCATCTGTACTCCCTTGCGATCATCCGCTATGTTTGCATACTATTCTCCTAGCCATCGCTGTGCTAGCTATAGAATGGACACTCACAGTATGAGTGCTGTAACAGTAGGGAACATTCTCTAGTGTCTTTGCCAATTTTTTTTCTAGAAATATATATACCACCCTGGGTCTCCCCTAAAAAGAGGTACTAGTCTTGTTGGTCTAACTTGATTAGCAAATAATTAGTACATAAACTAACTAACTAACTAACTAACTAACTAACTAACTAACTAACTAACTAAAAGACCTAAACCAAGCCAGATGCAAACAATGAGTGAAACAGTGATATAAAAACAGTCAAAACAACAAAAAGGGCTGAATTCAATAAAAATCTTTAAGTGCAGTATAAATAATGCAGAAAATGCAAAAACAGCTTTGCTGAGTTAATTATGGAGTGTCACACATTTAAAGCAGTTTTTGTAATGATTCCAGTGGAAGGATTATTGAAAAAGGACAGTGAAGTCCAACCCTTGGAATCTTTCTGCTGTTTACAAACACTGCTCTGCTTCCTTTTATAAAGGAGTTAAATGTATTCTGGAACCAGTGGGGGACTATGGAAGTGAATAAAATACTTTTGGAAGGCCTGTATGCTTGTTCTTTGCATGAGTGAAGACACTGCATTCGTGTCATAACCAAAAATTATCCCCTACATAAATGTGTAAAACATAGAACGTGTGGGTCAGTTTGAATGGCTAGGCATATAAAGGCCCTAGTGGTTGTTAGCCTGGTATACACAAACCTATGAACCATTGCCACAGTTGTGAACTTGTATGACGGAAGTTCCTGAAATACAAAATAAGTCAATTAGTCATGGTAGCAATGAATCAGGAAGCAGATGGTAAAAGTTTTAATCCTATCCTTCTTAGATAACATAGCCAGAATTGTTTCACTAGCAACTGTCTCATGGAAATAATAATATAATCTGTGAATAGATTTGTTGCACAATGTTAACAAAATATTTACATCAAAAGGAATATCGAGCATTCACTTAATGCATAAGAATCTTTTCAGAGACTTGTATTCAAACTGAAATGAGTATGAGAGACAGATTACTCTATTAATTTGTTGCATAAATTTCACATTTTTGTAGGCATTTTAGAAGCATGGTGTGCTAGAATTTCTTCTTAAATAATCCACCTCCATAACTGTCAGGATGATGCTATTTAAAGCTCCCCTTTGGGCCACTAATCCTTTTGTATTATAGAAGCTGCAATGTTTACATTCTTAATGGATTGAAATGTGAATCAATTTATTACAAACAAGTGATGTCACTTGCCAGCTAACAAATGGATTCATCCTCATCTTGCTTAATCTGTTTTTCCATTCTTTTTTTCTAATTTCAGCACCCACATTTAATATTTGTATATGTCCAGTATGAATCTTAAGGTATCCTTATTAAGTGTATAGCTAGTATGACTCTGAAGGTATTCTTACTACTAGTTTAATGACTTTTATCCTGAGAATATTATTTTTGAAGCCCAACAGTGCTGCAGTTATTACCTTCTCCAGAGCAGATTTCTAATATTCTATATTGCCTTTTACTGTTTAAGAGAATAATGATGTACTTTAATGGTACCAGTCTTTGTATTTTATGACAGTTTATATTGATATTTTAAGTTTTGATGGGACATTGAAGTGTACTAGTCATAGTAATGTTTATCTTGGGTGCTGTCCATACTGAATGCAAAGTTAAAAAACAATATCAGACATCCATTTCACAGCTTGTTAATTTCTTTCTAGAGAGGCATTGTACTACAAGCACAGTCTGTGAATATGCAGATTCAACATTTATATTTGCTATAAATTAAAGCAAGACAACTGCCATGTACTAATGAGTTAAGACAGGGAGAAATTCCTTAATGGGTTAGCTGTGCCAGGAGTGTGTATTAGATAATAAATCAGTTTGTCATTTATAATTTAACTGCAGGATCATGGTTAAATAAGCATGCATTTTAGCTAACTTGTTTAAAAATAAAAAAATATAGAAAAAAGTAAAAAAAAAAAAGAATGAAGAGTTTGTTTTCAAAACATCAGTTCAGTAACTTCAGTAATACACTGCATTGTGTATACTGAAATAGTATGACTTTTGCATAATTCTAACCTAGAAATTCCACGTTAGTATGGTACTCATTGAAATACAATTTATTGTTTGCTGAAAAGTAAACAAAACAAAACAAATGAACTTTGCCAATGTAATAGGCTTATTCCTAACAAAGGATAATTTTTTTTTCAGTTTCCTATAATTCAGATCTTTTTGTGGCTGATAAGATATGCTATTTTGTACTGAAACTAAAACATTCAGATGTAAATGAACATACATTATACACACCAAGATTACAGACTTATACAACCAGTAGCCATCATCATCATCACCCCTTTTTTCCCATTTTTCTTCATGAAGGCTGGATGTCATTTCAACTGTCATTAGCTCTCTCAATTAAATGATACTCTCCTACCTTCTATGGCAGTCATGTATGACTATTAAAGATTTGCTGTCATATAATCCAACCACCATTTTACTGGACACCTTTGTTTCCTCTTGCTTTCGTCCTGATTCTCCTAAAGTGTCTTCTCCAAATAATATTCTGCTTTCCTGTATGTGTCTGAAGCACCATAATCTGTTTTCTTTGACCATTTCTGCAATTCTACCTATTTTGGTTTCTACTCTGGTATCCTCATTTCACTATCCCACAGTGTGCATCTTACCACCCATCTCAAATACTTTAGCTCCATCATCTCACACCTCTAGTTTCCTCAACTTAGGTTCATGGGTTCATAGGAGATTACTAGACTAATGACCCTACACAAGCCAGGCAGCTCTGCTTTACTGCCCATGTTTCTCTGTCATATAATAGTACTGGTCATACCACTGTCTTGTACACCTTACTTTTTAGCATCTTTACCATTCTTCTGTCATACACTACCCCTGACACTATGTGCCAGTTCTGAGGTTTTCACATCCTGATTCAGAGTTCACTTCTCCTCAACTACCCATCCCAGATACTTGAAGCTATTATCCTGTTCCATTATTTTCCATTCTATCTCAATTTCAACTTTTTTTCTGTTTTCTCCCATTTGCTGCCACGACAGCTGTCCTGTTTGTACTCAGCTTCATTCTGCATGCCTTTAGTTTTTAATTCCATCCCCTATCGTTTGCTGAAGTTCCTTTTCAGAGTCTGTCTGTTCATAATGCCACATCATCTGCATACAGCAGCTTTGTTGATCTGTCTCCTACATCTTGTTTGCTAATATTGTCCATTGCATGAACATCAGTGGGCTCAGAGCTTAACCATGATGCATACCCACTGCCACTAGGACCCTGTCTGTGAGTCCTAAGACTGTTCATACTATTGTGAGTGGGTCCTTGTATATGGTCTACACTAATTCTACCAATGTTTTCATGACTAAAAATCATTGCTGGGCTATCCAAATAAACTTTGTTGTGACCTTGTCATATGCAAACAGAAAGTGAGGAATATGAAATTATGAAACAAGCTAATGTGAAAATCAAAATGCACCCTTCACAAAGAGAGGTTATCCACTCTTTTCTATGTGAAATTTATTAAACTTCCTCATATGTTCATGAAGTATTTGCCTCCATATAAAACTCTTCCTTTATTTCCACAAAGGACTTGAAAATATATATAGTTTTCAATGTAGCTATTTGAAATGTCAGGAACTGCTTCAGTGATTCTTGAAATATGGAGGCTGAATAGCTGAAAAAATAGACTTACATATACAAAGCCTGAGATGACCATTTTAGAGAATATTCCTATTTCTCTGAGGTATGGTGACCTCAGAGTTGATATATATGAGTTCAGGGGGTTAGGGGCCTTGGCCCCTTGCAAAATTAAGTTTGAATGTTTACCACCTATAAAATCTTCCGGCATCCATCTGCTTGTCCATCACTAAAATACATTCAACACAATTATATACCCAGTCAGTCACTGTGATCTAGTGACCAAAAGCTCATGTCTGTCTACAAACCTATCAAATCTGCTGGGCATTGTCTATACTTGTACAAGGTTGCTAAGGCCAGGAACTCCTTATTTGTATCCATCAGGTCAATACCCTCCCTCCTATCATTCAAAAGCTCACTTCCTAGCTAAAATCTGTCTGTGCTCATGCTCAAAACCAGGATAAACTGTATCCCTAAATGTGAACAAATACTTCTCATTCCTTATATCTCCTTACTTTCCCTTCTTCACTTACTTCCTTACTTCCATCAAATTCTCTTCCCTGACTTTATCTCTAAATATGTCATAAGCCTGTTTCTCCTTCACCTCATATTATAATTCCTGTTTATATTAGACTAACTTACATTTAATTTCTCAACAAACTGTCTAAAATGTTTCTAAATATTAAATGATTGTCATATAACTTGTATCGATTCTAAATCGATGATTTTATATTATGTCTAATTTGTTATGCTTATTTAAACTGCAGATTTTTGTTTTATTTTTGAAGATTGTAAAATTATTGTTCTTAAAATGTTTTGTAATAATATAGAGCTTTTCTCCCTGGGCCTCCATTGAAAATGGGCTTCTACTCAGTAGGACTTTCCAGGTAATCAAATGTCAATAAATCAAAATGAATGAGAAGAGCAATGTTTGAAATTCAATTTCTCTTGAATTTTTGGTCTTTTTGCTCAGAGCCAGTTTTTATGCATGATTAAAATATGACACATCTTTTCCTGAAATAATATGTGTATACTCTTAAATAATGCAAAACCCAGAGAAAACTGTACTTAAACAAGGCATACTCCATCTTAATTTGTAACACCAGGAGTCTCTTTTTGCTTCAGAACGATTAAGAATAATATGAATAATTTACATAGAAATGTTATTGTGTAAGTGCTCTGGTAGCAGGACAATGAGACACAGCTCTAGACAGCAGATGTATTGTGCATTTCTTCATGTGTGGCAGCTGGGATACATATTGTAATAGACAGATATAGAGAATCACACATGCGTGCGCGCATGCACACACACACACACACACACACACACACACACACACACACACACACACACACACACACACACACACACACACACACACACACACACGCACATATGAGCATCTACAATGCATAACTGGTACACAAATCAACATAAAACAAACTCTTGATTAGCCTGGATTAGCAAGTACTATATAAAAATATGTAAAAATATATAAAAATATAAACAATCTCAAAACCATCTGCCCATACTATTGAACACTATTTTAATAGCAAAACTGATAGCACACCCATTACTGACAGTGCAAGCTGTACTTCTACGGCACTACATATTGGGTGGAGTCCACCCCAACAGTCAAAATGTGTCTAAAAATATAACTACTGAAACCCACACAGAGATAAAATACAAAATAATATATACCAGTCAAAAAATGTTCAATCACTCAAAAATCAAAACATTCAGTAGTAGGAAAAACTCACCCAATACTCAACAGCATGTGTAAATGTCATGTGAGAGTTTCACTGGGTGGTAGAATAGAGTGTTGATGAAAGGAACTTCATGTTAAATAAAAATAAAAGTTGCACTTCTGACACCATAGATACATATTTTGAAAAACTAAATATTTAAAACAGAAGCTGTTTCTTTGCAGTGGGGGTGGGGGTAGGGTTACTTACACTTTCATTATGAGTGGATAAAGTTAAACCCAATGAGAATGTGAATCCCAAGCTGTATTGCTGTATTCCCCAAAAATGGCCAAAAAATAAGCCCCAGTGCACCCCAGATATAGGTAATAAGCCCTTCACACCTCCAAACATATATATACATATATATATATATATATATATATATATATATATATATATATATATATATATATATATATTTATATACCAACTCCATGTTGCACTAACTCTAAGAAGGGGAAGATTTCACTGAAAAGTGCATCACTGCTGGCACAACTCACTGACAGTGATTTCCTATGGACTCTGATCCTTCCCACGTTGAATTTTGAGCAAATAAAGTTGGAGAATTTAGTTGTCTTCCACCTGTAGATTACCATTTGCTTATATATGCCATCTCCAAGATTGTACAGGGAAGGGAAGATTTGCAGTCCCTGCTATACTCTTAATTTTGTACAAAGTAATTCCAACACACTGTGAGTGTCAGCATTAAAATGTTCACTATTTAAAACACATGGCTAAGGGAATGTTTCCCATATGTATCTGTCTATCTGTGTCTGTGCATGTATATGCATGTAAACACACAGACACAGAGACACACAGACACACACACGTACACACGCACACACACACACACACACACACACACACACACACACACACACACACACACACACACACACACACATATGACAATGATCAAACAATTATCACATTTGACTGAAGCAACATATGAGGCTACAAAGACTATAAAGCTGCACTCTGTTTATATTTATTTTACATTTCTTGACTGGGGAAGTCTGGCTGGCCACAAAGGCCCCATTTTAGCAGAGGCCCAGGGAGAAAAGCTCCAGTACATGCGGTACAATTAAACCCCAGGATTCAGCAAACCCAGATTTCCATTGCAGAAACAGTATAGGAGTTTCTGCACAGAAAATAGCCACCGAGTGATCTAGAAAAGTGCTGTTTTCATGTGTACGAGCGGCCCTAGACTGTTTAGCACAGAAAACCCACAAATATGAAAATCACCTCATTTGCTGGTGAAAACCATGCAAATGAGGTGATTTTGTGATCCACCAAGTTGCCAGGTCTCCATGCTAGAACAGTGTCAGTGCAGAAATGTATTCAGAAAATAACTGAGTACATTTCTGCAACTGACAAAACTGAGGAAACTGAGGCATGACAGCTCGTGGAATAGCATGTATTATGTATATTAGACATGCCAATAGCCAAATATAAGGCCATTGACATTGAAGAGTGATTAATTATTATGAAAATTAAAATTTTTCTGGCTGATCTCAGCCATATAAGCATAAGGCAGTGGTGCACAAATGGGACTGTGCCAAAAAAAAAAAAAGAAAAAAAATGGGAAAACTTAATTTTAAGTTAAATCTGCATTTTGCTATTATAGTCAATGGCATGCAGAATGTAAACAATACCAGGGGCAGTAGTTGTCAAGGGGAAAGGGTCTGTGTTAGTGCAGTAACTAATGACCTACACACTGGGGTATGCAAATGAAAGGAGTTATACTGAATCACAGATTTCTTCAGTGTCAGCTTGTACCTAACTGTGTAGGTGCAGCAATACAAGACTGCAAGAGTAAGAGCTGAATTAATTTATAAGGGGGTGTGTCATGCATGCTGTAAGCTCATTGGAGCTCTGTGGCCCTTGTTTGCCCTTAGCTAAGCACAGCTAAGGAAGGGGGTGTGCCAGATGTGCTTGAGCACTGTGTACATAGCCTAAACGGTTGTGCACGCCATGCACCGGGATCTAAACAAAAAAAAATAGAAAAAGAAAAAAAGGAAATGGCAGCACTGTTTACATTTGAGCACTGGGTATGCGCAGCACACCTCGGGGCTTAAATAGGGATGGACTGGGAAGGGAAAACAGCAGTAGTAAGGCAATCAAGGAGAACTAGCATAACTGGCAGGTGGAATGTATCAGAATCAGCCAAATACACATGCAGCAGCCCAGCACACTACTATAAACTATGTAGACACCCTACAGACGTTTTTTTCCCCCCCACAAACTCTACACCACCAGTGTACACAGACGAGGGATTTTTAACTGGCAAAACTAACTAAAAATGTTAGAGGCTGCTGCTTTACTCCATCAATATGTGCTAGAGACTGAGGGTGTTGAGGAGGAGAATGTTGAAAAATGACCCACAGTGAGGAGAAGTGTACAGACCCAGGGTAAGCTATGAGAGCCTACATGAGCCGGAGATAGTAGAGCACTACAAGATGGACAGGGGCATTCTACAGCAAATTGTTGAGCTGTGCTGGCCATGCCTCACACACAGAACTAATAGAGGGGAACCCATCCCAGTGGATACCAAGGTATGTATAGGCTTAAGAATACTAACCACAGGTATCTTCCAAAGACCAACTGGGGATATCATGGGGGTCTCACAGGCATCAGCATCCAGGGTACTCCACCAGTTCCTGGATGCCATGGCACAACATGCCAATGAGCACATATATTTCCCCACCGCCCGTGAGGCGTTGACCAGACATATGCATCTCTTCCACCATATAGCAGAACACCCTGAGGTAGTCGGTGCTATAAACTGCATGCACATCCACATCAAAGCACCACCCGGTGAGCGGGGTATGGTCTACGTAAACCACACGGGCTTCCTCCATCAACTGCCAGATCATGTGTAATGCCCAGGGCATTATCATGAAAGTGTGTGTGCTGGCAGCCCTGGAAGCTATCACGACTCCCACATCTGGCATTCCTGACAGCTGTATCAGACGTTTGCCAGGGGGGATAGCCCATATGGCCATCTAGTGAGGGATGCTGGCTATGCACTGGAGCCGTGGCTGATGACACCCATCAGAAATGCACACACACACCTGAACAAGAACACCATAATGAGATACATGCACAGACCAAGATCATTGTAGAGGCATGTGTTTGGGATGCTCAAGTCAACATTTTGTTGCCTTGACATATCCGGTGATGCCTTGCAGTACTCTCCAGCTACATGTACACGAATGTTCATAGTATGTGTCATACTAAACAATATGATCCTGTGGAAACAGCTGCAGCAGGAACAGCATGGGGAAGGGCCATACAGACCCACACCATTGCCAAGCCGAGCACAGGCACAATGGGACTTGGAGGAAAAACATCCTGAGCCTGCCCCTGTAGGCAGAAGGAGGAGTGCCCAGTTTGACCATGCTTTGGCAAAGAGGCAATGCACAGCACAAATACTGACACTGTAGGGACCCAGGGACTGATACCTCTCTCTGACTTGCACATATAGTAAAAGGGATCCCAAACATGACACTACCTGAGCTTTACCGTGTATAGGGATTGTACTATGTGCATTCAACATAGTTGGCCCTCCAGCATCGTCCTCAATACTGGCCAACTACAAGGTAAGTCAATCTTCCTATTAATTACTGAATGGAGCAGTATTTTCTCATACTTGTATGTATGATATGGATGCAAGCATGCAAGGGAATTGGGTGGCTGAATGGGATAACAGCAGACAGCTATATGGGACAGCAGGAAATTCATAACAAATACTGGTGTCAACATACTAGGCAGCATTACACAAGGTGACAACCCCCCACCGCAGTACATGTGGTGGTGCAAATAACTGTAGGTGTCAATAGGTCACATACATGGATGTCAGTGGGGGTCATATACCCACCACCAGCCTCTCCCAGCAGGACAGGTGTAGATGACCATAAAGAAAAGCCTGGCTAAGGCCCCCAAATGATGGCAATATTGAACAGCCCCCCACCAGCTTTACACAGACATACTACAACAGGTCTGGCAGTTGCATTACTAGTTCTGAAGGGTAAGAAGTCTGAAACTGAAATTTATGCCATTAAGATTTAGCATGTGTACTCTACTGATATGCCTCCTTTCTGCATGATAGGTCACACTACTATATGAAATGGAAGCCAAGAGAGTAACCAAAATACCAGTACAGTCATTGCAAATGTTTAAAGTCTGCAGGTCTGCACCCCCCCCCCACCACCACAATCCTATGTACAAATGCAGTAACAAATAGCCTGCAGCATGCTCTAATTGCCTACAGTCCTCTGGCAAATGCCAATGCCTCACCCCTAGTGCCAATGGAAGGAATGTTAGGGGGTCCCAACTAACATTCTAACACAGTAAACAGAAAACAAATGCAAGGCCATGTTGACAAATGCCAGTAGCATGTGTCCCCATGTCCTACTGCAAGGACTGTGGAACAGGCTATAAATACTACTGGTATAAAGGCCCAGCTATAGGGATACCTCTGAGATATTGCTTACATAATGTTAGGAAGAGGAGAGAATAACAGAGGGGTGATGTAGAAGCATGGATGTCATGGAGTGTGTGAAGTCTGAAACCTCTATTGTCCACCCATACTACTACCTGACTGCAAAACCATAAATGAATAGCCACAAAACTGCTTGTAAACCACAATGTGAAGGTAAACTGACCAGATATATGAGTCCTGCCTTTGGATAACCTGGGTATATCCATACAGCTGAAAGGTATGGCCCCAACAGGATATGGCCATTCCATGAAGTTGAGAAAAGCACAAGGAGGGGGAACCCCAGCCAGCATAGTAACAAGGTGCTGGACCATTTACACAGAGCCACCAGTCTATTGTCTGTGGCTAACCCTCCACAATGGCAGGTGTGTGCCAGAATGTGTAGTCTATATGCCTCAGAATATTGGTCTCAGATTCATTCATCTTGTATTTCCCTAGTAAATAACTGTGAGCAAAGAATAACTGTCAGTAGTTGATGCCATGATACAATTCAGTGTAAAACAGTACATATGTCAGAAAATCTATGCTACAATCAAACATGTCACACAAGCAGCACAGACAGCAATAGTTACAATATCCCCCATATGTTATGCCCATTGTGTCTCCATATTGGCAACCTATCTATAGATATCCTGCAGAAACAGTTTGCTAGGTGTAGCTGTAGCACACAAAACCCTGAACTGGAGTCCAACCCTCCCTGTCATGGATGCACACACTCAATATAGAAGGTCATAGTGGGCATGCTCCTACACTTACAGAAATGAAGCCCATGTCTCACAACACAGTGGACGACAGATATTGGTTATTCACAGCTGTCTGTGCACACACACCAAATTGTACACCATTGATACTTCACACACACACACACACACACACACACACACACACACACACACACACACACACACACACACACACAGTGGATAGGAATACTCACACATATCTAAGGCCAACATAATATAATATGTCAAACATACACACACAGAGATGTGGGGAAGAGAAAGACAGGCAGCGACAGAGAGAATCCCATTATGAAGCCTTTCCCACCCAGTACACATCCCATTGGCCTATATCACATGATGTGCTGATGCTATTCACTGTAGAAATGCCTTTGGTTAGCCCTCAGCCCTATAGTCTCAGTGGTGCTTGTGATAACTGTGTAACTCTACAGCACAAATAAGTATCCATGTAGCAGTTGTAATCTCAGTCCTGTCAAATGTAAAGTTGTGTGTGAGTGTGTGTGTGTATTTCTAGATGAACGTGGTTGTGGCCAGTCACACTTACTAAACTTCCCTTACCCTTCCTTCAGCACTGCTGTTGATGTGACTCACCTTCAAAGATACCTTTGGACAGCTCTCCAGCATATAAGCTCCTTGGTGCTTGCAATAACTGTGCAATACTGTAGTATAGCAAACTAGCTAGGTAGGTGTTCTAATCCTCATTTCTGGTAACTGTGAAAATGTGTGTATTCGTGTGAGAGAGTGTGCATGTATTTGTAGAGACCTGATTTTGTGGTCATTCACAACCCAGACACTGTCCATGTTATGAAATATAAATCACATGCATGTGAAGCAGTGCACATCACTGGCCACCCACAATAGAAATCTAGATGAGTGCTTGGGGAATACATTACCCACCCCTGGGGACCACTCCAATGACTATACTCCTGAGCTACATTGGGGACTATTTTCATGTGGCATGATACCAGGGTATTCCCTTGGGCTAGTCTTGTAGAGCCTTCAGGCTTATTCACCTACTACACACCTATGAAGCAATGAAACTATGGATCTCAGTACTGGCAAACTGGCAAGAGTGTGTGTGTGTGTGTGTGTGTGTGTGTGTGTGTGTGTGTGTGTGTGTGTGTGTGTGTGTGTGTGTGTGTGTGTGTGTGTGAATAGTAATCTCAGTGTGCTTGGTTGATGAATATCCCCTGTGGCTGTGGTTACTAACAATCGGAGGTGTGCCCAAACCACAACACGTACCATTCTCCATTCTATAACAGCTGTTGTAAATCAACATATACCTATGTGCAACCCTCAGCCCAATAATCTGTTAGGCATATGCAATCAGTGTGTTACCGACCAGGGAATTCTGTGCACATACTGTACCCTGCCTATGACATGGTGGATGTGTTACCACACTGCCGTACCCCATGGTCTTTCTACAGGGCCACATCCTGGTGATACACAGATGCCTAGAACGGTAGTGAGATACAGCATGTGAGAACACATTCACTCAATACTTCACTTGTGGGGGGAGAGAGGGGTAAAGCTGGCACTGAATGTGTTGCCAAGACTGTGGCCAATATCTGTTGTCTCAGGATAGGTATTAGCATTGTGCAGTAACTCACAGCATTTGTGTTTAATGCTGTGGAGGTTGTTGATGTAACTATCAAAGGCTGTTGTATAGATGCCTGTAGGGGATTCCATGAGGGATCGAAAGTTGTGTTTGAGGCTAATAAAGGAGTTCAACAGTCATAGGACACCACCTTTCTCTGCAACTGTGTACTCCTTCTGATGTACACTTTAGTAATGGCAGAGGACCATCATATTTTCTCCCAGTATTTGGAGGACAGTGTCAGGGTTTTTTTGGCTCTGGTTAGTACAATGCATTTGTGTACATGTTTGTACAGTGCCTATGTGCATGATTTCACAGTCATACAGCTATTTCCCATTGCCATGTGCACAGTGAAGACATCCACCCCTGTTTTCTTGGCTGCAAAGTCACCTTTGGAGAGGTTTTTCAAGGTGGTTACCTTTGTGGGGGGGTGTAGCTGACATGTTGAGTTCCATGTTGATTACAGCCTGTGTGAATCTCACCATGCAGGGATTGACAACTGTGGATGAGCAACCGTCCCATATTTAAGTAGTCAACACAGGTCAATGTTGTTGCATCCTCTACCAGGGGTCAGTATAAGCTGGTCCAGGGCAATGGAAATTATGAATCTCAGAAGTGTTGGTCCATTGTACTGGTGCTTGGCTATTTTCCCCAGGTGATGGAGGGGGTGGCAATGTGTTGAGGAATGTTCATTGACAGTCTAGGGACATAGATGTGGACCCATGGCAGACTATGGTCTGGATTGCACTGTTACCCCAAGGCAGTTGTACCGGAAGTATCACCAATGCATTATGATGGGATACTAGTCTGGAGGTGTTCCTAGCCTTAATGAATATGGAGACAACACCACCTGTGGAGGTGTAGTGTGGTCCATGTTTGGGGGCTGACAGCTGTGGAATACGTCATAGCCTGAAACTGCAGGTTTGCTGTCTGCTGCTGTGAACGACCCCTGCATTATAGCAGACATGTGTCCTCCACTCCAACGACTGCTATGAGTGACTGCATCCTGACAGTTAGATGTCTACTGTTGAGCAGCATGACCCTCAGATTGCATACATGTGTAGCTGTTATGGTGGTAATAACATTAGGAACACTGCCTAATAAGGCATCATAGGGGTGGCAAGACACTTAACCAATACCTGGAAACCCAGTGAGACAGATGTAGGACATCTGTGGCAAGTCATTGGGTTCTGTCAATCATGTCATCCTAAGCAGAGGGGTACAGGATCCCCTGAGAATGTCACATAACACATAAATCAGTGTTACAGTTAATCATCTGTTGATAGTACCGCAGCATCATTCTGGGTGACAGTGGTACACTGCCCTGGGCTACTGTCACACCTGCCTGGACCACATAATCAGAGAGTTCAAACATGTCTCTTGTCATGTAGTCCAGGGAGGTGTGTCCCAAGTCATTCACACCCACATGGATACAGAGTGATACTCGTAGTTGTGAAGTGCCATGACTGGCTGTGTCATGTGTTGGATGCTGGCATGTGATAGATATTTGGCTGTTACCTGCACCATATTCAACTTAGTGACTGGGATATGTGTGTGCCTCAGTATTGAGTTACCCATGATCACTGTATTGTGCAAGGTGGTTAGCCTTAAGAACCTAGGTTGAGGGGCACACTGTGTAGGTTAAATATGTGTCCCTTGGCATGTGCCATGTTGTGGTGTCTGAGTGGGTGTCTGTCTTGCTGGTCTGTGCTGTTTGGGTAAATGTCCATTGAGTGCCTCTGGGAAGGTGGGTGTGTGGCTTTTCACTGTATGTCATGGCTGTCAAAGTGGGTGTCATGGTGAGCTACATGTTCCACATGGTGTGGTGCAAGTGTTGATCTTATCCTCTTGACCTGCTAGTCCAGTATTTGCTGGAAAGTACTTATGTCCACTTTGGGTGATATGTGGGTAACCCTCACAGGTCTGAGTGTTTGGAGTTTAGAGTGGAGGGTTGTCTGTGTACATGAGGCAGTTGCAACAGTGCCTCAGAATGGACAAGTGCACCAGGTTAATGGTCAAAAGCACAGATAACCACCCTTCAAACATGCCAGGAGGGGTGGACATAACTAGTAAGTACTGGGGCTACATCTGTGATGAACGAGTACTGCTGATGGCTCCCAGGTGTGCCACACTTTTTGATAGAATAACCTGGTGAAGTGCTAAGGCGTAATGTTAGTTGAAGTGCAAGACAGAACTAGAATGATGTAAGGGTTGAACAGAAGGCAGACTGCCTGCCACCTGTAATACTTTACCACAGCTGTGCAGTTATCAGAAGCTTTGGCCATGTGAAAGTTCAGTAAGCTCTGTAGTGCATACTATAATTGCGTATCATTATAAGAGACATCCCTAAAGAGGCAGGAGTTCTCATCCCAATACTGGCAAGTGTGTGTATATATGTGTGTGTGAATCATGTACTGTCTGCCTTATACCATTTTTGCCCTATGTACTACCCTTTACACTTCCCTTCACTGGGCCCTTACCTGCACACTCCTCTTCCAGTTTGTGTGTGTGTGTGCAGCCCACCTCCACAATGCTTCCCTCAGCATCATGGCTTGCGCATTGGGCATGTGCCCCAAGTTTGGCGAAGAGCTCCTTGGTGGGTTTCAGTTGGGGCTGGATGGCTGGGCCCCCACCTGTGGCTAGCTGGTCCCTTGCTATAGCAGCAGCCCATTGACAGGCATGGTGGATGAGGTCAGTGGCCCAATGCTGCACATGCTCATAAGTTCTGCTGTGCAGGACAGCATCATTTACCCTGTGGACCACACTGTTCCACAAGGAGGTCCTGTCCTGCACATCTTCTGCTTTCCATCCAAATAACAGGGCATAATGTCCAATCACATATTGGGTGATGATGTCAGTTTCCCTAACAGAGAATGCTGGTAGGTGAGCACTCTGCATGTTACCTGGGAGACATAAACAGGACAAAGGTCACGGGACCTCATACGGTTGTCAAAATCCACATCAACAGTTGATATTACATGCAAATAATCCACACTACACCAAAACCCTCCAAGCTATCATGACTATAGCAGCTTGCATTACACACCTGTCCCTGAGCTATCTTATTCCCCCTAATGTTGGACACTTGATTGCATAATCCTCTATTCTTCATTCATTTCTGTGTAGAGGGTTGACAGTGGGCATCTTCCTTGTGGATGATGTGTGGATGGTGGCAGGTCTATCTTTGACTGTGGTTTGTAATGGCGCTGTGAGCACATACCTGAGTTCATGTAGGAGGCAGTGATGTTATTATGCCCCATGGAGATATGCTGTTGTTGCCATCACTAGGCAATATGTGCATGATCACCATTTCTGAGGGGAGGAGTGGGATTGATGTGCATATCTCCATGTATGACTGGGGTGGACAGGGTGGTGATGTTCCCACCTAACCTGTCTGATGCAGGTTGCCTATATCCATAGCTTGTGTGTATGAGGTGTTCTTTACCCCAAGTGCAGGGTAAATTGTGTTGTTTCCTCAAAGACTAACAACATATGTGGAGACACAGTTGCAATTGTCCTAGGTAGTGTGGATATGCCTGATTTATAGTCATACTCAGCCTTACAGGAAGTCACGTGTGAACTTACATGCTTGCTCAGATAGAGGTGGACTTGCTTCCAAGTTGTTGTCTGCACCTATGTGTCCCTGTACAGCCAATGTAGCAACCTAGTATGTGGTTTGTGTATTGCTGCTGTCCACCAAATGGGATTACTCTACCTTGGTGGAGGCTGGATATACAGGTCAGGTACTGTTGTGTCCACATAGCTACAGCAGATATAAAAGGTACACACCCCTGATAGACTGCCTGATATTTGTGCAATTGGAACATGACACCACAATAACTCATTTCATAACAATTTCCACCTGTAGTGTGACCTATAGCCTGTACAAATCAATTGAAAACATAACAATCTGGTCTGTGAAAACATATGGAAATAATACTCAGTACAATAAGCTAGTTGAATGAGTGTGCACACCCTTAAACTGATATGTTGTGTATGCACCTCTTGAGATGGTTACAGCATTCATCCGTCTTGGTCTGGACTTTAACATCATGGCACATTTTCACTTGGCAATAGTTGCTCACCTTCATAGAAACACCTTTGATTGTATTTCAAAGGAATTGTATAGGTTAGGGGTCACATTCAAGATGAGAAACATTATGAAATGATCTTCTGTGGTCTGATTGTCATACAGTACACATACCTGGCATTGCAACAGGGGTGTGGACACTTGTGATATCCACTGTATATAGGTGTTGATATAGCTGGTAGTGGTAGGCATGGACAGAGGGTCATAACACAGGTGGACACTTTCTGATTAATACCTGATAATCATGCCTGCTTTAGTACCCATAGCAGTGTCAGGACAATGCAACAACAAGTAGCTGTACACATTTATGTCTGTTGTATGCACTGACATTGATATTACACACATGTGCAACATGCACAACCTATGTACCTGAATGCTTGAAACCCATGTGATTAGTTTAGTGCCTTCCAGCTGAACATATGCATACATACATGTGCTCAGGAGATACCTGGTATACATTTCTGTTGTATGTTAGTATGACACACTATATTTGCAGTCTTGCTGCTCAATCATACTTCTCAACCTGTTACAACAGTACATCTGGACAGTGGCACACATACATGGGTTTCAAAGGGACATCAGTATTGATACTGTATTAATATAGCTGCACAATACATTAGTACATTGATTGCACAGTAGGGTTTGACATCACTGTGATATCCTGGAAGATGTCCAACAGTCATAAGTAGGCCATTATATTACAATGTCATTGCTAAAAAAGGCCTCGGTTGTAAGGAGATGAAGTTAAATGAAAATTTAAAACAAGCAACATATTAGTGCTTAAAAAAGAACTTTATTAAACAAATATAAATAAATGAATCCAAACAAATCAAGCACTTTCATCTCCAACCATTGGAGACTTTATCAAGATAGAGCATGCCCAACATAATAGTACATTTATAATCAAGGAGATAATTGGTGAACTAATCAGCATCAAAAGTTCATGAATAATTCATGAGTAATGACTACTCCTACATTTTAAAAACATATAAATACCTATAATTCATTCATAACCTTAATATTATCCACTATAAGTCATATACAGCAGTTTGCACAAATTAGATCGTATTTTACTAAAAATTAAAAAGATACAAGTTGATAATGCATATTTTAAAGAATGTTTAAAGCTCAGACTTGTGCCTAAGGGTTTGCACATGTGGTGCTTCCACATAGGGCTAGTAGCTGGCTCATGCTTCCATAAGGATTTAATCAGTATGTTTGATAGACATGGCTTCGAATACATGGAGCTAGTAATCAAACATAACGAGGTATTTTTGAAAGATTTAATAAAAGAAGCGACTGAACTGGATAAGAGGATTGTGCAGGAGGTGGCCCATGAGAATAACATTTTCCACTACAATAGAATATTTAGAACTATTGAACAAGAAATGGTCTCAATTAAATCTAGGAAAAAGAAGAAAATGGAGAGGGATAGGACCCAATATTGTTCAAATACAGCTTACCCCCATCCCCCTCGTTCACAAGCTTGAAACATTGAGAATCATAATCATAAAAATGATGGTGTTTCTGGGAATAACGAGGAACTTTTTTAGATCAAGACAACTTTCCCCCATTGAGGAGATCCAAAAGACAGAGACAGAAACAACCATAACGTGCAGAATCAAGGGACTTTTTCTACAAACAGTGGTCGAGGGGGTCAAAAGTATTATCGGGGGGGGATGGGGGGCATCGAGAATGGAATTAAATTCTCATGAGCATATGTTGAAAAACTGTGTCATTTTAAAGAATTCTAGAAATAATTTTAATGTATATAATTTTTCTTCATGTAATCTTGATGTGAATGGTTGTGATTTATTTTCAAGAGGCTTATCATTTGTTCCAGCTAAGAATTTTGATATTGCACATTAATTGATATCAGACACTTTGTTAGGAAACTGAATCTAAATATTCTATTTACATCTGTAGAATATGTAAGCAATCCTTTACACATTTCAAGCACTTTTAACTCACCTTTGCACCCCGCATTAGCGATGTTTGATAAAATGTGTGAAGTAGATGTTAGAAATTTGCAAAGAAACGTACACTCATCTAATTTAAGTAAAAGTGAGATGGATGGTTTAAACAAACTTAGGGCTAACAGGGATGTGCAGATTATAAAAACAGATAAAAGTGGTGGAATTGTCATCGTGGACCTAAATGATTATAATACAAGGATGAATATTTTATCGAGTGATACATATAGAAAATTCACTATTAATGAGTTAAATGGCATTTACAACAAGGTAAAAAATGAACTAATGGACCTCTTTATTGAAGGCTCAATTTCTATAGATGAGTATAATTACCTATCAGTGCACCATCCAAAAACTCCCTGTATATTTGGACTACCAAAATTACATAAGAATATGGCTGATCCACCTATGCGCCCTATAGTGAATAGGCGTGGTTCTATCACTTACCCCGTAGAAAAATACTCGGATATTAATTTGAAATGTTTTGTAAGTGAAGAAACTATCATTTGTAAGGATTCATGGGACTTTTTAGAAAGGGTTAATAAGTTGGAATACAGTGAGATGGGTGTATTTATCATGATAGATGTGAAGGATTTGTACACCTCAATACCCCATGATATTGGAATTGAATGGGCATGTGATTTTTTATTTGAAAAAGGAGTATCACAACTAAAAATTAATGTATATGAACAACTATTCGAACTAGTGTTAAAGAACAATTGTATAATGTTTAAAGGTGAATTCTTTATCCAAGCAGTTGGTGTTGCTATGGGTTCTCCCTGTGGTGGTTTGTATTCTAACTTGGTGATGTTACAATGGGAGAAAAAGTTGGTAGTCAACTCACTATATTATGAACACTGCAAAATGCATGTGAGATTTTTGGATTATATTTTTATATTTTGGGATGGACCAAGTGAAATTATTAATGAATTTATAACTTATATAAACAATTCAGTGAATTTTTTTGAGGTTTACCCGTAATATTGATTCCAATAAAATTTCCTATTTGGATGTAAAATTGTCAAAAGACACAATTTTAAGGAAATTTGTGTCACATATTTATAGAAAGGAAATGTATTCAAATATTTTTTTGCATTTTGACTGTGCCCATCCTTTTAAGCAGAAAAGAGTAGTTGTTAAGGGGCAGTTTGTAAGAGCTGCTTGGATGGTGTCTAGTTTTGACTCTTTCTTGGGTGAATGTAAACTTTTAAAAGACATGTTTCTTAAAAGAGAGTACCCATTGGATCTAATCAACAATTTAATGTTAGAAGTAATTAATAAGAGAGAGAGAGGCTTCTATCATGCTATACTAAGCTCTGAGATTGTGTATTCTTGTAATGAAGTGAATAGGCATATTGATTTAAATGTTAGTACTGTTAACATGTATTGCAGGGATAATATGAATGTTATAAAACCTGTTGAAATAGTGCCAAATAATGGAAAGTTTTGTTCAGCTTTTATTACCTCTTATAATCTCGACAGTAAAGAAACTTTTAGGATTTTGGATAAAAATTGGATAGTTTTGACTTCAAGCAATGATATTAGACAATGTATAAGCGAGAAGCCTATTGTGGTCTATAGAAAGGGGCAAACCTTCAAAAATATTTTTGAAGGGAGCAACCGGACTTGGAATGGTGGCCATATGAAGAAGTGTGGGACATGAAATTATTGCCAATATATTAAGGTAGGATCAAAATTTAATATTAATGGTATAAAGGTTTCTTTACAAAAAAAGTGCATCTGTTGCACTGAAAAGGTGGTTTATTGTGCTATCTGTTGCAAATGTGCTTGTTTTTACATTGGAAAGACAGAAAGAAAGCTTAAAAAACATATTTATGAACATTCGAGAGACATCAGATTGCAGAAAGAAATCAATGCCCTCGCAAAACATTATATGGAGTGGCCTGGACATAATTTTAAATTTACTGTTATTGAGGTTATTGAGCTAGACCCAAGAGGTGGACCATGGACTTTATACCTAGAAAAAGGTGAAGCCTTATGGCAATTGAGAACAAACGCAACTCAATGGCCAGGCTTAAATGAATCTGTTGCCATTACTTGTTTTTTAAGACTAAAAGCTTTGGACAGATGATGGTCTTAAAAGGTTATAGTAGTTATAATAGTTGATACATATGCATTAATTTACGTATATACATATATATAGTTGTGAATTTTGCACTATATCTGTTTTATTTATTGATTTATTTATATTATAATATACTGTGATTTATTTATTAAGGTACACAATCTATAGGAAATATAAAATTAGTATATAGATTTTATTTATACATTTTTTATATAATATAATTTATATGTAATGTTATATATGTATTTTATATGAATTATAGTGGATAATATTAAGGTTATGAATGAATTATAGGTATTTATATGATATTTATATGTTTTTAAAATGTAGGAATAGTCATTACTCATGAATTATTCATGAACCTTTGATGCTGATTAGTTAACCAATTATCTCCTTGATTATAAATGTACAATTATGTTGGGCATGCTCTATCTTGATAAAGTCTCCAATGGTTGGAGACGAAAGACCTTGATTTTTTTGGATTCATTTATTTTTATTTGTTTAATAAAGTTCTTTTTTAAGCACTAATAAGTTGCTTGTTTTAAATTTTCATTTAACTTCATCTCCTTACAACCGAGGCCTTTTTTGGATTGTGGTCTGTATTTGGACTTTACAAAGTTTACAATGTCATTGCTCACAGACCTGCCAATGGTTTGGCTGACATAGCACAGGTATATGTGTATGTGACAACAGATAGCAGTCACAAATGTGCTTATTGTCCAGCAGAACACTAGGAAGACAGACAAGACAGCATACAGGGTGGTATAGTATATGATACATGTGGGGGGTAAACACCTTGGACGCGGAGGGGTGTTTGGTAATCAGAAGCCCACAAGCCCCCAAATGGATACAGTAGGACTGAGGTCCACACCCATGGGCAGTCACCACTGCATCTTCACAGCTCCGAAGGTGGCTGTGCTGGGGGCTGAGAAGGAGAGGCAGGCTGACCCTTTAATTGTGCCACACGGCCCTCAAGGTGGCATAGCAGATCTCACAATTCATTGCAGAGCTCGCTACTCACCAGACCCCGGACCTGGCTTCAGGTTACAGGATCCTGTCTGTGCCCATGCTCGGGGGGGGGGGGATGATCCCCATCCCTTGAGGAGGCTCCACCCGAAGGTGATGTAGGACCAGCAGACAAGGAGGTCCTGGGTGGGTCCTAGATGTGCTGGGGCCCAGTGCCATGGCCAGATGAGGCAGGAGAGGCAGATTCACTGGGATCGGCCTTCCATGACATCCTATGGTGCTGCAGTTTTAGAACAGATGTTGGTTAGTAATGATAAACACATTTCAGGATTAGTTATAACAGCATGCATGAGTATTCCCATTAACCCAAAACAACAGATTTTGAACATTTGCATAGCAAACAGAACACATGCATATATGGAACCACAGTGGGCATTACACAAGCATGCAAGTTACATTGACAACAACAGGCCACCAGTGATAGTATTTGAACAGGGAACATTAATTGGAATACATTTCAACATTTGTAGAACAACAGGACACATGTCCCAACAGTAGGTTTGGTGGAAAACATACCCATTCATTTATGTGTTTAGATTATTGGTGAAGATAAAGTGGGGAGAGAGAGAGATGTCAGTTAGCAAATGTGTATTCTTGCAGTGGTCACAGCTTTGATGATGACTGCTCTACTCATTACTCTACATGTATTATTACCTCTATGGCATTGGGTTGGGCAGTGGTATGTTTGTACACAGTATAATTACAGCCTTCGTATAGCTACTTTATACTTTCTCTTACCTGGAAGACCTGTAGAGAGAATGTTTGTTAATACTATCTGACTGTTTCTACCCATATTCACATAGTCAGGGTTACATATGTGCACTCATACTGTGTGTGTGTGTGTGTGTGTGTGTGTGTGTGTGTGTGTGTGTGTGTGTGTGTGTGTGTGTGTGTGCGTGTGTGTGTGTGTGTTTGCGCACATGCTACTAACATACCCTGCCTTGATTTCTATCGGTCGCCCTGGTTGTTGGTAGCAGGGGCCGGTAGCTGTGACAGCATGACACTTTTGAACATTTCTTGGGGGAGACCACTTGGTAAATGTACTTATCTTGCTCTCATTTGCAGCCTTGGGGTTGGACTGTGGGTGTTGGACACAGTATAACTACAGGCTCTTATAGCTACTTTATACCTTTTTTCACCTGGAAGATCTGTGGAGGGAATTTATGTTAACACTACCTGACTGTTTCTACACATAATCACAAAATCATACTTGAAATTATGCATACAGCTTGCTACCACTCCTGAGATTCGTACCGTGGCTGTTTCTGCTAAAAATACAACATGTCTGTGTTTTGTCAGAACGAGCTATTGAGAAAATGCTGTCACTTACTTGAATGTTTTCTTTCTGATTCTCTCTTGGTTGTACCATCTGACCTTGTGATTACAACATTCTTTTATATACATTCCTATACATACCTTTTGACATGGCACAGTGTGGAAAACAGTGGTTAACACAACATTACTATTCTGATATCAGATCTCGGTGCATGAAACTTTCCAGTCATACAATACCAGAGTAAACACAACCAGTCTGCGATTTTCACTTTTCTTGACAGGTAATTACACTTTTATTGATAAATAATCTATATGTCACTATTGATCTCCTACTGGCTTCTTCAGCCACTAAGAACCATACCCGTTTTTAAATACTGCAAGTTGACATTCTACTATGTTTTATTTATTTGCCCTACATAATACTAGCTAGATTGTTACTCACCAGCCTAGTGAAGCAGCCTTTGCAGCCTGCTGGCATGGGCTTCCAAGTTCACAACCCTCTCATTTGCAGCTGTACAGGAGACAAGAGAAAACATTTATGCATAACTATCCATCGCATACACAGTCCGGACTTTGGAGAACACTTATTTTGACTAATACTTACACATGGCTGGAGCATTCCCCGCTCAGGCATCTTGGACCCACTGGTCCAAAAGTTCTCTCTTCATCTGCTTCAAGTCGAAAAAGTGGTGCCAGACCTGCTCACCAGTCCAAGGAATGCCAGTGGCAGTGGTGAGAACTCGGGCAAGTTGGTCCCAGGCCTCCACTTTGTATTGGGAGCCTTGGTACTGGTCCTGCAGCAGTCACCCTTAATGGTCTTTAAAGAGGAGTCCAACAATGACCCTGAACTCCTGAATGCCCCAGTGCTGTGTCTGAAAGTGCACACCTTCACCAACACTTGCCATAGTGTCTACAATGGGGAGCTACAACTGGTTATGAGCTGTATTACCATCTGTGTGGTTTAAATAGGGCTAATTTCCTGCCCTTTACCGTGACTGGACAGTTTTGAAACTGCTGAGCTAACCTAAGCACCAGGCAAACCTGCTTAGCTAAGATAACTATTGCTTAAAGGGGTAGATGCTTAGCCCTGCTTACCAGTGTGCAAATCCACTTAGCTATGCTAAATCTTGCTTAAACTTTAAATTTCATTGACCCCTCATGTTTAGGGCTGCTACACTACCCTGATTAGCATATACATAATAATATTCAATACCTATTTATAAAAAATATATTTTAGTTGTGTTTCACATATGAAAATGTATGGACTGCTGTGGGGTTCAAAAGAAGACTGGCTGGATACTAGGCAAATGCTCTAACCACTACACTATTCCAGTTTTACTATTAGCATGGTGTATATTTCTATTTAGCTTCTTTTGATGTTTAAACTCTGCTATGCATAGCTGCATGATGGGCACACTCGCTCAGCTACACTTAAACTTTATTGCACACTGGAGAAAAAAAAATAAGGAATATATTTTAAATATACCTATTAGACACTTATAACATTGATAGAATAACAGGTTTTGGATTAGCATGAATTTTCTGAGGATGTAGAGTCTTAAACTCAAATATTTGTCATTATCTAATGACTTCAATTCCCAGCTATTTGCCGGACAGGTGCAGATTTTAGGAGGAACACAAGAAAAATATGAAGCAGAAATCTGGACATTCTCAAAAATCTGTAAAGTTGAGAGGTATGGCTGTCTCTTATTTTCTCCAGACACTAAAGTGTCCGTGGAGAGTTTCATTCATTTTGAATTGCCGAATGGCAATTCTCGAGTGCAGGGTGCGTGTGTATTGTGAGAGCACTGCTCTCAGACATGCCTCCTGCACTCACACACAGAACCATTTTCATTTTAGAGCACAGCAGCACACGTTCATTCATATGCATGGCCCACTGCCGTGCTGCACGGGAATAGTGCCTTCCATGCAAGAATAAGCTATTCTTGCATGGAAGTTTGCTGAATCCGGGTGAAAATCTTTTCAGGTATATAATAGCAACAATGTCAGGCAGAACACAATTAAATTAAAATTTAAAATGTCAAAATAGATAAGATAGTAACTGTACATACAGTAGTAAGGCTTCTTAGATTAATTATATTGTATGCATATAGTTAGATAAATAACTATGCAGTAGAATAGATATCACGATACAGAGTACTGAGTCATTTAGAAAGGGTGGATAGCAAAAGATTGATTTAATTTTGAGATGTAAAAGAAAGGAATAGCAAAAAAAAGTTTAGAGAGGCATAGGTAGAAGGCGGGATTGAAGACAGAGTTATAGTTGGTTACAACCTAGAGGGGAGTAGAGGTTTAGTAGAAGAGGAGGAAGACAGCAGAGATGTTATACTTGTCCTCAAGATGTAAAGCTACTGGGCCAGGATGTTGAAAGGTATTGTCTTAGATATGTTTTGAATGCAGGTTTGTCTTCAGGAAGCCTGAGAGCTTATGAGAGAGAATTCCATGGGGTAGCTGCACGGTTTCAGTATATGGAGGGTCCCAATGTATTTTGGGCTTTAGTGACTGAGAAGAGGAGTTTGTCTTTAGAGAGAAGAGTTTGGTAGGGTGGTAGTGCTGAAGCATGCCTTTCAGTGCCGGATCCTTATCAATGCAGTATATTACAGTATGAGCTAGTAGTAGTTGGCTATAGTGGCGGTGATATAGAGTTCAGTCCAATGTTGTCGTTTAAGGACAGGACAGTAATGAGTTCTAAAGGGGTTATTTGCAGCATCATGAGCTATTTTATTGTAGCATTGTTCCAGCTTTGTTTGTGTATGAGTCTGTATGTTAGTATAGAATGGAGGAGGAATGCAATAGGGTAGGTAGGAGGTATGCTTTAGCTATAATTTCTCTATTTCTGTCTGTTAGGTAGGGCTTTGTTCTATATAAGAGGCCAACCTTTTGGTGTTTTTTTTAAATAACAGTTTGGAAGTATAGGCTAAATTTCATGTCATCATCAAATATGACTCCAAAGAGTTTGGTGTCGGGGGCCTGTTAGTCAGGGTCTTATTTAATAAAGTGGTTTTGAGAAGATTTTTCTTTTGGGAAAATGTTGTAGAGGTGAAAAGTAGAAGTTTCACATTTTTGGGGTAAAGTAGGAGTTATAATTTGTCTAGACAGGATTCTATAGACCTCAAGTATTCTTGAGTAATTCCTTGAAGTTTTTGTACGTTAGAAGCTGTGCAGATGAATGCAGAGTCATCTGCATATTGTATGGTGTGCTTGGAATCAGTGTGCAGATCACTTATAAATATGTTAAACAGGAGGGATCCAAGTATAGACCCTTCTGTCACTTGTCGCTTGTCTTGGTTTACAATTGAAGAAGAACAGGTGGGGTAGTTTGTTTATATGTTTTATTACACAGAAACACATTAGGATGAATAGTAGCTGTAGAAAATATAAACAAACTGATTAACTGACAGACTACACAGACATACATCCTTACGTTTCAACAGCTAACTACAAAATGGCAGTCAGGCTCACACGTGCTCAGTATATTTACAGTTGTGCAAGTACCTAGAAAGCTTCTTAAAGGCATACATACATATTAAGCTACATCCTCCCTCTTTAATGAATTGCTTACAATATAATGACATTTGAAAAGAATCATGCAATTGTACAGACAACAAGAAATAAACGCAACATTCATGTCAAAGTTGCTGTGTATCTGGAACATAGTATGGAAATGTGAATTGATCTAGTGATATAGCAAGAGGGACATTGGTGAACAACTTACGTCAGGAGTTTTGGGATTCTTCTCCTTCGATTTGTCCTCTGGAACTGGAATGCTGGATAACTTACTCTGAAATACAGAGTCTTTCTGACAGGTATGATACTGCAATACAGGCTCAGACAACAGGACCAAATGTTTCCGATTCCACCTAAGTTCTGCTCCTTGCAATTCCACAATGTGCAATCTCGACTCTGGACATACACTTCTTACGACATCAATCCGATCAAAACCTTTGGACATCAGCATTCTCACTATATCCCCTTCTCATAATGGATTGAGCAGTTTGCTGGTTTTATCATAATAAGACTTCTGGGATAAGTGCTTCTTTAACAGATGGGCTTTCATTGATCAGTTGTTCTTGACACATGGAACCAATAATGTACTACTAATTGGTAATGTGGTTCTGCTTTGTCTTGACAGAAGTCTCTATGCAGATGAACCAAGATGTTTATCATGAGGAACATTTCTGAGATTCAAGAAATTCAAGAAAGTATCACTACTGTCATGTTTCAACTTCTCTAGTAATAGTTTCACACCTTGAACTACATGTTCTGCCAAACCATTTGACTGCGGGTACTTAGGGTTACTTGTGACATGAGTAAATTCCCACTCTTCAGCAGATATTTTGAACTGCTAGCTTCTAAACTGTGTACCATTATCAGAATCATAGTAATGGCAGTATTGAATGTTAGATTAGGAAGCAGATCAATCTCAAACCAATTTTAATAAAAGTCTACTAACACCAAGTAATGTTGACCATTCCATTTGAAAATGTCTGTAGCTACTGTCAACGAAGGTAGTTCGGGAATCTGGTTTAGCTGAAGTGGTTCTTTCTGCTGATGTGGCTTATTACTATTACATACAGAACAAGATGAAAGTATTCTCTCAATGTCCTGTGACATGGAAGGCCAGAATACTAGTCCTCTCCCCCTTCTTTTGGTAGAATCAGTTCCTGGGTCACCAGGATGCAAAATAGTAATGTATTCTGGTTGCAAGGATTTTGGAGCTATCATTTTCCTCCTTTCATGATGATACCATTGTCAAACAAAATCATCAGTAAGCAAAATTGCTTTGACGGCCATCCTCAACTGATAAAGTGGTTAAATATTTGAAGAACTGGATCTGAGGCTGTATGACTTCTAAGCTCTTCAAAATATGTGGAAGAAAAATTTCTCACTTCCATGACTTCAAAATCACGTTTCTCATTTTGATGCTGTTCAGTGGTATTTCTGGGTGATCTGTATAAAGGATCAGCAAGATAAAGAAGTTTGCCTTTGGTGTAGACAAGACTGAAATTATACCTTTGCAGTTTGAGCATCATGTGTTGCAATCTGGCTGGAGATGAATATATATGTTTTCTCAAAATAGTGACTATAGGTTGGTGATAGGTTTACCGTAAATATAATCATGGAACTTCAAACATGCAAACACAATTGCCAAGAGCTCTTTCTCTATCCGCGGATACTGCATTTCAGTTTGGGGTAGATTTCTTGAAGTATAGGCTACTGGTCTACACTCTTGAACAATGACTACACCAAGACAAAACTTTGAGATTTATGAACATCATAGTATCTGAGAGTTGGTGGACTGGCAATTCCCTGCTTCAGGACATCAAATGCTCTTTGGCATTGCTCTAATCATGACCAGGATACATCTTTGCATGTCATCTCTCTGAGCAGTGCTGAAAGTTGTTTCAAGTCTGGAATGAACTTGCCTAAATAGTTAACCATGTCAAGAAAATGTTGCAGGGCTTGAACATTGCCTGGAGCTGGCATCTCAAGAATAGCAGTTTGCTTGGAAGGATCTGGTTATAAGCCTGAAATGGTAAATAAATGACCACCATAAGTAACTTCTTGTAGCCTGAATTTCCATTTCTGAGGATTCATTTTAAGATTCACTTCACGTGATCTTCCCAGAACTTTCTTGAGGTTTCTGTCATGCTGAGCTTCACCATTACCTCCTATTAGAATATCATCTACTATAGTAGCACGCAGATACCCAGAAAAACATTGCTCTATTGCATGCTGGAAGACTTCACTGGCAGAATGTATCCCAAATGGCATTCTCAAAAAATCTGTATTTGCCAAAAGGAGTAGTCTAGCAAAATTTGCCAAAATGAACTCTGCATCCAAGACAGAAAATACGGTGGCTTTTGGCATAAGAGCAGAGACTTCTTCAACTGTGTGCATTGAATGATGAGGTTTTTCAGTGCTTTGTTCAAATCTCATGGATCAATACATATTCTGATATCATCTGAGCTTTTCTTGTGAGATACGACCATGGAAGATACCCATTCAGTAGGTTCATCAACTGACAAATTAGACCTTGCTGCACCATTTTATCTAGGTCAGACTTGACTCTGTTCTGCATAGGGACTGGAACTTTCCAGGCTGCCCTGACAACTGGACTGACCTCTGGGTCTACCTTCATGTAACACACAACTGTGAGTTTGCCTAGTTGTCTTCAAAAAGATCAGCATAGAAAAAAATAGACTGGGGGAAATTTGAACAGTGGTCTTTCAAGCTTACATGATGCACTTCCTTATGAAATGAAAGCAATCCCATTTTCAAACTGTCTCTGAGCCTTATTAATGGCTGTATATGCCTTTTGACCACATAAAAGTCATAGCTGTTCCCAGCAGAGTAACATGAAAGCACTACTGAACCTTTAGTTTGAATTTCTTCACGACTGTAAGCAACAAGCTTCACACACTTTGCTAAATCAAGCTTCTCACCAGCACATACCCTAGCAAATGTTTCTGCTGACACAACATTGTACTTTGAACCTGTGTCAACTTTGAGCTCTATGGGTCATCCATTTATCTGAACAGTACAAAACACTTCATTCTTTGCACATAAATCTACTGCATTGACTGTTTCATTAAGCATAGACAAACCATCAACATAAAAAGTAGGGTCACAGCTTTCTAAATTGATCAACTTGTCTCTTTGAATGTTCTCTTTTAATAAAAGAATGTCTCTTGTTTGATTTACAAAACCTTTTGAAATGTTTCCACTTATTGCATTTGTGGCATTGCTGACCAAAAGCTAAGCAGTTTTCTCTTTTGGGTTCATAATTTGCACCACAATTACGATAGTTGACTGTGAAACTGGGTAGAGGCACATTATTTGAGTTTGCTGACTCACTCTTGTGCTTCAATGAGACTGTGCACACTGTGGAATTTGCTAGAAAAGTACAGGGTTTCCCCAGTGACTTTTGCAGGGGCTTACAGTTACTGCCATGTGCTTGGGCTTGTTTCTTTTAACCACATGCTTCGTACTATCAACATGAGCACTAAGAGATACTGGAAACATGCATTTCTCACTTGCAAGCATATTTGTCACCTTTTCTGTGAGCTCATATATCTGACAAATCTCAATGGCCTTATTCAAAGTTAAATCATTGTCACGAAGCAAAATCTTTTTCACAGCATCATCTTTAATACCACTCATAAGGTTGTCTTTAATCAACTCATCCCTTAAATCATCAAATCTGCACGTTTTAGCTTTATTTCTCAAGTCAGTCATATATGCTGTAAAAGTTTCACCAGGCTGTTGATCTCTTGTGTAAAATAAGTGCCTTTCCGCTGTAATATTCATTTGGGGGTTACACATTTCTCTAAATGTACATTTTAAGCACTCAGGATCTTCCTTTGTTTCAGCCGGTACCACTATATGATGGTTCCTCCACTTCTGCAAACAGAACAGGTGCATACACAAATAAACATTCTCTTCCTATGGCTTTTGAACCAGCTAAATTAAGTAGAATAAATGCCTTTGTATGGTTATCTTTATCAGAACATGCAGCTTGTATGAAAATATCATACTGTTGCTCAAACACACTCCAATTATCTGCAATATTATTATCAAAAACAAGTGGAACTGGTCTACAAAATCATTCAGCCATGCCAACAAAGTATGCCTAAACACAGTGAAAAAATGGCCCTTGTAATTATGTACGAACATGCACACACAGCCAGTACTTGTAATAACATTCAAATGCACAATAAATTATTTGAAATACTATACTTTGCGAAATATGCTTTGAAATGGCTGTAGTTTGTGAAATAACTGTACTATTATACTGCGCAAACTTGCAAACACTGTATACTTTGGATATCTTAAATAGCTTTAATTAAGTCAAAAAAGTAACTCATAGTGGAAAAAATGAGGTTGTTTTCCTTATTTTATACATTTTACATGATTTGGACTTTATTTCAAACATTTTCCATAATTATTCAAATATTTTCTATCAATATGTCTCAGTTTCAGACATTTTGTTTACTTAGAAATTTGTTTAGAGCATTCTGAGTACTTTGTTTTATAGTTTCCAAATAGGAAATCCTTTGATACCAGAAATACATTTCTGACCTTTTTTTGTGTTATACATGCAGTAGGGACGATCCATTCCTCTATATTCCTCCACCATTAACTGAGTGCATTCTGGTCTTGAATCTGGATTTCTGGATGCCATTCTGACACCATGTCGCTCATCTTGGTTTACAATTGAAGACAAATAGGTGGGGTTGTTCATTTATATGCTTTCTTACACAGAAACACATCAGGATGGGTAGCAGCATTACAAAATATAAACAAACTGATTCACTGACAACACAGACATACATGCTTACATCTCAACAGCTAACTACAAAATGGCAGTCAGGCTCACACATGCTCAGTATTTATACACTTGTGCAAGCCCCTAGAAAGCTTCTTAAAGGTATATATACATACATATTGATCTACAGCACTCCTACAGTAATAGGTAGAAATTATGAGTATTCTCACTGTTATTTGACTGCTTGGAATCTATCTGTTAGGTAGCTGTTAAACCAGGAAGTAGAGGAAAGATGTAAGGAGGAGACTTTTAGTCATAGTTTGTGGTGCAAGATGGTGACAGATGCTTTGGACAGGTTTAGGAATAGGGAAGATACTATGTTTCTGGTATTTCTTTTTTGTTAATAGCATCAGCAAAGTGAAATAGGGCAATAGTGGCACTATGGTTTAGAAGAAATAACATGTTGTAGGGGGGGAGAATACTGTTTATGGTTAGTACCAGCAGTAATTAGGAATGGATATACTTTTCCTAATATTTTAGACAATGGATACAGAATGGCAATTGGTTTGAAGTAAGGGTAGTCAGAAGAGGGTCCTCCTTTATGAAGAGGAAATGTGTATGTCTTCTTATACATGGCTGGGACATGCGATTCTAGAATGGATCTGTTTATTAGTATAGATACTGGATATGCTACAGTGTCCGCTTCAATTTTTAGTAATAAGGAAATATTTTTTATGGCTGAGGTAGGGACAGGTCTGAGAGAGAACTGGGCTTCCATGAGGTTTGTGGGTTAAAGTCAATTAATTTGATGGTGGAGTTGTCTCTGATAAGTGAGGCTACTTCTTAAGTATTTGCTAATGTCATTAGCAATTGTTGGTGTAGTGTCTTCTGGGGAGGGAGTGGGTTGTTGCTTGTGGTCTAAATTCAGTAGATTTTTGGACCGATGATGAGAATATTTTAGGAATATTTTGATGTGCCTAAGTTAAAGTAGTGGATTTTTTTTATCAAGCCTTATACTGTGTTTGGTTTTATTTCTTTGTCATCTGTAGTTTAGAAATTATTACAGAGATTTGTTGGTATGTCTTGCTTTCCAGGCCTTGTCTATAAGCACAATTAATTGCTAACTGTTTTTAGATAGCCATGTTGCTGGATTAATTTTAACTCTTTTTCTCCTGATGGAAGCATGTTCATTCAGTATATTGGTAAACATTTTGTTAAATTCATGGGTGGAGTTGTTTAGAGGAAGATTTTTTTATATATTCCAGTTGTATTTCTTGAGTTTTGAAATAAAATTTTCTACATTAACATTGGATAGGTTCTTGTATGTGTGATGTTTTACTGGATTGCGTAATTGTTTGTTAGCAAACTGGGCAGATGGTCATTTCAGTTGTCAGACAGTCTGCCATAGCTGTAGATATTATTTGGTATAGTTGAGAGTATCCAATCCAGAGTATAGGCCTTAGAGGAGAGCTTGTTAAATAAACCATATAGGTTACTACTTGTAATAAGGCATCAAAGACAAATTGGGCCCAATTTATGCTAAGTCCCCAAGGATGATGGTTTCTTGGGGTATATTGGTAGATGGCCAGGATAGAGTCTCCTCTGCTGTGCTGATATAAGACAATGATACATATGGCCTTTTAAGAATTTAGCTTGAGTAAGGCAATAACTTTTTGACTTTGTACTGTACTGTACTTTATTAATGTCTATTGTATTTGTTGAATTTGTTGTAGTAATCTTTGTGGAGCTTTTCTCCCTGGGCCTCCACTGAAAATGGGATCCATGCCCAGTTGGATTTTCCCGGTAAACAAATGTAAAATAAATAAAATAAATAAATACATTATTGAGTAAGGGTTTCTTTTTCTGATAAAGGAATATGTTCAGGTGTTTTGGATATATAATAGCTCCATCACCTGTTTTTTTTTTTGTATTTATGGTTTGATGGAACAATACTATATCCTGGTAGGAAAATTTCAGTGTCTTTGATTTTGAGTTTCAGACACGTTTCTGTAATAGAAAGAATGTCAGGGTTGTAATGAGATATGAAAACACCCAGTTCAGTGACTTCATTATAGATGCTTCTAAGATTGTTTATAAATTTACCTGAGTTGCAGGAGTGAGTCATTATGCTATTAAAGGTTGTGTGGGCCATTAAAGGCGAGGCTGTAGTAGTTGGTTGTTGGTTGGGGTGAATTCCACTGCATAGTTGTAGTGTGGTAGGGATAACCGGAATATACTATGCCGAGCTATGGTTTTGCTAAAGGCAAGAAGCTTCTGTTATAACCTAAATGAGGGCCATTGAAGCCAATGCAAATATGCAATAAGTATACTTAAGTTGTAAAGTTTGAAAACTGCACAACTTTTGAACTATGGTAGAGTGTAAAAAACATGTTCATGTATTATGCTACGGTAGGATTAATTTAATTAATAAAAAATAAGACTTCAGTATTTTTGTCAAACTACATGCTGAAAATGGGGACACTTCTTTTACACGCCGGGTATCTATACATATATACATGGAGACCTTGTGGTAACACTGCCTCTTAAATGTCAGTAAAATTCAATTTTATGTCATTAGTAAGAATTCCTTGTACTCCAAGGTATTTCAGCTCCAAAATCAGTACACAAAAGAGTAATGTGGAGGTGCACATCTAAAAGTTTATCTATTACTATAAATTTCTTTTCTACATATCTCTGAATATTTTGTATTAATGAAAAAAAAACTTTCTTAGTGCTTCCGTCTCAACATCTAAGCTACAATACTGAATATCCCATATGATACTCATTCTACTAGTAGATGTTAACAGTGCAAAATGAAATGTTCCCAGTTTTATCTGCAAAGAAAGACACCATTTATAGCACTAAGGCTTGATTTTAAGTAAGACTACATGTGCCTTCATGTCTTCCTAAGAACAAACTAGATATGTTTAACTTAAAATATTTCTTTATGCCTATAAGCCCAATAAATATGCTTCTTGTAGACAGATTGTTGAAACTGGGGGTGCTGCAATCCTGAGTGTGTCTTCCTTTGGATGAGATGCCCAGTAACTAAGAACCAGTTTTTGGTTTTCCATCTATTCCCTAATGCATTGTCTTTGAATGTGGGTTTCAGTGCCATTTCAATGAATTTGAGTTTCAAAGGGCAGAGATGTTTGCTGTTAATGCTAAGTCTGTTTTCATTGAGAGACTGTATTGTTTTGTTTAACAAATGTCTTTCAGTGTTTGTGCTATAAAAACTGAAATGAGTTTTAAATTAAATCCAAATATCTGTAATCATTGTAGAAATAAAGAAGAAAACAGTATGTACACTGACAAGCTTGAACAGCATTTATGGTAAAGGGAAAGAAATAGCCAAGTAATGGGACACTGGAATG
>NC_056741.1:1052693048-1052750548 GCF_019279795.1 Protopterus annectens | reverse complement strand
GACTAAAGTATGATTTTTCTCCAGTCACATTGGATATGCCTTTCTCTCCACATTGCTATGAGTACATTCCAGAGCCATTTTTCCCCTATCTCACCCAATATATTTATCACATCTGCTGTGACCTTTCCCTGTCTTCAATTTCCTCAGTGCTATTCTTACTTCTTCTATGGTGGGCTCCTCTTCTTCTCTCATCGTAGTCTATGTCTGGGGAAGTACAGCTTCTATGGAGTTTTCTTCATTCAGAAGCTGCTGGAAGTACTCCTTCCATTTGATGTCCTTTGTGCATGCAGGTTATTGCTGGCATCCCATATGAAGGCTGTCTAACTATCTTCTTTATTGTTCTGTCTTTGCCTTGTAACCTGATATAGTTTCTTTGTGCTACCTACTAAGTCAGTTGCAACTCCTTTCTTATTAACTTTGTTAACCAACCAGTATTCCTTCCTAGCCTGGTCCATCTTTTCTATCTTCCACTTTTTTCCTGCACTCCTTCTTTCTTTTGATGATTTCCTGGACTTCTGCATTCCACCATCAGCGTTCCTTAAGTACCTTATTTTCATACCTGGCTGAACCACATATATGTTCTGTTGTCCTCACATATGCTGTTTTGCCATTCTTCTTCAACTCCCCCCTATTTCCTTCTGTTCTAGGGATGCTAGAGCCCTGAGTAATTCCTTGAACTGTTGTACTTTTTCTCCACTCATCTTCCAGGTCTTTAGCCTGATCTCTGTTGACCTTAGAAACTTCTCTGACTACTGCTTGCAGCTGATTGTGGCAAACAATGGTTTATGCTGTGGCCCGAATGTTTTACAGGGGATGACTTTTTAATCACTGATTCTACCCCAGTGCCCTTTCCTTACTAAGAGGAAGTCTACCTGAGTTGCACATTGGCCACTCTTGTATGCGTTCTCGTGACTGTCTCTCTTTATGAACCATGTGTTGGCTATTATCAAGTCATTTGCCAGACAGAAGTCTAGTACAATTTATTATATAATAGCACTTCTGAATTTCTATTTATGTATTTTTCCATGGAAGATTTTTAAATTGACATGCACAGGTGAGACTAAATTCACATCATAAGCACTGCTAGAATACAGAGATGCAGCCTTACTATGGTCCAGGAGATGTATGTTCAATTAACAGCTTAGTACTTGATGAAGCCGACAGGAGAGAACTGTCATACCCATCCTGGTAGGGTAAGGGAGGAACACATGTCGCTATACTCTGTTATATCCCCATGGAGGAGGGGTGGGTGCTAGGCTTATTAAATCATTGCATAGTGCAGCCTTTAGCATGTGAGAGTGTATGTGGTACTATTGACTCACAAGAGGAAGATTTTGTGAACCCCTGCAGTGATGCAGGTCACATATGTCCCCCAACCAGGGGTAGACTTAACTCATTACAAGAATGTTCTCATTGCAAGGACATCAGTGAAACCAGAAATAATTCACATAACGCCTTGAAGAATGGCTACTCCAAAAAGTTGTCTGCCCTATACCATATTGTGGGTCCTCCCTAATGGGGGGGGGGCAAGTAGTCTTAATTAAACTGAGCAAGGCTTGATAGTCAGCAAGCACAGAGACAAGGAGGCACACAAACAAACATTCATGTCTGTCTCTTGTTTGAGGTAAATCTGTTAGGCTGGTAATTTTTTTATGCTACTGACTTGGGATAAGGCTACTGACTATTAGTCTAAATGGGTTACTCTTTTATACTGTTAGTCCAGAATAAAACCACTGATAGTTATTTGCATTTTTTCTATTAAAATTATACAAAACAGAAAATACAACTAGCTCTAATACTGTGAGAACAAAGTATGTGTGAGTATGTGTATGTGTGTGTGTGTGCACGCGTGCATGCGTGAGTGTGTGTGTGTGTGTGTGTGTGTGTGTGTGTGTGTGTGTGTGTGTGTGTGTGTGTGCATGCGTGAGTGTGTGTGTGTGTGTGTGTGTGTGTGTGTGTGTGTGTGTGTGTGTGTGTGTGTGTGTGTGTGTGTGTGTGTGTGTGTGTGTGTGTGTGTGTGTGTGTGTGTGTGTGTGTGTGTGTGTGTGTGCTTATGTGTTTGTAAGTGTGATGTTTGTGTCTCCTTGCTTGTGTATGTGTGTGTGTTTTCTGTGTGTCTTGGGAAATGATTTGCATCTGACTAGTGTTAACATTTATAACTTATGCTAACATGTTTAAAAATTCCGTCAACCTAGATGTGTTATTTGGTGTTGTGAGGTCTTTGCTGTGACTGCCTTCTAAAACAGGAGCCTAACATGTTGCATGCATTTTCTACCTATGAGTAGTTACATATTTAAACATATAATCCCATGATTAAAGCTGTTACATATTTAACGGTATTTATTCAGATATGCCACATCTTTTTCGGTTATAAAATATACTGTTTTGTAAATATTTCATGATAGCTCATGCAGTCCTGTACAGTGACTACTTTTAAATTATATTTATGTTTTGCTAAGCATATATTTGACTTTTTGCATCAAACCAGTTCTTTATCTATACCCATTTGGCATTTTACTAAATGGAAGTTTTCAGTCTTTGGGCATTATAATCAGCTCTCAAAAACTCCACATATCTCACTATATTCTTCTGTTAAGTACTGAATGCTTAACAGGATTGTTTTCTCTGGATTTCTTATTTTCCCTTTGTGAACGTTCTGTTTGTTTAGATACAGATGAAGACACAGCTATCTTTTTCTTCATGTGAGACTACTTGGCTCTTGTACCTCTTCCTCCTTAGAGATTTCTTAGCTTGTGTCTGTCTCTGTTAACTAGATATTCCTGTCCTAAACAGATGCCTTGTTTCTTCTCTTCTTCCACTAAACGGACCTTCTCCTTGAACCCCATCATATGCTGGTTCATCTGCTTAACCAACTATATTTGCAAGCTGCTGATTCTGCCATGATTGCTGGATCTCCCTTTATGTCTTTTCCAATTCTGAATCTTCTGGATTGTATGTTATAACAGCATTTCTGCCTTTGTTGACTTTTATTTTTAGTGTCCCTTTTACCTTTTCTTAATCCTTTTCATTAGTAAAATTGTAGACACTGGTAACTTTCTTCTACCTATTATTAACTAAGCCAGTTTTGTACTACAAAACTGTAGTTCAATTAATTTTTTAATGAGTTTGGGTAAGATTTAGAGTGTCTTTGGCATCTGTTGTTCCTCCCTGCATATAATTATATTTTGCCACAAACCCTGTTGGCTATTATCTTTCTAAGTGACTTTAATATTTAAATTCCCCTCATGTCTATTGTTTCCTTCACAATATTACAGGATTTGCTCTTTAGTCTAATAGAGTTTAGAAATATAACAGCTCCTACACACACACACACACACACACACACACACACACACACACACACACACAAACACATATGGCTTCCCTCACCTGTTTGCACTCATGGACATTCCCTTTCACCTACATGCATGTGTGCGCACGCACACACACACGCACACACACACACACACACACACACACACACACACACACACACACACACACACACACACACACACACACACACACACACACACACACACACACACACCCTGAAACCACTTAGCCCTTAACACACATTCACACATGCAGTCATACATATAAACACATATACACATATACCCATGCCTACACAACTTAGCCGCTAAATTTTCAACACTTACCTCTAAAGTGATCTTACCAATTAATACCAATGGTTGAGTGTGTACTTCTGGCCAAGGTAATTAACTCTGCTGTCTGATCTAACTTACACAGCAGCTGTGTAAATACCTTACCAGAGACATTTCTGTGGGAGAGCACGTGGCTGATTAGCACAGGCTTGAGGAGATGGCTTACTGAAGTGACCCTACAGACGTCATAGGATCAGTATGGTGGGCCTTTGAATTAGAAATGGCCCTGCCAGAGGTAGCAGCCTGTGTTAGGGCTTACCACTGCCAGCCTCCCTTTCTGAATTTGTCCCATCTCATATATCTAGCCCTTTCATTGCACTTCCCTATTTCAAGATGTGGCTCATGCATTCTGACAAATATCTAACTTATCATAGGTTCATAGGCATTTAACAGGTTTGCAATCCAAGGGACCATTGAAGAGTCTAGCCCAAATTCCTAGCTGCCTCTAAGGAATGTTTGGTTAAGTGAATTCTTCATGATCACACAGTAGGCAAATGAGGGCTGAGGGGAATCAAAGCCTATACCACAAGAACTACAGCTCACAGCTTTAGCGCTCTGTACCAACTGACAAACAAATGCAAATGAATGCTAAACATTATAGATTTGAACATGAAGTCTTAGGTATAGATTGTCTCTTTATAGATGAAATAGTAAGAGTGACTTCCCTTTCTGACTGGTATTTTTTGTTCCACCCAATATCTCACATTGTCACACCTCTTAGTAATTACATTTCATGTTGTCACACCTCTTAGTAATTACTTTTCATGTTGTCACACCTCTTAGTAATTACATTTCATGTTGTCACACCTCTTAGTAATTATGTTTTATGTTGTCACACCTCTTAGTAATTACATTTCATGTTGTCACACCTCTTAGTAATAACTTTTCATGTTGTCACACCTCTTAGTAATTATTTTTCATGTTGTCACACCTCTTAGTAATTACTTTTCATGTTGTCACACCTCTTAGTAATTACATTTCATGTTGTCACACCTCTTAGTAATTACTTTTCATGTTGTCACACCTCTTAGTAATTACATTTCATGTTGTCACACCTCTTAGTAATTACTTTTCATGTTGTCACACCTCTTGGTAATTACTTTTCATGTTGTCACACCTCTTAGTAATTACATTTCATGTTGTCACACCTCTTAGTAATTACTTTTCATGTTGTCACACCTCTTAGTAATTATTTTTCATGTTGTCACACCTCTTAGTAATTACATTTCATGTTGTCACACCTCTTAGTAATTACTTTTCATGTTGTCACACCTCTTAGTAATTACATTTCATGTTGTCCTTCTGCTTTAGCGGCCGTTGAATTACTAACAAACCTTTAGTTCTTTTCTAACAACTCTATTCTGACCTGGTCAATTTGCTTTGTTCAACCTATTTGTATTTTGAAACCATAATTATATTTGAATGTCTTACATTCTTTTAGATAAAAATGTAATTTTTTAATATTTAAATTGATTTAAATATTAAATCTTGATGTAACATTTACTGCTTTCAAACCTTTTTAAAGCCTTATAAAAAACATAAACTCTATTCTTTCTAGTCTACATAGAAATGTTCTAATATTACTAAAATGAACCAAACAGTTCACTGGGGCATTTGTTTCAAACAGTTCCCTTGAAGAAAATAACCCAAGTCAATTAAAGCGAATGTACTAATGAGCATTTACAGGTTCATCTTTCAAGGAGAACTAGCCAACTTATCTTATTTATTTGCATTATTTATTTATTTATTTTATTTATTTATTTTACATTTGTTAACCTGGATGGCCCGACGGGACGAGGTCCATTTTCAGCGGAGGCCCTGGGAGAAAAGCTCCACATAATATAAAACCATGCAAGACAACTTTACATAAAATACAAAACATTGTTATCAACAAAACGTTATCAACATTTGTTCAATAGTAAAAGGTTACATTGAGAAAAAAAATTAAAAAAAAGATCATATACATACGTAAGTTAACTACAAAGATAGTAAAAGGCAAAGATAGGTTTCAATTACCGATGCTGTGTTTACAGAGTGTAAAGTAGTAGGAGAGAGGTAAAAGAGGAAGGAAGTACAGATATAGTATTATGTAATACATGGTCACAGCCATGAACCTCTAAGAAATGATTTAAGCAGGTTTTTGAATTGTGAGGTACTTAGAGTATTTAGCATACCGTGCTACTTAGAAATGTTATTTTCCTATTTAAAAAAAAATGAATGTTACAGACATTGCAATATTTTTAAGCTCAGCTAAACTATTTTTCTTTAATTTTCTTTAACTTCTTTCACCCTGATTATGTGTGAATTGCGGTAAATGGAGAGTCTTCTGAAGGGAGTGAGCGATGTCATCAGGTTTCGAGACAGACTCATGGTAAACAGACTGCAGTGTCATCAGGTTTAGTAACAAACTCGTGGTAAACAGACTCCAGTATAAAGACAGGGTAGAGTTCATTATCTTAGCCAATGCCCCACAGCTGGGTTGTGACTGTAAGAGTGCATTCAAGCAGTAGCTACAGGACAATATGAGCAGGTATTAATAGTGGGGAAACAAATGCTCGTGTTAGGGCAGACAGAACACAATATGAGATACCCTGGGGCCACATGCTGGGGAAAAAGAATGAAGAAGGACACACCATTCAGTCTGTCAAATGGCTGGATGGCTCACCAAGAGAAACAGTGACAAGATCAATGCAACACTGGTCAACGTGCAAGTCAGGTGGAATTTCTCCAAGTAGGAAAAGGACACTGGGGTAGAATCAAATACTGCAAAGTCAGCTGCAGTGAAACTCTCAGCCCATAGTACAGACTAATGGTGGCCACAGTTATCTGCAAGGAAGGCTCAGAGAAGTCTCTAAGGTCAAGATGGACTTAGAAGTTGAGTGGTGTGAAAGCATTTAACAGGGTCCCAAGTAAGCTGATTTGGACAGTCTAGCAAGGGATCAAAATCCTGGAAATGATAGCAATTGGGATGGCTATGTTAAATGACCCAATAGCACCAGTATGAGATATGTTATGACTCACAAAAGAGTTTCCACTGGGAGTGGGTGTGCACTGGAGTTCAACTCTGAGACATTTCTGTTTATACTGCTGAAAGACTGTATCAGTAAATGCGTCAGAGAGCATAGATCAACAGAGATGCTGTATACAGACGATGTGGAATTACAAACAGGTTCTGAACAGAAACTCTAGCAAGTGATATGGGAATGGAATCAAAAACTGGGATAAAACTGTGTTCATACAAAACAGTTTTTGCTAACAGCCAGCAAACCGATGAAGGGGAGTATAGTAAAATATAATAACTGGGCACTCCAGTATACAAAGGAAAATTGCTTTGGACTGCTACGAGGATGAGAAGACACCTGTCAGAAAGACCATCTCTATGGCAGGTATCGGTGCCACCTAATGCTAGAGGAAACAGTGGCACACAGAGCTTGGTTGAAAATGTAAATTGCAAAGTTTGTACCTCTTTAACTAAAACAGAAGGTGGAAAACATGTCGCAGATGCAGAACAGAAGAGCAAGCACTCAGTATTTGAAGAAAAGACAAAAAAGGCAAAAGAAGAGAAGGTGAGGGTGGCTCCACTGGAGATGGAGATGTATAATTAGGGCAAAGGGCTGTGCATGCAAGAGCTGGGAGAAACATGGCACACAACAGGTGAAGTGCAATACATGGAGGCAAGTGGAGAGGGGCAACAAATAAGGTGAGAGTAGCAGACTCACAATAAGAAAGAAAACTGACAGAAAGGTCAAGAAGGGAAACAAAGACTTCTTTATGAATACAGCAGAATTGGGGGAAAGGAGACACAAATGAAGAAATAGGGGAAGGACATCAGAGAAGAATGGAAAAGGCAAAGGCCGTCTATAAATACTTTGCTTCATTGTTAACAGAGAAAAACAATGGAAAGGTGTGATGCTGAGAAAGAAGTAAGGCAGAGCAAAGAGATTAGAAAGCAAACATTAAGATAGACAGGAAAAAAGAACATTAAATCTGGTTTCCATTCGGGGATCTGCCACAGAGGGTCTCCAGGACTCTGATCATTGTGTTAGCAGAGATTTTTAACAGATCACTGGACTCCATTCAAGAGTCTGAGGACTGAAAGAAAACAAAGTGATTCCCTTGTACAGTGGGCAATAGTTAAACTCAGGAAACCAAAGGCCTGCAAAACTAAAAGCAGTGGCAAAGAAAGAAAATCATGCAAAGAATTCTCAGGAAAACTCTAGTTTATTTACTGGTAGACTGCAAACTCCAAGACAATGACCAGTATTGCGTTATGACTAGGAGGAGAAGTCAAATGATTGTCATATAATTTTATATGCAACATGAGAATGTGATAAATGAATATTGATAGATGGTTTACCTATATTTCTGCAAGGCTCCTGACATGGTCCTCTTAAGGAGGCAGGTAAGACAACCAGAGAAGCTGGGGGTAGAAATAAAATGAATAAAAGAACTACTGCATGATAAATGAAAGGACAGATAGGGTTGTAGTTTGAAAGACAATGTCAAAAATAATGAAAGTGACCAGTGGAGTACTATATGGGGTTGAGCATTGGTCCAGTACTCATTACCCTGTTCATTTCAACATATGCGATAGAAAAACAAAAAAAACAGGATTCGCTAATAACACAAATTGCAAGCATTATACATCACAAACCATATTGACATAGCTGTAGTTGCAAATATTATACATCATTTATAATCTATCCAGCCACTGTCAGTCAAACATTACATAGCTCATTCAGATCCTGCCTTCTTTTAATCCTCGTTCCTGCTCTTCATGTATTGTTCCCACAATTCCCATTTTTCCTATGTAATTTGCTCCTTCCCTTTTCTAAAGATCCCGATTCTAGTTGTTTTATCTTTGTTACAATATACACTACTTCTAGTAAAGTTGGTTTAGACTTTGATTTCCATTTTCTAGTAATTGCTTTTTTGGCAGCCACCATAATTAGACTCAGCAAAGCCTTACTATGTTGAGGCATTTCCAATTCTGTATCAGAGCACAAAAAAATTATTTCCTTAGTTACATCAATTGGTTCACCCAATATCTCTGACAGAGCAGTCTGCTGGGAATCTTTAAAGTCTGCCAACTCTTTATACTACCAGAAAATGTGTTCCCAGTTACTACTTTCTTAACCATTACACCTCAAGCATTTGCTGTCAACCTGAATAAAAAAATCTTTGGTGTCTACTTGGGGTATAAAAATACCTATGTAAACACTTCCAAGGAAAGATTTAAAATCTTCTAGACTTTGTTGCATATTTGGGAGATATACATATATCCCCCATGGCTTCTTTATAAATTACCTATCCAGCCTCTCTTCCCAATACTTTCTAGCCTCCTCTGATCGATTCTTATAGTTATCATGCAATATTTTGTATGCTTTACTAATTATTAATTTTATCAGCAACTTTTGTTCTAGATTCTACCAAAAACTCTACCAGTGCTGGTCTTTCACTTAGGATTCCCCTATTTCTTTTTCTTTGTCCATAATCTGATATCAGTCCTTGATAGGGAAGGCAATCTTTACCCTGCAGTCCAAATAAATTCTTGACCTCCCCCCATTCAATTACCTTTCCCTTTATAATTATATTCTCTCAATACCTTGGTTCATTTTTCATTTTTTTCCAAAAAATTCCAAACCCCTCTTGCCTATTGCCTGTATCCCTAATTGCAGTCACCCATACTGGTAGAATCTCCTTTCTCCATTGTTGTCTTACTGCTTAGAATACTTGTTGCTAGTTTATGAATATAATATTCTGTATAGTTATTGTTATTATCCTTTAGGATCTGCATCCAAAATCCCAGTCTCTCCTTTTTCCTTGAACTTCAACCTATTTCATCACCATCCTTTTCCACTTGAATTATAGGCTTCTGCTTGTGCTATGCATAGAAGCCTTAATTGTGTAGCCCTGGAATACCCCTTCAAATTGGGTAATCCCAAACTGCCTTGTTCAATTGGAAGAATCAGCTTATCCCACTTGACTCTTGTCATTTTCCCCTCCCAGATAAAATCCTTCAGCTCTTCATTAATTGCTATCCATAACTTCCCCTCTGGTTGATAGAAAATATGCCTGACCTCTGTATAAAAATACAGGGACTAAAAACATTTTAAATGCTTGTATCTTGCTATGCTAGCCATATCTGTATAACAGGGCTTCCAATTTCACGGTTTTGTATTATCTTTTGTTTAATCTCTTCCTATATATCCTTAGCTGATGCACCAGAATCCTTTTCAATCCATATTCCTAAGTACTTCTACACAGCTGATGTACTACGAGCTTCCATGAGACATTTTCTGTTACTGTCTTTTATAAAGTGGTAGATTACATGACATGCATTTCCTGTTAGTTAGCTGTCTAATGTTTAAAGTTACATACCGCCAATGTACTACAGAAAGTTACTGCATTCCAGATTTGTTTTGCCAGAATAGCACAAGGAATCTTTGAAGGTTTAAGCTATTATGAATTTACAGAGAATCTCTGATTTCTTTATTTAATGCATAGTTTGACAACTTTTTATTTAAATACAGAACCAATGTGCACTTCAGAGGGCCAGAATCTTTAATCCTACTTAACAATTCATCCCTGAGCACCATAAGGCACTGTATAAATGTCTTAGTGTGGTACCGAGTTTAGAAGTACCTCTTTCTAATTTATGATTCCTATGGGCTTTACATGGGCATGAGGCACTTGCATCCTAAACTAACAAGTGTGGCACAGTAATATACATGTTATAATGCCATTATTATCTGCCTTATTGCTGCATTTACAGACATAGCACAATATCTTGAGGGCAATTGATTTTATAAAAGTGCAAAATGTTCTGTTCACCTTGCAGGTGTAACACAAAGGTAGGTGAATGATGTATATTTCAGAAAAAATATTGGTATCTTTATTTGTGTCATCTCAGCTGTTATATTTTCTTTATTCTTCAATACTGTATCATATCACTTTGAAACTTCCAGAGAGAAGGATGATTCGGTTAGCTGATATGGAAAATACATTAATACTATGGTGCAGACCCAGCTAAAATGCTGCATAGGAGGTATGGGATTTAGATTTCTCTAAATATAGTTTGCATTGATCTCAGAATGAAAAAAAATCATATTTCATAAGTTTATAGGTTGGTACTAGGCCCATCCAATCATCAAGGTTCCTTTTGAAGTTTTCCAAAGATAGCGCTCTGCTTGACTGTATGGGCAGTCTATTACAGAGTCTGGGGGGTCTCTGGGTCAAGACCCTATCCCTCCAGCATATTTTGTTCATTGTGATGACAAGGTTTAAATCTCTGGAGCATGTGGCTCTGAGGGATTGGGATTTCTTTAAGTGTAGCGGGTCTATTTTATATATTCAAATGCTTAATTGTTCGAATCACTAAAAACCAAACTTTAGTGATCGAACAATTAAATGTTCGAATATATTAAAAATTAATATTTACAAAAAAAAAGAAAAAGTAAAGGGTGAAAGCAGGGGGCCAAGCCCCCTGGAGCCCCCATGTGGGGGGCTGTGCCCTCCCACACCCCCCGCTACTTAAATATACCAACTCCGAGATCGCACTTCAGTGTGCTACAGTGTGGAAATGGAACATTTCCCATTTCCTACACTATAGCATGATCTTGGAGTTGGCATATTCAAGTAGTGTGGGGGTAGGGGTACTGCACCCCATGTGGGGGGTGCAGGGAGGTTTAGTTTTTTTTATTATTTTTTTTTTTTAATTTTTTAAAATATTCGAACATTTAAATGTTCGATCTTTAGTGATTCGAACATTTAAGCATTTGAATCTATAACAGAGACCCAGTGTAGCATGTCCAACAGCTCTGGGTTTGACATGGCCTTGTATGTTAAGCAAAGATCGCCTCTGAGTAAACGATATGTGACAGAGTATAGCTGGAAGTTTTTTAGACGGTCAGCATAGAACATCTGCTTTAGGCCTGTCATTTTTTTTAGTGAGGTATTTCTCCGGCCTTTCCTGTTGTTGCAGATGTCTTGAGAGGTGCATACCAAACGGGCATTGCAGTCTATAATGGGTCTAATGAGGGATGAGTACAGTGGGACAATGACCTCCTTTTTTCCTGGGTGAAAAGCCCTTAGTGATGAGGTGTGCCACACAGATGGTGGGACCACTGTTCACCTGTGTCCCTAAGTCTCATCACACTTTTGGTGTTTAGTGTACTGCCACCTATGTAGTAATTCACGGGTACATGTTTTTTCCCAAAGGGGATAACTATACTTTTCTTGGCATTGAGCTTGAGCCCATGGCTCTGGCACCAAGCATCTGTTTCTGTATGGCCCTTTTGTAGAATATCCACATCATTTGGGGATTCAATAATGACTCCCAGTTTGCAGTCATCTGCGAACTTTGTTAGCCAGAGTCCCTTAGTGTTGGCCTGTACTTCAGAGAAGTAGATGCCAAACAAGACCCCTGAGGAATTCTACTTGTCACTTGTCTGAAGCTGGATTTGAAGTTGGCTACTTTTACAATGTGGGTTCTGTCAGTAAGCCAGTTGGCAACCCATCGAGTGATGTAGGGATTAATACCCAGCTTAGTAAGTTTATCTATGATTCCAGAGTGGAGGATGGTGTTGAAGGCCTTGGCGAGGTCCAGATAGGCTGTGTGGACTGCCTTACCCTCATCCGCAGCTCTGGAGACTGATTCAAAGAAGTCAATCAGGTTTAGGAGACAAGATAGGCCCTTCACGAACCTAAACTGGGTGGGGTCCAGAGTTTGAAGGTTGCCAATGTCTTTGTTTATAAGTTTCATGATAATACATCCCATGGCCCTGCAGATTAGGCTCAATAGACTGATGGGGGGGGGGGGGTAGTTGCCAGGATCCAAGGTGGTTCCCTCCTTGTGGAGTGGGATAACTGTAGCTGTGCACCACTCACTGGGCACAAAGCCTGAGGTGAGGCTATGATTAAACATGACACTTAGGTGAGATGCCAGTTCATTTTGTAGTTCATGTAGTACACAGCCTGGGATGTCGTCTGGTCCCATGGATCGTGTATTCTTAGCTTTGGAGAGTGTGTTTTTTACCTGTGCGGCCATTATTACCAGAATTTGGCAATCTTTCAGTATTTGTTAACCTGGTAGGTCCCCTGGACTCACAGTCCCTTTGTAGAGGCAATCCATTAGCAATGCCTAGTTAAATAACTTGCACAGTGTCACACAGCATGGAAATGAAGGCTCTGGTAATTTACCTTAGGATGGCTACAAGGTCATCAACTAGTAGCACATAGCCTTAAACCTCTATAGCAAACTGCCTACTTTGTGTTACCATTTAAAAGGAGGGGAATTAATTTAAGTTTGAGTAAAAAAGGGTCCATTTAATTTGAATGTGACAAAGAATTCATGATAGTGATATATGTTTGAATCTAAGCACACCACACTGGTCTAAAATAAGTTTTGAAGCATTTTTCATGGTGGACATTGTTTTTATGAATTATATTAGGCTCATTTCACTTTGTAATATTGTGTTGACAATCAAGTCAGTTGTAACTACAAAAAGGAAACAGCTTCAGGGCATTAATTTCTAATAGGACAGTTTAAACAGAAAATCACTTTTAAAACCATTCTAACAAATAGCTAGAGTTTATGAAATGTCTTCACGTACGTATTTTTTATTTGGTCAGACTAAAACCGACCCCGTGTACTCTTTTGCTTTCTTTTCTTAGCAGTAATAGCAGGTATTCTGCTTAGTGCAGGTGCAGTTTCGTATCATGCTAATTATCTTATTCACATAACAGACATTTACCAACTTCCGAATGAGTTGTTGACTTCTTATTTGTCAATCATTTACTCCCTGACCTCATTTTGGAATTAATTTTCCTGAAATGTGTCAACAATTAACATAATAGAACTGTAAGATCATACCTTGTCTGAGTACACTGCTGCCTTACTAGAATGTTTCACCTTTCCCCAGTGGTAGGGCCATACTTATAACATATTTAAGTGAGGGGAACATAGAATTCAAAGATCCCTAGTCGAGAAGTACAGGGTGCTAACCGACAGCAAAAATGATATATACACTTTTCCTTTTCTGTTTGTATTGAGTGGATTTACACATAGTTGTTACTATTTGGACATTGAAACTGACAGAATTTGTACTGCTCTTGAACATTACAATTGCTAAGTCAAACAGTGTGATTTAAGTGTCTTTTCCTTTATTTTTAATTTCTTCTGTGTGGGTAAAAGTAGCATACCTTTCAACCTCTTAGAGCAAAAAATCTGGACAAAGCCTAAAATGATGGGGGGACAAATAGAGACAGATTTTAAATATTGCTCTTACAAACTTAGAAAGTTGATAGAATAATAGGTTTTGCATTAGCATGGATTTTTTGAAGGAAACTCAAATGTCTGTCATTATTTAATGACTTCAGTCCTCACCTATTTGCCAGAAAGGTACAGATTTTAGGAGGAATATACCAAAAATATGAGGGAAAAATATGGACATTCTGCAAAAATCTGTACAATTCAGAGGTATGAAAAGTAGCCATAAGTTTTGACAGAGAATGTATGAATATTATTACACTCTAGTCAAATTCTTGAAACACAATCCCAGGGAGTTGGAAATGCAGCATCTATTATTATGGCAAAGTCAACAGATTTTATGGTGCCTACATGACAAGCCAAGATCCTCTTTATGCATGCAACCCAGGCCATACTAGGGACTTGTGAGAAGATTGTGATAGACCAACCGAGGACTAGAGTAAAGTATAAGCAGCAATTGTAAACACTGTCTATGCACTACTGTCGAGTGTAGGCATAGCAACACCATGTGCAAGGATGGTAATCCTATGGACCAAATAAGGTATGACACTTACACAGAGATATTTATCTAAAATACCTGAACACAGACAATAGGGAGATGAGGTAAAGTAACATTCATACAACTAATTAATAGCCCTACACATTATAGCAAACATCAAATTCCCTATTAGAATGGATCCTGCTATCAGTCCTTAGCAAATATACCACCTCTTGTACAATGTCTGAGTGTCTCAGTAATCATTTCACAGTCTATACAACCGGATATCTCACACATCCACTTAAATAGCATGTTTATAAAACAACACGCAACCTTTCCAAGTTTAACCCAGAAATGTGTGTTAATAACCAATCATCTATGAACTAGAACTTCCTGAAATTCTTCTCCTTAGATGATACTGTAAATGAATTCAGTACAATTTTCCTGAACATCTTAAGTAGCCTTGCACCTTTGGAAGGAAAAAGCTAAAAAAAAATAAGTCACTTCTCATAGTAAATTATTAGGGATGATAGTGGATAATAATCTTAAATTTGACTTGCATATACAAAATCGCATAGGAAAAACTCATGAAAAAATCTAGGGATGCTTTATAAAGCCCAAACTTTCTCCCTGACACAAATAAAGCTATACCTGTTACTACTTATGTCCTCCCCACACTTCTTTATGTTGCTCCCATACTTACTAATCTACAGGCATCGCAAAACTTGAGCAATGCTATAACAAAGGTGCTAAATTTCCAGCAAATACCCCTTTCAGAACCTACCTTTGCAGGACACTAAAAAGCATAAATTGGTTAGAAATACCCCATCAACTAACATGTACACAGCTTCTTACCTCCTGTAAAGTTATCCAGAATTCACCGGATTGCCCAGCACTAAATATCATTCTACACAACTATGTTCCTAGTAGGTCATTATGATCCAATGACTAAAAACTCCTGTCTGTCCACAAACTTAAAAACTCTGTTGGGCATTATCTGCATGCATGCCATATTGCTAAGGCTTGAAACTCTTTATGTGTACTCAGCAGGTCAATACTCTCCCTCCCATCCTTCAAAACAATTCTGAAAGACATCCTAGCCAAAAGCTGGCTCAGTTATTTCTCAGCATCAGGATAAACTATATCCCTAAATGTGGACAAATACCTATTTATACCCTACACCTCCTTATACTACATTCTCCACTCACTTCCTTACTTCTGTCAATTTGTCTCCCCTGGCTTTCTCTCTAAAATTACCATACGCCTACTTTTCTCTCACTTCATAGGTAATTCTTGTTTGGATTATAATAACTTGCCTTTAGTTTCACTATGAACAGGCTAACATTTCTTTGTTAAATGTTTGGCAAATAAATTGTATCTACTCTTAACCAAGGTTTTCATATCATGTCTAATTCAGTATAATTATTTAAACTGCATTTGTTTTCTGTATGACTGCATAATCATTATTCTTAAAATGTTTTGGAATAGTATAGAGCTTTTCTCCCTGGGCCTGTAATGAAAATGGGCTTCTACCCATTTGGACTTTCTTGGTAAACAAACATCAATAAATAAATACTGACCTACACCACTCCTGACATTATCTCATTTTTATTTTATCAGTGTTTTTGTAAATGGAAAGAAAAAAAAACATGCCGACCTCATAGGTATTTCCATGTATTCTCCTATTCAGAGATATTCTCTTAAATACCACATTAACAATTTGAACCAGTGGAAAAACATTTCATGGGACTTATACACAAGAACAGATTGAAAGCAGAAATCAAAAATAGCCCTCAAGGGAATTGAACTCAGAATCCTCTTGAGTAATAGTCACTTAAATGGTTTACAATTACATTCTCAATACTTGAATGATCAAATTGAGCTCTGTAAACCCTGCACTCTGACAGCTGGAATGTCAAATGCAGTCATTAAAGACTGTCTGAACTTGCCCCCTTCCCATTGGACCCATGACAGCTCTTTATCCTAAGTCCAGAGTGTTAGGGAGTTTTGGTGTTTGCTATGTTTTTTGTGCATGCTGGTAGTAGGCATTCCAACTTTTGACTTAAGATTGTGATTATCGGTCAACTTGGCTTTCAGAGTCTTTAGCAAATCCTCTTATACATAGCATTAACAAGTTGAGTCACTGCAGAATTCATAGTCAGGGGATGTGAGAAACATATTTCAAGAGTCTATTGCACAAGAACAGACTTAAAGCAGAAATCAAAATACAGACTTCAAGGGGATTTAAACCAGGATACTCTTAAATGACAGTTTCTTAAGCACAGCATTAAAAAGTTGAACAGCTGTAAAAGTCATACTGACAGGGTCAATGAAACAAATGCCAGGGGAGTGTTACACATGGCTAGAATGGAGGCAGAAAAGGAAAATAAAAATATAGTCATGAAGGGACGAGAACACTCTACTTTATGCAATGACAGTCTGCAAAGCAGTTCATTAACAAACTTAGCCATGGCAGTAGTCCAAATAATGGCACAATTTTTACTCTATTTCATATTTTTCAGCTGCCACACAATGGCTCTTAACTTTGTGACCAATGACAATATACATACTGCATGACATACACTTGGACTTCATTTTTTTTTTTGCTATAGACTTAGAAGTGACAGTTTCTTCTTAGTTATATATGGGTATCAAGGGTGTCTTGCATGAGCTGTCATGCATGTGCAACCACAACAAGATAATATGTTTGTAAGCCTTTTTGTATATGTGTGCAGTCGGTTTATTTATTTCTGACCAGTCTAAAGACTAGAAATGGGAGTTTAGGACATATAGATAAAAAGGAGGAGGAAGAAAACAGTAGAACAGAAGGTCAGTAATGAAAAATTAGTGGGGTGGTGGTAGGTAGGAGGAATGAACTACTTTTGTTAGGCAGTTGACATTTTTTTTTTTTTTTGGAAAGTGAAAATTAGAAAAGGAAGTAAGGGAAATAAGAGGAAGGTAATAGCACTAGGTTAGGTAGCAGGAAAAGGCAGACAAGACTAACTGGCTGTTTGGTAGGTCAACACTACACTGAAAGAGACATCAGACAGACAGAGGGAAGACAATAGCAAAGAAAGCATTGCAAAATCAACAGTAGTGTGCATGGACAAAGAAGGGAGATTAACACCATGGTGAGGAATAGAATTGGGTATTCCCAGAGGCAGTCCCTGTTAGCTGAGATGGAGTGGAATATTACTTGTCACCCTGGATACTGTTACCACTGGGTCCTGGCTCAAAAAGTGCAGCCAGCAGTGGACAAAAACGTGACTCAATGAGTCACAGGATCTTAGTCTCCATGTAGCAGATGAGGGCATCCAATCTGCTCTTGAAGATATCCCCCAGAATGTCTTATTGACAGTGTATATCTCTGGACAGAAAAATATACAGAAAATGTTTTTCAGGATCACAAAAGTATTTGGCGGGTGGAACTGATCCTGCTCACATACTCATTAATTTCAGAACAAAGTCACTTACAACATGCAGCTCCACTAGTCCACTTATATCGGTGGAGGCCTGAAGAAACACTTTCACCATTGCATAGCCAGGCCAATACCTTTGATCTATGCCAGTACTCACAGATGTGGCACTGAAGTTTGAAAGGTATACATTATTTTCTAATGCCTACCACTGTTATTAAAAGCCAGACAAGTTTATGACAGCATATATATACTCACCCTGGAGTTTTTATGCACTCCAGTCTGCTTCTGTGAATCTGCCTATTTGTTTCAATGTCTTAAGGGACTAAAAGGGCATAATGAAAAATCTAATTGGTGCATGCAGTGGCGTGTTGTCTCGGTAGGTGAACAGTGTTATACGCAAGTACAGCGGTGGTGAATGTGGCTTAGATTTTTTCCTCCCATCCATGAAGGAGGTCAGGCTTGCAATGAATCATGTCAGTGTAATGCTGATTGTGTTGTCGCCCCTTGTGTGTGATGCCAGTAGTATGTCTGGCAGCCTTGTCCAAACTATTCCAGGTATCATCCTTATATTCTGACCAAGTACAGGCCTACTCCAAGATCCTACTTATGGAGGATGTCCAGAAAAATTTTGGACTCCCCCTCAGATGACCTCTATACTCTAAAAAGAGCACTACCCTTGCCTTTTGCTGCTGCTATGAAGTTTCACCTTGAAGAATTTCAGAAAAAAACAGATGACTGACATCCAAAATAGTTCTCTCATGTCTTTTTTTCCCTTAGCACTTTACAGTGTGAGACGTGGTAGTCATCCATTCCTGTGTATGATGTTTAGAATGTATACAGCTCTCTGTCTGTATATGGTTAATATAGGATAGCAATTTACACAATCCTAAAATAATAGGCTGTGCATATATGTTGGAGAGCTGCCTACAAGTGCTCAGACATGTGCATGGCATCAAGAAGAACTCTCCACGTTGTTTACCAGGTTTGTTCATCATGCAAATTGAGTAATTCAGAAATAATAATCAAATGAGCTCTAATTAGTATAATAATGACACCCAGACAAGTGAATCTACATGACAACAGAGATCCTCATTGTGGAAGGGAAGCAGCTTTAGAGCACAGATTTCTAGGCAGAGTGAAGGTTTACTCAGTATACATCCTGGTAGAGTCTGCTCCCTCCCTCATCTGTGTAGATGATAACTGTACCCTGTCCTTTGTCCTTTATCATTTGCCTATGGGTATGCATAGTCTGGTGACAATTTTCACACACTGACAGTATTTCTGCAAAATATATATATATATATATATATATATATATATACATATATATATATATATATATATATATATATGTATATCTATCTATATATATATATATATATATATATATATATATATATATATTTATTTATCTATCTATAAACTATTTAGGATTATATATGTACATATCTATATATCTATCACTATATATATATATATATATATATATATATATATATATATATATATATATATAGAGATAGATAAAACTTTATTTTTCAGTCCACGGGCAATGCCATGTACCATCAGGCACAGCAAAGGCAATGAAACCTTCCTGCAGGTACACAATTTTCTATGACTAAAGCAAAGTCAAACATATCTGTTCCATGTACTGCATTTGAGCATGTATATATGGCAGAGTTCAAATATAAAGTGGGTGCAGCTCCATTGCATGACATTTAAACATTTCTGAATTGTTCTGCAATCTTGTTTTGCCTCATTATCATATGTTGCATTTCATTATGCAGTCATTACCATATAAAATGTCTGACCATATTGCTTGGCCTACCCACATCATGTAGCTGTTTTTTTCCTGAATTACACTAACCCTGTATGTGGCCAGTTATCATGCAAATTCACTCAGCATGATGTGGCAAAGTTTTCCAAATGTGGTTTACTGTCCTATTTAAACATTAATATTTTGAAAATACATTTTAGTTTTTAGAAATGTTGACACTTGATGAAAAGTGGGGATTTGGACTTGAATTTAGAATAATGAGGATTGCATTTATAACTCTATTAGGCGATGCATCTCCCATGCCCTTAAAGATGCTAATGTGGAATCTATTTTAAGATCAAAAAGGATGAAATATATATTTTTTTCTTTTTAGGTGATTGTGTCTTTTTATTTCTTGGTGTTTTAGTAAGATAATTGATTCATTTATTGCTGGTTGTTCACAGCTGCTTTTTTACTCACATACTCTTTAGCCTTTTGGTAATAAATGACTCTTTGTAGATTTGCATTTTAGTCTGATGGAAACCTGTATGACTAAGGATGAAAGCACAATTTCTTTAAAAAGATGTCCTTTCTCTGTTTTATTAAAAGAGTGTTGTTTCAATGATGTTACCATCTTTTGATTTACTATATCGTGCACTGGAAACAGTGTTAATATAATGGTAGATGTAAAATGAGGCTATTTGTATTTTCAAACATATATTCAAATGCACACTTAAAAAGCATGCATTAAGATTTTCAGAGTTCCTGGTGTTAATTTTCATGTACTTCCATATAGAGTCAATACTATATTTTGTAAATAAAAAAGACTGGAGTTACATTAAGAAAAACAAAGTAATATAAATGCAGCTCTTGTTTCCGCAGCAACCAAAGTGTTCCTATACCCCCTCAGCTAGCATATTCCACCTTCAAAACTGCACAACCTAGGAGGAAAAATAGAATTTAATTTAGCATTAATATGAAGTACATCCTATACTCTGAAGGTTTTGACCTGAAGACTTGTTAAATTTAAGAGGCAGGAATGTGGAAATACAGCCCCACTAAAATGGTATGAAGGGGGCTTCCCTTTTTGTTTTAAGTATTGTGTTTAGGACTTTAAAAATCTTCTTTATTTGAGACTTTTCAATACACAGATTTATACTCATTTGCATGTTTTTTCTGTACATGTAGCATAACTGTACATGTAATGTATAATGAATATATGTTGTTCTTTTCTAAATTTAATTCTACTGCAGACATGATATTCTAGAGAAAGTATACACATGCATTAACAAGCTAAAATGTGAAAGTGATTCAAGGTCCACTATCTAAAATAGTTTATGTTCAGGGTAAGGTGAACTTATGACAAAATTTAAAATGACTGTGATTTTAAAGGGTGTGTGTGTGTGTGTGTGTGTGTGTGTGTGTGTGTGTGTGTGTGTGTGTGTGTGTGTGTGTGTGTTTGTGTATTATGCAAACATGGGTGCAAGCAAACATTCCTGGCAGCCAATGAACCAATATGTTATTACAAAAAGTATTATTAAGACAATGATGCATTTCATACCAGAAACAAAAACTGGGGAGCATACCTGATAATCCACATAGGCTATATAACATTTTTCTAGTACAAAAAGAAACATCATCGTTGCAAAAAAAGTAGGGTCACCAAGTATGGGGCATTGTATTCAACATCATTCAAAAGTATATGTCACACCGACTCGTGTAACTGAGTGTATGTTAGTACAGCTATAATACAGAACTTTTCACAGTACTCTACAATTAGGAAACAGGCAAACATTCTGTAAAGTATTGGGTCATAAAAGTTAGTCATGTGTGAGGTATACAAACATCTGCAATGTGTTTGTGCGTCTGCGTGTTTGGGTGCATATTAGTATTTATGACTATATGTCAGATCTGTACAGATCTTCAAATAATTTTCAGTTTGAGAGAACTTGCATGTTTGTGCATGGCAGATATTTGGTTACATACAATAAAAGCACTACCAGATTTTTTTAAAAAATGACCATAAAAGGGACTTGGATACGACACCTGGCAAACTCTTTCAGAGACTGGAGAAAAAAAAAAAAAGATGTAGTCCTTACCATATGGGAAACTGGCAGTATCATGAGCCATTAGCATACCAGACGTCACTGAGGGCAGTATATTATTCTCTCAGCAAATTCATGGAAGAACATGTATTAGCGATAATAGGGAATATTAAGACATTTTTAAGGTATCATTCTCAAGAGCTGGAGAAATACTAACTATTGAATATATTTGCATGAAAGACAATGTTAGATCCATTAAGGGTACGCAACATCAAATTGTACAAGTAAGAATAGTGTTGAGACTGTTGAAGAAAGTGAAACATAGAGAAGAAGGAGAAGTAAATGGACTTTGGCAGCAGAGATACAAGCAGAATTTATCATAAATATCTCTGTAGGATGGAGCATCTCCAGTTTTGGCTTACATGCAAGATGATGAATTTAGTATATGAGTCAAATCAGATCTCAGAGTACTGTAAGCCTGTAAGACTTTTTGGGAGTTAGCTGTCTCACATTGACAACCACGATGAAGTAAGTCTTGTGCATTAATAGTGGCTGAAACAAAGTACATAGCTCTGCTAAACAGAAGCCCATATTCTGTTAGGATAGCATTCGGTGTTATGCAGGATTTCTATTGACAGATGGACTGTGATGTCATATATGTCTGTGGCTGTGTGTGTTATAGTTAAATCAATATTATACAATGACTGCCCATTAGCATTCAGAAAGTTGCATGTTGATTGGTTACCCCAATCCACATGCCCATTGTAAATATGAACAAATACCAATGGAAAAAGGTCCAGTCACCCTGACTTTCTTCCATTGGTATATACTATAACTCTTAATTTTTTTTAAACAAAAATAAATAAATAAAATTAGAGATCCAGACAGTCTGGGCATATGAGAGAGACAGGATGGAGAAAATACGAAAAAAATCAGGTACGAATAATGTACCTGATTTTCCTTGTATTTCCTCTATTCTGTCTCACTCCTATCCCTGAAGTGTCAAAAAAAAAAAAAAAAGGAAAAAAGGAAGCAACAGAGACCTTCCTTTCTCCATTGCTTCCCTTCCAAAACAAAGATGCATTGGGTAAGCATGAGAATGCAAGTCCCATACACATGTACAGTACATCAAAAAAAAGCAACAGGATATGAAACAGAAGTGGAAGAAAACCATGGCGCTGTTATACAAAGACATTATTTAAGAAAATGATGTAATTATATAATAGCAATAACCGACTCTATGGTGTGGTATATTGAAGATTTACCTATAGTTGGCTTTATTTAATCACTTAGGCTACTCCCTTGTGATTAAACCACACCGACCATGGGTAAATCTTCAATATACTACAACAGTGTCATTCGTTGTTGCTATAGAATGCCATATGAGTACAGAAAGAACATAGTATTTCAACAGCAAGTAAAAGCCCATAGAGAGAACCTTGGGCAAAAAATAGCTGAGCTTCATCAGAGTTTGATAGCCTGTCCTCCCAGTTCCCAGACTGACTTTTTCCATCTACGTAATTATAGTATACAAAATTGGGAGAGAGACCATTTATTCCAAGATAGTGCAACAATAGACTGTGACAAACTTGCATGAAACCTCTCAAGGGGACAAGAAAAATACTGCAAGTAGAGTAACTGAGGTTAAAATGTCTCCTTATGAGCTCACTAAAATCTAGGAGGTAGTTTCAGTACCATGTCTTAGGCTGAAGCCATGCTGTGAGAAGAAGTCATATGTTTATTTAGGTATTGCAGAATTTCTTAGGGAATATATTTCCCCAGTATTTTTGATGATGACAAAAAGAATATTTAGAATAGCAGCAGGTGCTGACAGGGTCATGTGTGTGGAGTGGAAAACAATGGGTTGTATCCTAAGATGATTAACGCAAGATGCAAAGATAGATTAGTTAACAAGAATAGACACTGGCCAAACAATAGTATCAGCTGCTATATTAATAAGGGCAGAAGGGTGACCATCCAGTGTTGGAAGGAAGGATCTGAGCCTTTAAAGCAGGTTCTAGACATTAGGAGTGGTTACTGCATTAAAATGGGAGTGAATATTAATGTTTGATGGTAAGGTGATGGGGATGGACATTGTCACAGTAGCAAGCATTGCAAAGAGGCAATTGAGGGTTGCTGTTTTAAATGAAATAGGCACTAGGGGCACTAAACTGAGATATTACTTCAGAAAGACAGTTGTCATGCCATGCGCATGGTTGATGCAACTGGATTAAGAAGTTTAATAATACTGAACCAAAATTATTTAGGGTTTTAATTTACCTGTCCCTGCGAGTTTAAATACTATAACTTATTTTTCCTCACTAGAAGTAGAATTTTATCTTTATTTTAAAATGTTATAAGTGGTGAGTAATAGGTTTGTTGAGATTATACATTTTCCTGTAATGGTCTTACTCACCCATTAATACCTTTATTTTAAACCTCAGAACAAGACAGATACTTTTAATTTCCTCCAAGTCTGTCATTTATTAACAACTGAGAAACGGATGCTATTGAACCATTTTTAATGTAGACTCGAGGTTACGAAAGTGGGGTTCTGATCAGCTGAATTGCTCACTGATAAAAACAATGGCAAGTGGATTAAACATTCTTCTGCTCTTGCTACAGATGTAGTGATGAATTCTGTGCACCCAGTATTATGAGGAGCAAGCAGAAGCTAGGAGACTGTCAGAAAATGAATTTGGTATCAGCTCACACAATGAGATTATACCTAAGGCAGAAGGGAATGTCAAGTTTACTGTTCCCTCTTTGCTCTGGATGATGTCAGTTCATGTTGTATTGATACGGCTCTGTGCATAACTATGAAGTTGAAATGAGAGATGTGAGTAGTTGTCCTGAGCAGATAGCCAGTGTGCAGTAAAACTCCCATAATTACTGACTCTGTTTAATAAAGCTAGGTAGCTAAGAGATTATGCATTTTATGCTGTTGAGTGAGAAGAGTTACTGCTCAAAATTAAGTTTTTGGAAAAGCTGACCTTAATAGACATGGATGGAATCCTGCTGGGTGGTAGCAGAAATTTAAGAAGCAAAAGAAGGGCAGTGAAAATGCCATACCAGAAAAGAACTACACCTAGGCCCTTCTTTTTCTTTTTCATCATATTGTAGAGACAATATCCAGGGAATAAGATTTCAAAGTCTTGTATGTGTTTGAACCATGACACAGAAATAAAAACATGTTCAGTTTTAAGTGTCATACACAGCTAAGTGTCCGACTTAATTTTCTGCAGGTACCAGCAGCAATTAACCGTATATGTCTCAGTTCATTGGAGCGCCTCCAGATATAGCATTATTTGAATCAGTAAACATAAGTCTGAAATGAAGAGGACAGTGATTTATTTGTAAATCACTGCAGATTAAATAGTTATTAATGAAAAAAGCACTCCTGTATTTCAGCACTGTTTGTTTTAGAACTGTTTACACCATTCTGGCTTGATATTTATGGCTTCTGTCTAACTAAGTAGAAAAAAATCAATGTCAATGAAGTTTAGTTTCTGTATAATAAATGCTTGTAAAGCACTTGGCATATAAAGTATAGAGTACTTGTACTGGATTTATTTTTAAAAGAGATACAAGAGCATGCATTAGATTGTGCAGGCAAATAAATCTGAGAACTATTAAGAACTGATGTTTGCATGTAAATATTAGAAATGATTAACTAAATTCAAAAACTGACCAAGAGATATCCTAAAACATTCATTTTTGGTTGAATTTATAAGGTATAAGGCATACCCCCTGTTGAGAAACATGTCCCTTAGTAAATCACATTCTTGTAAAATTTCTTGATGATTAGAAACCAATGTATAAAGAAAAGGAGCTAGCCTCAAAAATACGTTTGATAGCATAATAAGCTAGCATAATGAAATCAAAGGAAAATGGTCAAATGTGGTGGATGTAATTATCATATGTACGCTTTAATTGGTGATATTGTATTTTTGGGGTCCAAGAAATTTGATATAACGGTAATTTAATTGTAATACCACTGGCAGGGTCTATATTAGATCAGCGAATGCTTAAACAAGCAAATGCTGATTGATCAACCTTATTTTAGCGAAAGTTAGAAATATCAAAGCAACAGAAACTCAAATTTTTTCCTAGGGAAAGAATTCGGTTGTCCGTTTCTGTTGCTTCAGTATTTTCAGTGTTGTGGTGAAAAGTTACAGGTCAGATTCAGGTAAGTGTGCGATTGTGTGGATGTGAGTGTTAGGGTGGGTTAGGTGAGTTAGGGTTAGGGCTCGGGTTAGGTATGTGTGCGATTGTGTGGACATGAGGGTTAGGGCGGATTTAAGTGAGTTAGGGTTACAGAGCAGGTGAGGTGAGTGTGCGATAGTGACGGACCTTAGGGTTAGGGTTTGGGTTAAGGTAAGTGGATAGTTAGTGGTGTGTGTATAGTTTAGTGTAGGGTTAGGTGTCAGATTTTAGGTGTATGTGTGTGGATTTCTGTTTGTTTGGTGTGCTTGTGTTGTATGTATCTGTTTTGGATCAGCGATTTTTTTCCCTAGGAAAAAAATCACTGATCTGACAGTTTGAGATTGTAAGCTTTTGCTTACATAAGGTTGATCAATCAGCGTTCACTTTTTTAAGCATTCGCTGATCTAATATAGACCCCACTGGCATGTTTTTTCTGCAATATGCCAAGAGAGTAGTACAATTTATACATGAAACACAGAGTGGAGGCTAAGAGAAAGGATACACAAACACATATATAAAATAAAAAGAAAACTAACAATGCTCTGTTTAAGCATGTTCATTCATATAAAGACCATTGTTTTCTTTTTACAGTTTTAGAACAAGTGCACCCTAATCCTTGGAAGATTATGATGGGCAGGATTCACGAAGGCTTGCACGGAGTGTAAGAGATGTGTAACACTCCATGCAAGCCTCGCAATCCAGGAACAGCCCGAAACTCCGTGTAAGAGACCAGCTAAAACATCTCTTACACGGACTGGGCATGGATATGCTAAATACCTCATTTGCAGCTGAAAGGCATGCAAATGAGGTAGAGTAGCGATCCACAAAACAGAAAGCAGCCCGTGTAAGAGCCGTTTTAGCTGCAGAAATGTACTCAGTTGACAACTGAGTACGTTTCTGCAAAAATCACAATGGAGCCATGTCAGCTCCAAATAAAGGATGCATATGTGTCAGACATCATGCCAATGGCCAAATATGTGGCCATTGGCAAGGTACCCCGATGCAAATATTAAAAAATGTAAATGCAGCGCAACCCCGCGCAAACGGGCTGCGCTGTATAAAACATAAAAATGAAGGTTATAAACCCACAAATGTGGGTTTTATGCAATACATGGAATGACAATGCAGGGACCAGCAGACTAAAAACAACATGGCCACTGTTTAGTGGCTGCTAAGGGGGGAAGCTGAGTCTAAGACATGTAACTAAGCATTAGTAGGCAATCTGATGTAAATGAGGGTCAGGATACTGAATCCCACAGTCACATAGCAAATGAGCACATTCTGAGTAGTGTAAGAGATACATAAGGGGGAGGAATAGAGTAGGAGATATGTGACATCACAGGGGGGAATGGTAGAAAGAAATGCAGTTCATTGGAGGTCAGTGTTACATGACAGATGACAGACACAGATCATGGAAAGAGGAGTGCCACAAGATAAGCATGGGAAAGTCAAGAAATGAAAGGTGTACACTGTTACTTACACCAAAGTTTCTTGCTGGGCGTGCATGCGCATGTGTGTGCACCATGAGGCGCGGGTAGGACAGTGTGCACGCGTGTAAGGCAGACTGAGCATGTGGGAGCATGTTGGTAGATTTGTAAGACTGTTTGCACTAGTGTGCGCACGTGTAGGGCAGACTGGGCATGTGGGAGCCTGTTGGCAGAGTTGTAACACTGTTTGCACTGGTGTGCACACGTTTTAACCCAAATCAGCAGATACCGAACTGTGTAAGCATGTGTGCGTGCATGTAAGCCACTGTGAGCGTGTTTCTGCTGGTATGCATGCTGCTCCCACCTGAGGAAACATAAAGGAAAAAGGAAGCAACAGAATTAGTAGGAAGCTAGCAGGGAATACTGCTGGAGCTAGCAGGTGAAAACACTTAGCAGCAGGCAATTACACAGGCAGAATAGTAGCTCAGCCAAGCACTTAAAACTCTGCAAACAGCAGTGCAGGATGTATCTCTCAAGAGACACTGCAAGACAGGAGTAAGCTATTAGAAGTGAAAACTGAAAAAGCTGAACTCAGAGCAGAAATGCTAGGGGCTGCCATAGCTGTCATAATGAGACATAGGCAACTTGCTGAGGGTGGTGACAATGCAGATGGTGCCAGACAACCCACAGTGAGGAGACGGAGAAGAGTGTACAGGCCCAGGGTCACCTACCACGGGTTACATGAGCTGGAGATAGTAGAGCGCTATAGAGTGGACAGAGACCTCCTGCAGCAAATTGTCAAGCTGTGCAGGCCATGCCTCACACACAGAACCAACAGAGGGGAACACATCCCAGTGGAAACCAAGGTATGTGTTGGCCTAAGAATACTAGCAACAGGTACCTTCCAGAGAACAACTGGTGATATGATGGGGATATCACAGGCATCAGCCTCCAGGGTACTGCACCAGTTCCTGGATGCCATGTCAGCACATGTCGGTGATCATGTATATTTCCCCAATGCCCATGAGGTATTGGCCAGCAATATGCGTCTCTTCCAGCAAATAGCGGAATACCCTGAGGTAGTGGGTGCAATAGACTGCACGCACATATGCATCAAAGCACCAGCCGGTGAGCGGGGTAGGGCCTACATTAACCGCAAGGGCTTCCACTCCATCAACTGCCAGGTCGTGTGTGATGCCCAGGACATAATAATCAATGTGTGTGCTGGCTGCCCTGGGAGCTACCATGATTCCCACATCTGGCATTTGACGCAGCTGTACCAGACATTTGACAATGGGGACATCCCACACAGACACCTAGTGGGGGATGCAGGTTATGCACTGGAGCCATGGCTGATGACACCCATCAGAAATACACACACACCTGAACAGGAACGCCATAATGAGGCACACGCACAAACACGTAATGTAATAGAGCGTGTGTTTGGGCTGCTCAAGTCATGGTTCTGGTGTCTGGACACATCTGGTGGAGCCTTGCAGTACTCACCAACTACATGTACCCAAATTGTCATGGTATGTGCTATGCTACATAATATGATCTTGTGAAAACAGCTGCAGCAGGACCAGCATAGGGCCGGGCCAAACTGCTCCCCACCATTGCCAAGGCCATCACAGGCAGAGTGTGACTCAGAGGAGGAACAACCTGAGCCTGCCCCAGTAGGCAGAAGGAGGCATGCCCAGTATGCCCTGGCCTTGGCAAAGAGGCAACGCATAGCACATACACTGGCTCAGTAGGAAACCTGGGAATGATGCCCCTCTCTGACTCACTCAAATAATAACAGGGATGCCTAAAATGACATGAACTGCTCACAAACATGTACGGGGAGTGTAATATGTGCATCCAACAGAGGCAGCCCTGCAGCACCACCTGAGGCATGAATGCCATGTGTTAAGTAATGTAACACCATGTACTATATGCACACTTGAGGACCCTGACAAACATCCACCCTCACCAAGCATGAAGCCACAATATGACGATGGGATGATCAATTGCAATAATTGGCTGAAGTAATGCAGTTAGTCAAAGGGGAGCCAATGTGTTTCAGCCTGGGAAGACATGCTGAGCATGACATGATGCACCACCTGCTAGGGGTGGCGTGCACCTATCAGTCCAGGCCTCATGGATACTGGCAAAGGCTGTCAGTACCCACAGCGTGCCCTGAATAGGTAAGTCTCAAAACACAAACCCACCTTCATAGGTACCACAGGGGATAGGAACCTAGATGTAATTCTACCCCAATGCCAGAAGTCTAAACAGCAAGATGCGTGCAGTGTAAACGCACACAGTATGGAGAATGTTGATATCTGTCCTGTAATAGAAAACTGCGTCAAGGCACACATCAGCACCCTAACACTGCCAGGTTACACCTCATACTGTGCTGTACAGCCTCAAAACATGGAACAAGCTACAAAAGGAGGGTGACTAGCAATAATTGTCAAGGATAACCACACCCCCATGTTGGTACCACAACAAGAAGCAGCATGGACTGGCCATGGTCAAGTACCAGTGGCTAAAACCGCCTCCCAGTATAAAGCCTGCTGCAGACTACCGTCCTAACACCAGGAACTGCACCTGGCCTATGTTGGAATACATGAATATATCAAGCCCCCCAAACCACATTATATTGGTTGACTGAAAATACCCAGACATACACTGGGAGCATTATACAAGCACCAACACTGTAGGAGAAAAGTTCCTAGAATCCATAAACCAAAATGCCCAGGAACAACGTACCACTCCCACAAGAGGGGTAAGCATACTGGATGTGATAATCAGCAACATGCGTACTGGATGGCAAGATGAGAAGTGTATCCCTCACTGGTAAGACCAGACCATAGAGTAATCACACCAGATATACACATCCTGACCACAGTCCCTGGCCAGAAAACCAGAGTGAAAAACATGTGTAAAGCATAAGTTGTACCCCTCCAAACTGATGTGGAATCCATTAACGACCCTGTGCAGGTGCAAAATATGGGACATACCGCAAAACCTGTTATACAGGCATTCCATGAACACAGCCAGGAATACTTGGATTATGCAATCACAAATAACAACAAAACACAATGCCATACACGCAGGCATCTGGCATGCTGGACTCCAGCCATTACCAAACCATGCAAGAGAATGAGGAAGCTACTACATGATAGAGCAAACATAAAAAGGGAAATAATCACTGATCAGTAGAATGGCAATAAAATATGTCCACACATACAATTCACTAAGGCCAGCTACAACAAGTAGAATCTGTGAATCCTGAGGCAATGTTACACCTGCCCCAAGTACACAGACAACCCTCAACTCCCCCCAATAAATACAAATATATGTGAGAGATGCAACCATTTATCCAAACCGGAGGCTGAGCTCCCCCAACTCAGTACTGTCAAAACTAGTCAGGAGGAGAAGGTAACCACACACACCACAAACCCAGTCCCACATAGACCTATCACAACTGTAAACCAAACACATAAACACAGAAAAACATTCCCGGAGGCCCTAATTACAAACATACCACACCAACAGAGGCCTCCAAAGCAGACCCCCAAGCAATCACAACCTCCAAACATAGCACATGCAACACATAGTACACAAAGCTGGTGTGCCAAACAGTCACAGGCCAGAAGGAGAAACAACATGCCATATACAGTTGTAATAGGTGTCTCTATAGGCAGACACTCTGCTGTCCCACTCACCAGACTGAACAAGGGAAAGGGTACAGTAAGCTGCCTGTAGGCTGCTACAATACGCCACATAACACAAGTACGCAGGTCACCCCAAAGCAAGTAGAAATATGATGCAGTCATTGTCCATGCTGGTGTGAATGACTTGAGATGTATCTCCCTGGACTACATGAAAAGAGACATGGATGAGCTCTCTGAGTATGTACTCCAGGCCGGTATGACACTGGCCATTTGCAGCATCCAACCCTCACCAAGAATGATGCCACAGTACAAACACAGAATGATCATCTTTAACAGGTGGCACAATTACAGCTGTCAGTCCAAGAGGATCTAATGTCTGTCTGCTTGAGATGTCATGCATGACAAGCCATGCTGCTGTCCCAGGGATGGCTTGCACCTGTTACCCCTGGGCGTCTGGATATTGGATAAGGCTTTTGCCACCTCCACAGAGCCGTACGTAGGCAAGGCCGAAAAGACTAACCCACCACCCTAGAAAACATAAGTGGTAAGAAACATAAGGGTAATGCTGACCAATGCCAGATGTGTAAACTGCAATATGCATGCTCCTGAGGCACTTCCCAGTATGGAGAACATCGATGTCTGTGCAGTGACAGAAACCTGCTGCAAGCCTACTGACAGCACACCAGCACTACCAGGTTATACCTCATATCATGCGTTATGGCCCCAACACCTGGACCAAAACATCAAAGGAGGGGGAGTATCCATATGCAGCACAGACAGCCATATGGCCAGGTAACTGACAATGCATGAAGCAGAGGAGACCAGCCATGTGCACCTAACTGTAGTCAAAACTGCTGTACAGTCTGTAGCATGCGACAGACCACACTTCCACACACAGGAACCCCACCCAGATGTCCTGAAGACACTGGACAGTATGAATGTCCCACCAAATACCAAACAAGGTACTCACAAATTACCACATAGGTGGTAAACCATTATGTATGCAAGGAGTAATCAGGGACCTAGGGACACAAGTGGACAGTAACCTGTTATGTGACACTCACAATGCCAATGTGGCTAGGAAGACTGTCTATATTGGACACCGTATCATGAAAGGATTCACATCTACATCAACAGAGGTCATTGTACCCCTGTACTGTTCTCTTATCAGACCCATAATCTAGTACAGTGACTAATATGGGATGTACCTTACCTGACACCTGCAGTGGTTAGAAAGACCTCAAAGGTACCTCACCAAGAGGATAAAGGGTCTCAAATATATGTCATGTGCGGCGGAGTAATGGACATGCTCCACCCCAGGAAATCAAAGCCATTGGAGCTGTGAGAGTGACAGATGTCAACCTCAACACATAATGAAATAGGATGTGCTGGAGGGACAGATACATAACCCAGAGGCTCCTCACACCCTGGAACAGGATCCCACTCCATGTTAGGCAGAGCCCCTCACTGACACCCCTCAACAGGAATATTGCCAAGTGGATGGATGATCGTAGATGTACACTGGGGGTCTTCACTGTGTCATGTCCAGACAGAGGCACAGTAAAGTAAATCATAAATGGCCGTACTATTCACATAGCAAGGGGCGGTGAAAGACACACACACTCTGGCTAGGCTTACAAATTCCCTAGGGTGGATAGCCTAGTATGAACCTATGAACTTATGAAGATACAAATTGTACAGGACACTAAGGATAATCACAAGGCTTGCTCAACTGATGGTAGGAACCATGTTGGGAATTCACAGATATGCTCCGAATCACACAAATATTACAAACAACATACCAAACACACACACATATTGCCAACATACAACCTGACAGGGGCAGTACAACCCCCCCCCCCACCAGAATGCAAAATATCTACCCCAGCAGACTGCTGGCTCCCTGACATTGCAGATGCTGAGGTAACAGCCATCATCTACAAAGCAAAACACACAGCAGCAAAGGTATGAGATGGTGTCCTGGGCTGAGTCCAACATGGACTCCAAGAAGAATGGAATGCCAAATCACACTACTGCTCAATGTCAGCCTTACCACAGGATATGTACCCAAAGAGCAGTGTACAACAACAGTGGTCCTTCTCAACAAAGGTGTTGCCTGAATGCATACTGCAAACTACCATCCCAGGATCCTGACAAGCTTGGTCTGCACAGCTATGGAAAGGATCAGCATGTACCGCAGACATAAAGCTATCAGGGACCTACTGACACTGGACCCTACCCAGTGTGGCTGTCATAAGTGCAGATCTTGCCCCTAAACATGTTTGACCCATTTGAAACAGTCATTAAGGTCATTGATGAGGGCAATGTGGTCCACACAGCGTAGCTGGACTGTGCAAATGCTTCCAGACAATACCCTACGTGTTCAGTATGGATATGCTCACCATCTTAAATATAAACCCCTATGTCAGTAGAAGGGTTGCAAACCAGACAAAGGACAGAACTGACATGGTCAGACATGCTGCATCCATGTCAGACTACAAACCAGATATAAGTGGCATCCCACAAGGCTTGGTCCTGGGACCTCCCTCGTTCCGTATATATGTCCCATAGGTACTGGCCAACATGGAAGGACTGTGACTGAACATGTATGCAGAGGAGTACAAACTGCCCACCATATCTGACACCCAGCTGACACAAGCAACCCACAAAAGGGCCACATAGAAACAAACAACTGGTGCCCTAGCCATGTCAGCAATCTAATTGCAGAAATGTGTATAGTCAACCACCGTGGATATACAGCAAGTGCCCAACAATTACCACACAGGTGTTAACCCATTACATACCTAACATGTAATGAGAGACCTGGGGACAAAAGGTGATAGATACCCTGCATTGGACAAACATGTGGCTGTTGTGTTCACAGAAACATACCATATACCCACCTAATCATGAAGGTTGTCAGATCTAGATAAGGGGAGGTCACTGTGGCTCTGCAGTCATCCTTCATCAGCGTCACAATTGACTACAATAGCCCCTGTGGGATGTACCTCAGCAGACACCTCCATCAACTGTAAAGTCCACAACAGTACCTCACCAGGAGTAGCAAAGAGCATGGACAGATGCCATGTGTTGCCTGATTAAACAAACTGCAGCTCCACACACTGTCATACTGCCCACCCAAAGGCAAGCTGTGCCTGATGTATGAAGCCATGTCCAAGCTGGAATCAATAAACATGCTGCACTTTGTACAATCTGAATGGCAGTGAGCTATGCACATGACAGACCTGAACCCCAGCACTGACATACATAGGACAAGCTGTACTGAATGATCCATAACACAGAAGCCACCCCCACTCTTGAGTAAACTCCCAGTACAGGTTAGCCAGAGAGTCACCCATCGACACTCCTTGAGAGGAATCTTGATGAGTGGATGGGAGATGGTAGGTTTACCCTGGGTATCACTGTTATGTCACTGGTAGACGGAGGCACAGTATACTAGCCATGACATATATCATGGCAAACTCCAGTTACAATGTGTGTCGAAGGACAAACACACTCTCTGACTAGCATCAGAAATGGCCTAGGGCACATCGCTAGTGTTTGCCAATGTCCACCTATGTTGTGGAATACACTACCAATGTTGGACAAGCCTGGTTTAGGTAGTCCATATCTGAACATAATGCAACATGGTCATATGTGCACAACTGGCCCCTACACAGTCTGTTGTGCTCACTATGAAGATTTAAAGCAGTGATAGGACTAAAGCCCAGAATACTGTCCACCACAGTGAAAGTACTGAACCAGTACACTCTACGGTACTACAGTGTTAGGTCATTATGAAAGGATGTTGACAACTGTATGCAAAGTATCCCATGCAATCCCTGCAGGCACAGTATAATCCCTGTTGTGGTCAGACACGAAGCAGTTGGCCAGTACTTACACAACATGACACCCAACACACAACCATAAACGTGAGATATTGTTGAAGTTCACACCCACCCAAATATGTGGTGGACTGCAGAGTTCAACATATGGAAAGCTCACACTGGGCATGCTCGCACACTTTGATAAATGAGGCATATGTCAGACAACATGCCATGGAAAGGCTGAACTGGGCATGCTCACACACTTAGGCCATATCTCCGTTTAGCAGTTGGCCACACATATCTGTTATTTGTACATGTCATTCCAGGAACCAACCACAACACAGCAATCTGCCCAGTGCACACAGTAAATGACTACAGAGACATAAGTGATATAGTGGATCCCCCTCATATTCAAACATCTTCCACAGATACACAAGTTGTTCATAGGAACAGGGAATGCTATGGCAATAAAGACCTGCAAACAGTCTAACAGCAACACATATTGTGCATCTGACAATTAAACCTATGGGTGTAGAGGTCAATACTAGGCTGTTTACCCTAGGGAATGATAGCTTAGCCAGAATGTGCTTGGCATCTGCATCCCCAGTACAGTAGGCTACTGTGCCACTGTAAAGTAGGTCACATAAGGCAACATGTGAGGCTAGTGTGCTGTGCCTCTGTCAAGCAGGGACACAGTGGAGATCCAAGGGTTTGAATGTGCTAAGCCACATCCATGTTGTTGGTGTGTGCTGGAAGAGGGTTGCTGAGGACCTCTAACAGTAAGTGGGCATCAATAACAGACTGAGGGGAGCCATATCTGCATTGTCTGGACAATTTCACTGTCAACACTGTGTTGTGATGATTATGTGGGATTGAAGTGTCGTGCCGGTACTGTTCATAGATGTCCTCCCTCTGTGGGCTACAGCTCTGCAATGTATTCGCTCACTCTGTCTGTTGGACAGCTCATATATGGCTGACGGGTGTCCTGCTGTGGAGCAGTCATGGGTATATGTGGGATAGCATGATCAATGCAAACCTTACACATGCTCATAGAATGCAATTGTCAAGGATTATGTAGAGTGGCCAGTATAGTCCACCAGCATGGGTCCTTTGAAGTCTTCCACCCCAGTCTTCACAAGTGTAGAGTCTGCTTGTGCTAAATACAGTTTGTTTGCAGTGATAACCTTGCCTGGGGGTGGGGATGGGATATGGATGTCCAGGGAAAGGTGGGTATGGTCAGATATCAACAATGGTGGTCTACCTCTAGTGTGGAACAGTGAGTATCCATGTTGCCAATGGACAGGTGCAATATGTATTCCCCCATGTGGCTGTGGTGATTGGTTCTGCCATAGCACATGGACCCACAAATTGTAGTGGCTGTAGGGTAATGTTATAGAGGCCTGAGTAGTTCCCACACACAATATGCCTGTACCTGATGTTAACAACTGGAATGGTGTATGTGAACACCTGCATATCCTGGCACTGTTCCCAGGGAAGCAAAGTGTGTGTCCTGGATGTGGGAGTGGTGTTCTGGACTGGTTGTGTTGTGTGTTACAGGTCCTGTGGTCACGAAAGATGGTATAGAACATAACCTGCCAGTGTGATGTGCATATCTGACCCTGACGTAGGTGGCTGCAAATGCATATATATGCTATCCCCCACCTGACAGGTAGAACTAGATGTACATACCTCTGTAGAAATAAAGATGTCAGCACCCTATAAATACTACAGGTGCAGAACAGATGTCCAGTAATTCGGATAGCACGCTCTGCTAATGCGTCTCCCTCAAGTGTCATAATATAGTTAGGTAGCAGTTTGAACCATGCAAATGTTCAGTTTGTGTGTGTGTGTGTGTGTGTGTGTGTGTGTGTGTGTGTTTGTGTGTGGGTGAGCGGAGTTGTTGTGTGTGCAAGTCTGTGTGAGAGAAGTGTCCCTTTTGGGAACTGGTAAAACACTCTACAGGATGCACATTCCCCTTTCTAAGCACTGATGATGTCAGCACCCTATAAGTACAGCAGGAGAAGGGAAACCTCCGAGTAATGCGAATAGCGCGCTCCGCTAATGCGTCTCTCTCGAGTGTCATAACATAGTTAGGTAGGGGTTTGAAACCTGCAAATGCTCAGTGTGTGTGGAGGGGGGTTAGTGTGTGTGCAAGTCTGTGTGAGGGAAATGTCCCTTTTGGCAAGTGGAAAAACACTCTACAGGATGTACATTCCCCTTTCTAAGCACTGATGATGTCAGCACCCTATAAGTACAGCAGGAGAAAAACTTTTCAGTAATGCGAATAGCGCGCTCTGCCAATGCATCCGTCTCAAGTGTCATAACCTAGTTAGGTAGGGGTTTGAATCCTGCAAATGCCCAGTGTGTGTTGAGGGGGTTTAGTGTGTGTGCAAGTCTGTGTGAGGGGAATGTCCCTTTTGGCAACTGGGAAAACACTCTACAGGATGCACATTCCCCTTTCTAAGCACTGATGATGTCAGCACCCTATAAGTACAGCAGGAGAAGAAAAACCTCCCAAATATGCGAATAGCACGCTCTGCTAATGTGTCCGTTTCAAGTGTCATAACATAGTTAGGTAGGGGTTTGAATCCTGCAAATGGCAAGTGTGTGGATAAGGGGAGTGTGTGTTCTGACAAATCTGTATGAAAGATATGTGCGTTTTGGCAATTAGGAGAACACACTACATGATGCACATTACCCTTTCCAAACACTGATGATATCAGCACCCTATAAGTACAGCTGGAGAAGGGAAACTTCCCAGTAATCCGAATAGCGCACTCTGCTAATGCGCCTTTCTGAAGTGTCATAACATAGTTAGGTAGAGGTTTGAAACCTACAAATGGCAAGTGTGCATGTTTGGATGAGGGGAGTTTGTGTGTGTGCAATTCTGTATTAAAAACCTGTGCTTTTTGGCAATCAGGAGAACACACTACATGATGCACATTATCCTTTCCAAACACTGATGATGTCAGCACCGTATAAGTACAGCTGGAGAAGAGGAACCTCCTAGTAATCCGAATAGTGCGCTTCGCTAATGTGTCTCTCTCACATGTTGTGACATAGTTAGGTAGGGGTATGAATCCTGCAAGTGTGTGTGTATGGGGAGGTAGTAGGGTGTGTGTAATTGCAAGTGTGAGAGAACAGTTCCTTTTGGCAACGACTACAATACACCAGATGCTGCATATTCCCCCAGTAAACACAGGTGATGTCACCACACTATCAGTACAGCCAAACAGGGCTAATTGCCCAGTAATGCCAATGGTGCGCTCCGCTACTGGGTCTATTACCACTGTCAGAGCACAGATAGGTATGTTTTGGAAACCCACAATTGCCACATGTGGTTGTGTCACACAATATGACCATGTGTGGGTTGTTGTTCATAGCAATGCATGACATTGCTTAAACCAGCAATGGCAATGCACACATGATGTATGTGTGTGACACATACACATATATACCTGTGACCTTCAGTAGTTACCATGTCTGACACGTGCCTCAAGTGGATAAATGGTATTTGCAATGCATAACATTATGACTGTGTCTTACTGTGCAGGGGCCGCATGCGGTATGTGTATATACAGTGTGAGTTGTATATGGTATAATACCAACAGCAGGGGATACCCATCTGGTCTGGGCAATATAGTCTACATGTAGTCGATGAACAGGTGCTGCATGTTCCCACCTGTTGTGGGAGTGGTAACATGTTGTTCCACTGCAATTCAGTGACTACATGCTGGGAACCTTTCAGCTAGTGTGTTGTAGCTACAGTAATGCTCACACACAATGTTTGGCTGGATGCAGTCCAGCCATATAAAGACATTTCTAGAGACTGTCATATTGCCAGTGTTGTTAGGGAGGACAGGTGGGTTTCCTGTGTATGGGAGGGTTGTGTGTGCCAGGCTATGAACCAGAAGGCAGTCCAATACACTGTTAGCTGCTCATGGATAGGCCCTGATGCTTTGTGCTGTGACAACAACCTGGAGGTGTGTGTATCTGTGGTGCCTTGAGATACCACCCCCCTGTCCATGTGTGTTACATGTTTAGGGGTCGACAGGCATGGTATGAGGTATAACCTGGCAGTGATGGGTTGCACCTGTGAGCCATGAATCAGGAATCTGGTACTGCACAGATATTGCAGTTTACCATGCTGAGGACAGTGTCCAGTGCATGCATCTTGCAGTGTACACTGCTGGTGTTGTGTAGCATCACTGTTAGTCTCCTATCCCGTGTGATACCCCGCGGAGGTGGCTATGTAATCCATGTCCTGCAGCAAAAGGCACTATGTGTGTATCAAGGGGCTTTGCCAATATACAATGGCCCATGGGTGTCACGTGCAAGCTGCCCCTCGCAAACCATTGTGGCTTCCCTAGCATGTAAGCACACATTGACAGCCATTGGATACCCTATGAATGACATTGGAGATTGAGCAGAATGTAGACATAGAACACCCTTCCTACATATTGTGGTAGCATACCTGGTGAGGGTATGATGGCAACCAAGGTCAGGCTCATACTGGCCCGTGCCACATGCTGAGAGAGCCCGTCTTTGTTTCCTATCATGTAGTCCAGGGAGGTATGTCTCAGGTCATTCATAGTGGCATGGACAATGACTGAGTCATATGTGTCCATGCCTCTGACTGACCTGTATGCATGTGTTTTGTGGTGGACCATAGTGCCCCATGGGCATATCACTGTGACCTTCACCATGTACAGCCTGTTGAGCGGGACCCCACTGCAGCAGCCAAGAGAGGTACCTGACACATCTGTAGCAGGTGTGTTGTGTAGCCCTACAGGCTGTGAGTGTGTGGCACACGGGATGTGTGTGCCATGTGTGGCATGTGCTCTGTTCCGTCTTAACGTATGCATATGTGCCAGCTGCGGAGGTGTGTGATGCTCAGGCAGGATGCTATTCTGAGTCTCCAAGTATGCCCCAGTGTGTTCGGATTGCTGTCAGTGCAGGTCTATATCAGACTGGTATTGTAGTCACTGTAGTATGTCATGCCACCTGACAGGGTATGGCAGTACTGGGTTCAGAGTGCTCAGTCCACAGATTGGCTATGTGGTGGCATCTCACACATGTGTTGTACATTCCTGGCCAGGGGAGAGGGTTGACTGCATACATGTGGCAGCAGTGACATTGCCACATGACTCACATAAACCGCAACTGGACCATAGAGGTGATTCACAGGTTACCTTTGCACATGCTACCATAGTAGTGTGACTGCCATGGTGATTACCAACACATAGGGCCAATAGGGAACAACATACTGAAGGTGAGTATGTGTGGGTGTACTGCTGGAAGGGCTGGAAGTAGTCCATTGTACAACAAAGAAGGGGTAACACTTCCAGTAGGTAACAGTGCAAATATGCAGGCACTATCAACATGTACCCAGGAATGCACAGCTCAGATGTCCATGGTAGAACTGATATTATGTCATATTTAATTGTAATTTGTATTACATTGGTACTGCACACATATCAACATGCGCAAACATCCACATTGCATAGTCGTTGTGGGCAACATGCCACCATTACTGTGCATGTCCATCACTGCGTATCACTACTTGCATTAGCTTCTCCCCTGTGCTACCTATGTATGTGGCTATCTGTTGACATCCTTACCACCGGTATGCAATAATGTGCAGCTGTTACACTATGGTACTTACTATGGGTGTAGATAACAATTCAGGACAGTCATACAGTTATTGCATCAGGCATGCTGGGATATACACACAGTCATATCAGCACACTGTGCTGTTACCAACATGATACTAGTAATACACTTCTATGTAGTCACCCTGTGCATCAGCAACATGTTTACCTGTTCCTGCACTGATGTTGGAGATTGCAGGAGGTGGCACAGTTTCATCATATGCACAGGGTGTGAATTAGGTATGCCTGAGTCTGCCACTGATACCACCAATTGATATGTATGTGTATGTGTGTTGGTGAGGGACAGCAGTACAGGGTGAGGCACTGTTGGTGCAGTGTGTGCGTGTATGTGGTAGCCCTAGGTGTTAACATTTCGCATGTGTGTATGCATGCACACAGTTCCACCTCATGGCTGCCATATACTGGAGTTTGTGGACAGCCACAAACTGCACCTGGCAGGTCATACAGATCAGTGTCTGTGGGCATGGACACGGTACCTGTGCCTGGCAGGGGTGCTACGGACCATATCCGGTACTAAGCCAGACTGGGTACTGTCATCAGAAGCGGGAGTGTGTTGACTGGACACAGGCCCCTGTTGGGACTGTCCAGAGCCACATACACGTGGTCTCCTGGGGCGGTCTGATGACAGCACAGACCCAGCATTGCTGGGGCTGCTGCTGGCACTATGGGGGCATCTGCGGGCCTGTTGTCATTCACGCCAACTGCCAGCTGCTGCTGTTGCTGGCATACGGCCACGTCGACGCCGCAACCGTCCACCATTGCCCTGGCTCATGGACATGTGGTGGTGGAACTGCTGTAATATGTCCCCACAACGTCTGTCTATGACATCGGTGAAATTATGGATAGCATCCCCGATGTCATGCATACTGTCAGTCATGGATGTGCGACATGCTCTCAGCTCCCTCAGACCCTGTCTGGTGTACCTTTCCATACGTGACTGTGCCTGCATGACAGCCCGAAACATAGCTGAGGTTGACAGACCTCTTTGGGCACATCTGCCAGAGGCAGTACGCCCATGGATGCTCCCACGAGAACCCATGGGCAACTGTCTGTGTAGTACCATCTCAGGACCCTGCCCATGGCTGCTGTGTGGGGAAGCATGTGCCACAGATACCATATTACCCTGGTCAATGCCCACTGCATCCTGTCCATCACCTAGGGACAATGGTGACATAGGATGTACTGGCAGGATGACTGTGTGCAATGATGGGATTGACAGCTGTGTACTGTCAATTGGCTGACCAATGACGGACCCTGACACACCTTCCTGTGCCATTACACAGATATCATCATTATCAGTACCTGTGGCACCAGATTCAGGTTGCCTGCTGCAGGACACCAGAGCAGCACCAGAACCTGTGGGAGGAAGACAGGAAACACAATTTACAATGTCTACACAATGTTACCAGTGATGCACTAATGCACACATGCACACGTGGACACATGCACACATGCACACATTCACACATGCACACATGCACACATGCACACGTAGACACAGGCACACATGCACACATGCACACATGCACACCCCGCAGTATACACACAGAGCACTACTGAGTTACACTATTATTACTAGCACTATCAGGACTATTATAGGTATTGTTAAAACACACTCACCAGCATGGATGGGCTGCCTTGCTGTAACACCGGAGGGACCTGCAGAAATGAGGGGATTAATGTCAGTGGGCACAACTGTGCCATTGATACTGCATATGATACAGTTCAGTGATACGCCAGTTGCCTTTCACATGTCAGCTGCTGATATTGGCAATATCATACCTGCACAATTACATACTATGTTGACAGCTACATACCAAGGACACACCTTACACATGCATAAACTAACAGTGTACAAAACAGTCAAGTGCACATATGGCATATTACCTGCACGCTCCATGTTGTGTTGCTGTGTGGATCCAGCCTCCATCATAATGCAGGTGTGTTGCTGTTGATGTTCCTGGGCTGGAGCCACAACACTTAGGAGTAGCCCCTCCAGTCTGGTGAGTGGGGATGTGTGGCCACCCCACCTCCTGTGGTGACCTGTTGCCTGTGGATATCCAACGCACACTGACGGACATTTCTGATTAAATCACTGCAGTGATGTCGTATCTGCTCATATGTCCTATTATGTGTGCCAATGTCATTTACCCTACGGACAAGGTCTTGTCACAGTGCAGCCCTCTCCTGCTGATTCTGGCTGGTGCGGGAAAACAGTATGTCATAATCCTGCACCAGGCTTTGGTGTATCTCTTCATCTTCTGCAGCAGAGTACGCAGGATTTCGCTGACGCACCATGTCCCTGAAAGAGAACACAAACAGGATATCAGCAAACTATGTCAGCAATATATGGCACACATACTATACATGATACTCAACTGTAGTGATATACTACTACTCCCATATGTAGCACGTGTGTGTCTCTTGGTGGATACACATGTACATGGCCAGATATCAGTGCTCAGCCAACACCTGTGCAACAATACCTGCCACATTCCATACAACATAGTACCAAGCCCCATCGGTCAGCACACTGAGACAGGTCCAATGCACAACCTCACTCTGGGGGTTCATACCAAGGTACTGTATATGGAACGCCATCCACTAGTGTGATCTGGACACAAATTAATTGGCCTGGATATAAATATCCCACCACCACCACCAGCACAGTAGACTACTTTGATATATATGTGAATAGACAGATTTTCACTTGTTAGGACTGACATGGTATCCATGCAGCCCACTGGGCTAGTGGAAGCCACAACCCACAATGCTGACCCCTTTGCGAATGCTTCCCACGGACATCCCAAAGAATGCATGGAACATGCACACACATTTCTAACCCAGACCCTATGCACAAAGGTTAAGCATCCTGTCTGGTGGACCTCAGCCAAAGGCAAATTGTATAACGATAGAAGGAGGCTACTGCAGGACAGAGCAGATTCACATAAAGGGAAGGCATCTGTGGTCGGCACTGGTAATAAGCTAAGGTCACTCATAACAACATCCACGGCCAACTCTGAGAGGGAAATGGCCACGGGCACTATAGATAACCACAAGGCCTTCTTCAGTTTTGTTAGACATATGGACCAAAAGCCTCAGATATGCTCTGAGTTACTACACACCTACTTAGCATTCACTGAACCCACAGATATTGGCAACATTCTGGCAGACAGGTTCAGTGCAATTATCCCCCTTCCCTCTCCCCCACACTTAGAAATACTTATCACAGCTGAATGTAACCTCCCTATCATCTCAGATGTCCAGGTGAGGGCCGGCCTCAGCAAAGCAGAACACACAGCATCAATGTGACCTGATGGTATCCCTGGATGTGTGCTACGTGAACTCCAAGAGGACATACAACCACATATAAGACTGATATTTAACCTTGGCCGTACTACAGGATATATACCTGAACACTGGCATACAGCAACAGTGGTCCCACTCCACTAAGGAGGCACCTCTACTGACCCTGGGAACTACCGCTCCATAAGCTTAACCATCCTGGTCTGCAAAGCTATGGAATGATTCATTATGGGACGCATATACAGTGATATTGGGTACCTGCAGACACTTGATCCCACCCAGTTTGCCTTTGTGATGGGCTGATCCTGCCTTTTGAACCTGGTTGACCTTTTCAAAACAGTCACTACAGCCATTGATGAGGGCAAAGCAGTTCATACAGCCTACCTGGACTTGCCTAAGGCCTTCAACACAGTACTCCACTCAGGCATCATTGACAAGCTCATCAGCTTACATGTTACTACATATGTCACATGATGGGTTGCACACTGGTTGAACTACAGAATCCATAATATCAATATTGCGGGAGCCATGTCAGACTAAAAGCCAGTCACATGTGGTATCCCACAGGGCTCTGTCCTAGGACCCCTCTTGATTGGCATTTACTTCTCAGATGTGAAAGCAAACATGTGTGGGTTGTGGATGACAAAGTTCCCAGATGACTGCAAACTAAGCGCCATAGTCGTTACACCAGCTGACACACACATCCTACAGACAGGCCTCACTGAAACGGACAACTGGTGCCAGAATCATGGCCTAACACTGAATGACAAGTAATGTATAGTCATCCCCTTTGGGTGAAACTACGTGCACACAACATATCACATGGACATACCTATAGATACAGACCAATGACACATATGGAGGGTTCACAGTATGTAGACTATTAACTTGTTACTTTACATTACCTGTGTTTGTCTCAGCTGGTAGCGTTACCGTTACTATATCTTCCTGCTGCTGCTAGCCCAGCTTGATACTGACACTGATGACAGCTTCAACTTAGTTTGTCTTATGTGTGTTTTGTTTGTGTTCTTATTTTCTTTTTTTCTTTTTTTCTCTCTCTCACTCTCTCTCTCTCTGCCTCCAGACGGTGCAATGAAAGTATTGCATGTGTGGAGTGGGAGTACAGGATGCTTTTGTAGGTATCTGCATAAGTCCATGTGATGACCTCTGCACCAATTGTAAGCCAGCATTTGCTAATTGCATGCAGTCAGTTGTGTACTGATTGCAGTTCTCACTGTGATTTCAGGACAGTGCTATAAAAGGGTATGTGAGATAGGCGTTGCCCTTTCAGATTGTAAGGGCAGGGACCATGCTGGTATGCTGTGGACACTGTTCTGTGAGTGTAAAGGTTAGTATCTCTCTCATGATTCAGGCCGTGTTGTAGATTCACATTTCTCCATTCATCTCTCCTGTTTCCTGTACTAAGTGTGTATGTACACTGACACCTACAACTATACATATATATATATATATATATATATATATATATATATATATATATATATATATATATATACATACATTTATATATGTATAATAACTGACATTATTACCTACTAGCTACCAACTAGCATGGCTGTTTCTGTTCACACACTACTATTATAGAAATCCACTAGATTTGACAGTAAATATACATGACATGCTTTGTGTACTACACATCCTATATTCCCTTTACATGATATATTTATTTTAGCACAATGTTCTTGTATAACAGTCATGGCTTAGTGGTAAGTCATGCAGACTACTGTTTCCTGGGTTCGGGACTGACAGTGGGATTTTATTTTGCTTTTGAACTGACTACAGGACCTGTCAATCAGAGTGACTAAGGCACTTTTAAGCAGTTGTAACCGGGTTAGCACTGGTTTGCGAGGAGCTTCCGCATGTGCACTGGCATTCAGCTCTGCGCACACCCGCTTACAACCGCTTAACAGTGCTTACTGTGGTGCTTCACAAAACCTGCTTTGTCATGCTCCACTTTCTATTCATTCCTATATATTTGCTATTACTGCATTTCTAAGAACAGCTGTCATGGCTTAGTGGTTCAGTACCTTGATTATGGTGCATGGTATCCTGGGTTTGAACCTGGCCACTGCTTTTTATATTTTATGACTGTCTAGACAGGCTAGGGGGTGTGTCTGTGTAAAGGAAGTTTTGTCACAGCTTGCTCAACGTTGCCCGTCGGTTAGCTTGCTGGCACGGTGCGCAGCTCCGCGCAAATGGGTTACGCTGGTTTACGCTTCATTTGGCTGTCAGCACGCATATTACGCTCAGCTCAGCTAGGGGCACACAGTTTCAGCATGTTAAACCACTGCTCACCTTCGGGCACTCATTTTACATCTGTTAAACCACTGCTCACCCACGGGCAGATGCACTCACCTTGTTAAACTGTAGCTCAGCTATAGGCACATCTGGCATTTTTTATTATTTTGTTATCTCACATTTCTTCAAAATAAATGGCCTATTTCATTACATTTTACATAAAATATAATTTTATATGTGTACATATATGTCAGGGACTTGTTTCTTGCTTATTTCACTAAAAATAAAGATTGATGTTGTGGGGGCTCGAACCATGACTGCCTGCTCTTCAGCCTACGTCTCTACCGCTATGCTATTGCGTTTTGGCTTACTTTGCATAGTTAGTTTTTATATGCTTTTCCACTTACTGCTAACTGTGGTTGAGCTTCGGGTACGCCCGCGCAAACGAGCGCAATCACGGGCAAACATCTTTACAGTTAAACAAAAATATAACATGTTCATTTATATCATTTTATGTTCATAGTCTGTGGGGGCATGTGTTGTGTTGTGTTTATTCACATTTCCAAGTACTCTGTCGTGGGTGTTTACTTTGGGAACTTTTACTCTTCTGGGGGCGTGCCCGCTTGCAGGGCTCGGCCTACGGACACGCCCCCTACTGTCTTCCACGGACCGTGTTAGCTTTAGGTGTGATTCAGCATGCCCTCATGCATATGCATGACATGCTGACGTCACACCGTTTAACTGCAGCCTCCATGTAAGCCTTGTATCTCTTACACGGAGGCTTCGTGAATCCTGCCCGATGAATTACACTTGAAAAAAAAGAACTATGGAGGGAGGTATATTTACATACTTCTGCATCCCAGGATTAAACAATATTATATCTATTAATAGTCTGCTTAAGTATCTTGCTTATGAGAGCTAAGTTATAGGATCATAGTCTTATTATATGTATTATTTCATAATGTTTTACGAATTTTTTATTAAATCAAATTTCGTCTATTTTCTTAATGAGAATTTTTAAATTCTTATGTAAAGTAACAGATTTTACAATAGTGACAGGTAACAAAGTATATGTTCCTTTAAGATGTAAATGGCAATGATCATGTGATTATTTCAACTTGTATTTAAACTTGTCATGTGGACATTTTAAATTATTTGAAGAAATCTTAAAGTTGGAGTTTTGTGTTCGTTAACTAAAAAATTATGGAGCAGCAGATGGTATTTAGAGCTGACTGGAGAGAAATGGCTCATTATAATTGCATGGTATCTCTGTAGGCTAGAACAAGAGTCCTGAAATAAAGAGACCCACCATATGGAGGAATGTTGACTGGGACATTGGGGGATTAGAACTGTGCACGCACTTGCACTTAGTATTATAGGTTTGTGGCAGTCTGATGAAATTTGTAGTCCCAGTTTTCTTTACTAATGCCTTCATGAAGACTTTTTCCACCTTCATGTGGACTAAGGTTTTAGTGATCTTCGTCTTCCTATACTTATGAAAGTTGTAGCCTGTAGTTTTGTGCCCTTTATATGGACCAAATAGAAAATGAGGGCATGCATGTGCTGAATGGGGAAGGAACAGTATGGCCATACCTTTACTAAAGAGAGCTTCATTCTGCCTCCCACTCCTCACTGTGCAGGCTAAATGCAGTCCTCAAGATATTTTATATTAGAGAAATTGTTAATAATGTTGATTCCTTTTTTTTTTCCGAAGTCCTTTGAGACTTGGGTTCTTGTCATCTCCCTCTTTGTATAAATCTTGAAGTAGAAATCCTTTTTTATTTTTTGTGCCTGTTATACTGGTTAACTGAAAATATGTCTTACCTTTGTCAGCAGTGGAAAGGTCTGCTTACAAGGAGTTATTACAGTTATTCTGAAATAACTGCTGCTTTACAGGGTCATTTACAGTGACTTTCTTTGTTGCACATGTATGTTCTTAATGTATTTTAGAATTCTGTACTATTAAGGATGCCTGTTATTTTTCCCTGTGATATGGCCTACAGGATACAACTGTTGCTATTAGGGGTAAAATAGATAACCTTTCTTACTGTATCAGTACTGTATATTGAAATTATAGGAACCCACTGGAATACATTTTTTAGTACTCTGGGTATCCACTGCTATGCATTTTTGACATTTCAGGCCCATTGTTTACTCTGTATTTTAATTGTAATGTATGTCCACTTGTAGAAGGTTGAAGTAATCTTCTTGGGATAGATATTAAAAGATTGAATGGCTACAACATTGAATCCCAGCTCATCGAGACCAGAAAATCAAAGAATACAATTGTTTTGAAAGCTGACTTACTCAGATCTCAACCACATCAAATCGCAGTAGTTGACCAACAGCTCAGAAATCTGTTCCTAAGTCAGAATAGATACAAATATTTACTACCATCATGTTATACCTACCAAAAGTAACATGTAAGATATTAACATCACAGCTGTTGTTGGTCAAATATTGTGATTCAATGAGGTGAGATTCAAACAAGTCGGCTTTTGACAATTGTATTCTTTGATGGCCTGGTCTCAATGAACTGGGATTTAATGTTGTGGTCATTTAATCATTTAATACAGATCAATCTGCTTGTAGACAACAGTTTTACAACAGACAATCTCATTTTTAGGAGTACTCTCTCTATGGAATGATTTAAAATAATAAAGTACCAGTGACAATTTCTCAAAGTTAGTTTATGATCAAGTTAGATATCTGTGAAATAACATTAATGAAATTAAACATTTCTTCGTTCACATTAGTACCTCAACAACGAGACATAAGTGAATTGACTGAAAAAGACAGACTAAAATATATTGTTTAAGGAAGCACTGAAATTATGAATTCTAATGACAAGGTTCTGAAGTGAAAACAGGTAATTTTTTTTTTTTTTTTTTGCTTGTCTACTCCAGCACCATGCAGACTACCACAGATACTATGCTTGTGATGCTATAAATAAAAGAAATCTATGTTGTAGAGTGAAATTATTAAAAGTGGTTATATATAGATGATCAAATGACACAGTTTCAACACAGGAGTAATAGACCATCGAGAAACTTTACAACAAATATGTATATTTGGACAGAGAATTTAGAATGGACCAATGGCAGCTGAGAACATTTGGTTGAAGAAGTGGACCCCGTATGTACATTCTTGACATACACACACACACACACACACACCCACACACACACACACACACACACACACACACATACACACACATGGATACAAACACACACACACACACACACACACACACACACACACACACACATGCACGCACATGCAAAAACACATGCAAGCATACAGGCACACACACACACACACACACACACACACACACACACACACACACACACACACACACACACACACATGGATGCATACACACACACACACACACACACACACACACACACACACACACACACACACACACACACACATGCATGCACATGCAAAAACGCATGCAAGCATACAGGCACACACACACACACACACACATGGATACATACATACACACACACACACACACACTGACACACACAAACACACACGCACACACACACACACACACATGGATACATACACACACATGCACGCACATGCAAAAACACATGCAAGCATACAGGCACACACAGACACACACACACACACACACACACACACACACACACACACACACACACACACACACACACACACACGTATATATTATAGATTTTCATATGGATTCACAGTAAATCACAAAATATTGCTGCAAACCCACTGAATATACAAACTATGAAAAATGGCAATTGCCAAAAAAAAAAAATCAAAAACAATCACAAAAGGTAACAAAAATAGATGTATAACACTAACTTCTAGATGCACTCTGTCTGTACAGTAGAACTGTTAGGGAAATACATAAATGCATGTGTATAAATAAGTACATATGTTAAAGGGGATCAGTGCTATCACTAAAGCAGTTTGATTTTGCACCAGGCTTAGGGGATGTAATTAGGCGACGCTACTTTGAGGTTAACAATATTTTATGTACGATTACAAGTCATGACATAGAGGTACTGTTTCCACTGTATATCTCAGTGGTTAGACCTATTATAGAGTATGTTTCATCTACTGTAATTATTCTTATTCCCATTTAGCTAGATTGGAAAGGGTTTAACAGTATTGCCACTTTGCAATGCTTGTTACCGGGACAACATCCATCCCCATCACCTTATAATCAAACATTAATATTCACTCCCATTTTAATGCAGTAGCCACTCCTAATGTCTAGAACCTGCTTTAAAGTTTCAGTTCCTTCTTTCCAACACTGGATGGTCACCCTGCTGCCCTTATTAATATAGCAGCTGATACTATTGTTTGGCCAGTGTCTATTCTTGTTAACTAATCTATCTTTGCATCTTGCGTTAATCATCTTAGGATACAACCCATTGTTTTCCACTCCACACACATGACCCTGTCAGCACCTGCTGCTATTCTAAATATTCTTTTTGTCATCATCAAAAATGTTGGGGAAATATATTCCCTAACAAATTCTGCAATACCTAAATAAACATATGACTTCTTCTCACAGCATGGCTTCAGCCTAAGACATGGTACTGAAACTGCCTCCTAGATTTTAGTGATCTCATAAGGAGACACTTTAATCATACTTACTCTACTGGCAGCATTTTTCTTGACCCTTTCAGAGATTTGAGTGAGTTCATCACAGTCTGTCATTGCACTGTCTGGGAATATATGGGCTCTCTCCCAATTTTTTATACTGGTTCTATAATTACATAGATGTAAAAACGTAGCCTAGGAAATGGGAGAACACCCTATCAAACTCTAATGAAGTTCAGCTGTTTTTTTTTAAAGGTTTTCTCCATGAGCCTTTTCTTACTCTTGAAGTACTATGTTCCTTCTGTACTCATAAGGCATTCTAGTGATTTAACAATAGCACACCCAGCCACACACATATATGATATCACAGTCCATCTACCAATAGAAATCTAACTTAACACTGAATGCTACCTAATAGAATATGGGCTTCTGTTTGGCAGAGCCATGCACTTTCTTTCAGCCACTACTGATACACAAGTCTTACCTCATCATGCTTGTCTCTGTAAGGCAGCTTGCTCCCAAAAAGTATTACTGCAATACTCTGAGTTCTGATTTGACTCATACTATCAAATGTATCATTTTGCGTACAAGCCAAAAACTGGAGATGCTCCATCCTACAGAAATATTTATGATAAATTCTATTTGTATCTCTACTGCCAAAGTCCATTTGCTTCCCATTCCTCTCTATGTTTCACTTTCTTGACCAATTTCAGCTGTAGTCATGCTGGTAAGCCATAGTAAGTCTGTAAAAGAATTACCAGATTTGATGTTGTGTACCCTTAATGGAGCTAACATTGTCTTTCATGCAGACATATTAAATAGTTAGAATTTCTCCAGGTCTTGAGAATGATACATTAAAAATGTCTTAACATTCTCTATTATCCCCAATAAATAATCATCCATGAATTTGCTGACAGAATGATATACTGCCCTCAGTAACTTCTTGTATGCTAATGTGCTCCAGATACTGACAGTTTTCCATACAGTGGTGACTGTATCATTTTTTTATTTATGTCTCCGGTTTCTATAAGAGTTTGCCAGGTGCAGTATCTCAAGTCCTATCTATGATCATTTTTTACTTTAATGGACAGAGGCAGCCTGTAAATGGTCCCTCTTCCAGGCCCCAGCTTGTAAATGCTTCACTTCATAAGCCCCTGCTTTCACTTATCAAGGGTAACAGAACTTGTCCGAGATTTGGGATGCATGGCTAGGCTTAGAAAGGTCCTTGTCATCGTTAACCAAGTAAACACCTATAAACCTTTGAACTTATGAACCTAAGTAATGGTTCAAAAGTACTACACTAAGCAAATGAAAGAAGTAAAAAATGTGAATTATAGAAGTAGAATGGAGAGTTTAGTCTTGTTTACTACTGGTTACAGGCTAGTTAGAGGAGATATAACTGCCATCTTTGAAGAGAAGAACAATGTTTCCTATAGAGCTTGTAATGGAATTAAAGTGTTCAGACATAACTTTGAGGCAAGAAATAAAATACCAACCTGTTTGTGGAAATTATCCAATGTAATGCCAGTTCATGTTTAAAATTCTTTCATTGCAGAACAGGCTTGTGGAAGAATTCATTACTTCCTAGAATAAGAAAAACAGCACAAAAAAATCTCCTGAAGTTAAAGGGATTCCAGAACACCAAACCAATGTAAAAAAGCAAAAACAGCTGAAAGTCCACCACAGTTGTCTTTATTACACTACAAAGCTTTCAAGTAAACTCTTCATCAGTATCTAAAAACACACAGTCTTTCTGAATTTAAATACCTACAAGCAGCCAATTAATTATCACATGTTCTGAGCTTATTAAAGTGCCCACATAAAAAATATATATGCTTAGCTAAAATGCATCTTATTTATAAGTAAAAGTGCTTCTCATATAAAATACAAGGCATAAATACATAAAACATAAAAACAATCATTTACCACATTATTTATGTATAAATAGTTTTTAAATGTCATTATGCCTATCTGTCAGCATGGGTTTTAAGCTCACAGTACTGTTCAGACCTGGGGGATGGTCAGCCCTAAAGTAATTGATCATTCAATTCTGTTTTATTCACCATATCTCCGCCATTTTTGTTCCTAGATATTACTTGTAAAATTCTGAATTTAAATTTATATTCTGCACCCATGTTCTCTACGTGTTTTTCTAAAGCATTAGTTAAAACTCTCCTTTTTATATCTGACATATGTGCACTGATTCTATCCTTCAGTCTCATATTAGTTTTACCAATATAAAAACATGTGCAGACTATACAGTGTGCAAAGTAAATCACATTTTCTGAAATACAAGTACCCCTTGCATTAAATTTAAAATTCTCTCCACTGATTGGGTGCTTAAAAAATGCTTCTGTACTTATATCTATACAATGTACGTATGGCTATATGTACTAAATGTAACCAACAAACTAATAGAGGTGCTTGATAAAGCACCACTCACTCCTATAGTGTCAGCGAAATGTGGTGAAGCCGTTTCCTGTCTGTACGACTTCCCACCTGCTTTACAGGCTGAAATAAGGGAAGGAGAAGTACTTGTAAGCAGTGCTGCACCTAAAGATACTGAAATAAAACACAATAACCAACTGAATGATGATTTTTTACTGAAGTGTTGCTTCTCTCTAAAACAACCAGTTGCTATCATGGAGAAAAGCAGAGGGAGAAGCAACAGTTGCAACAGAGCGAGCAGCTCAATGGAGGAAGAACAACGGAGGTATTCAAATGTAACAAACAAGGTAGGCGGAGGGATGAATCACAAAAAGAATAAGATTTGAATATTTCTCATGGCAATGTAGTGAATTTATCTAGCTATGAACTAAATATAAATAAACTTAAGGTATTGGCAAAAGGTTTAACCTTTGTACCATCGGCAGCAGGAAATTTATCTGACGCGTTAACTGAACTGTGGTTGTTTACTAGAAATTTAAATTTAAAGTTATTGTATAAAGATGAACAACAGTTGGAAATGTATTAAAATACTCTAGCACTTTTGTACCGTTGAGTACACCTAATGTAAAAGCATTTTTGGATATGTGTGAGCAGGATATGCACCAGCTATTTTTTACCAAACAGAAAGGTAATACGTATTACAATTTGAGTAAAGTTGAACAGGAAGTCCTTGTCTCTTTATGTAATAATCATAATATCATTATCAAATCTGCAGACAAAGGGGGCATGATTGTAATAATGGATATAGAGCAATAAATAGAATGGATGAATGATTTGCTATCAGATCCTATGACATTTGAATTAGTGAATAATGCAACTGTGAACAATATTATTTGTAAAGTGAAAACTTTCTTGTATGAATTACAAATGGATGCCAGTATAAGCCCAGATGGCTATAACTATTTATATACAGCTAGTCCGGTTATTCCATTTATTTATGGATTCCCTAAACTGCATAAGAGTATAACAAGACCTCCCATGAGACCTACTATCTCTGGAAAATGATGGATAACAGCAGCTTTTTCAAAATATGTGGATAGGAAGTCAGTCCTCTTACTGCAGTTTAGTAAAAGTTATATTAAGGATACCCAAGATTTTCTGACAGCTCTACAATAATGGAATCACATGAATATGTCTGAAAATGTTACTTTGGTAACAATGGACATTAAATCACTTTTTGGTGTCATTCCTAATAATGAAGGAATCAAGCTAGTAATACAATATATTTATGAACATGCTACATTTGATGCTAGTAAGGTAGAACTATTCTGTTAATAGAATGTGTTCTAGAAAATAACATCTTTAGCTTTAATGAAGAATGCTATCATCAGAGACAAGGGGTAGCAATGGGTATGCCCGTTGCTAACACTTATGCAAACCTTGTGTGAGGAAGAACATATTTATAATGGAACCACAGCTGAATTTAGGCATAAAAATATTGCTTTTTATAAATGATTTGTAGATGACACCTTTCTTTTGTGGAAAGGGTCACTAAATGAGTTACATAGTTTTGTAGCAAATTTACATTCAACAACTGAATTTTTGAGATTTGATGTTAATAGTTCATCAAAGATACTTATTTTTTGGATGTAACTATTTCTAAGGAAAATTATGTAATTACAGCTATATATAAGAAGCCGATACAAGCAGCAAAGTATGTTCACTATCAGAGTGTGTACCCACATCATGTGTTTGAGGGTGTTGTTAACAGCCAGTTTATGCGAGCTAGTAGGCTGAGTACAAAAGATGATACATTTGTTAATCAGATGTAAATAACGGCATCAGATTTCTTGGATAAAAGTTATGATGTGAAGTTAATTGACAGGTCTAAGACTATAGTAAGAACTTTGAGAAATGATATAGCTAAACCGTATTTTACTAGTGTACAAACTGAAAAAGCTGACATTAATACTACGGGTAGAAGTTTCAGGAAAGGAAGAAGTATCAGTTATATTATAACATATAATAGACATACTGGTTTGATAAAAGATATAGTTAGGAGAAACTGGGTAATATTGGCCTCTAACCAGGAAATTAGTAAGATTATGGGAGAGAAGCCGAGCTTCACATACAAAAGAGAAAAGAGCTTGAGACAACAGCTATGTTTCGAAGAAATGAATGGTAAAAAAGAAGTCGTGAAATATCATGGGAAGACTGGGACAACTCCATGTTATAACTGCGTATATTGTATAGATATAAGTACAGAAGCATTTTTTAAGCACCCAGTCAGTGGAGAGAATTTTAAATTTAATGCAAGGGGTACTTGTATTTCAGAAAATGTGATTTACTTTGCACACTGTATAGTCTGCACATGTTTTTATATTGGTAAAACTAATAAGAGACTTAAGGATAGAATCAGTGAACATATGTTAGATATAAAAAGGAGAGTTTTAACTAATGCTTTAGCAAAACATGTAGAGAACATGGGTGCAGAGTATAAATTTAAATTCAGAATTTTACAAGTAATATCTAGGAACAAAAATGGTGGAAATATGGTGAATAAAACAGAACTGAATGATCAATTACTTTAGGGCTGACCATCCCCCAGGTCTGAACAGTACTGTGAGCTTAAAACCCATGCTGACAGATAGGCATAATAACATTTAAAAACTATTTATAGATAAATAATGTGGTAAATGATTGTTTTTATGTTTTATGTATTTATGCCTTGTATTTTATATGAGAAGCACATTTTACTTATAAATAAGAAGCGTTTTAGCTAAGCATATATATTTTTATGTGGGCACTTTAATAGCTTTAATAAGCTCAGAACATGTGATAATTAATTGGCTGCTTGTAGGTATTTAAATTCAGAAAGACTGTGTGTTTTTAGATAATGAAGAAGAGTTTTACTTAAAAGCTTTGTTGTGTAATAAAGACAAGTGTGGTGGGCTTTCATAGGTTCATAGGTTCATAAGTAGGTACTAGGCTATCGGCCCAAGGGCCTACGTAAGCCTAGCCAGCATGATTCCATAGCTTACGCCACCCAAGAAAGTTATTTTCCTGTGCCACTGTCCAGCAGAGACACAGAAGTGATCCCTGGGGTGTATTTCCAATTTCCCATTCACTCATCAAGATTTTTCTTGAAGAGTACTAATGTAGAACTTTGCTTGACATAGATGGGTATCTTGTTTAAGAGTATAGGAAATCTCTGGGACAGGAATCTATCCCTCCAGCGTGTCCTGTTTATTGTGGTGACAAGGTTTAGATCCATAGAGTATGTAGCTCGGAGCGATTGGGATTTCTTTAGGTGTACCATGTCCAACAGCTCTGGGTTTGACATAGCTTTATATGTTAGGCAGAGATCACCTCGGAGTAGGCAATTTTCTACAGAGTAAAGCTGGAGTGTTTTGAGGCAGTCAATGTAGGGCATTTGTTTGAGGCCAGTAATCCTCTTTGTGAGGTACTTCTGTGGCCTTTCCAGCTGCTGCAGATGTCTTGTGAGGTACATTCCAAAAGGGGTATTGTACTCTATAATGGGTCTAATGAGTGCCGAGTAGAGGGAAACAATGACCTCTTTTTTCCTGGATGAGAACCCTTTTATGATGAGGTGTGCCATGTAGAAGGACTTCCTGACTACTGTGGCGATGTGACTATCAAAGGAGAGACTACTGTCCACCTGGGTCCCAAGGTCTCTTATCACACATTTGGTGATAAGTAGACTGCTAACTATGTGGTAGTTCATGGATACAGAGTTTTTACCAAAGGGGATGACACTGCACTTTTTGGCATTGAGCTTGAGGCCATGGCTCTGACACCAGGCATCTATCTCAGTGAGGCCCTTTTGTAGAATGTCCACATCATTTGGGAACTTGACTATGGATCCTAGTTTGCAGTCATCTGTGAACTTCATTAGCCAGAGGCCTTCTGTTTTACCCTGTACTTCAGAGTTGTAGATAACAAACAGGAGAGGTCCCAGGACTGAACCCTGTGGTATTCCATTTGTCACTGCTTTGAGGTCAGATTTGGAGTCGGCAACTTTTACAGTGTGGGTTCTGTCATTGAGCCAGTTGGCAACCCATCTTATGACGTAGGGATTTATACCTAGTTTAGTGAGCTTAGCTATAATTCCAGAATGGGGGAGGGTGTTGAAAGTCTTGGCGAGGTCAAGATAGGCTGTGTGAACCACCTTACCCTCATCCAAGGCCTTGGTGACCGCCTCAAAGAAGTCGATCAGGTTCAGGAGGCATGATCTTCCTTTCAAAATCCCGAACTGGGTGGGATCTAGAGTTTGGAGGTTACCAATGTCTTTGTTTATGAGTTCCATGATGATACGTTCCATGGCCTTGCAGACCAGGCTCGTCAGGCTAATAGGTTGATAGTTCCCGGGATCAGTGGTGGCCCCCCTTTGTGGAGTGGGATATCTGTTGCTGTGCACCATTCAGTGGGCACAGAGCTATTTTTGATTTTTTTAGAATAAGAAAAACACATACATTGATCTCCTTTAAGAGA
>NC_056741.1:1052325548-1052373048 GCF_019279795.1 Protopterus annectens | reverse complement strand
TTTTGCCTCATATGTTTAGTCTGATCCTCGTAGATTTGTGGTCTTCTAGTGAATTATTGAATAATGATGTCACTACATTATACTAAATACAGACAAAGATTTGTGTTTTAGACTTTATATCCTTTAGAATATATGTAATAGTGTAACACCTTTAATTCCATCAACTTTCTAGGTTTATGGGAACAATATTTAAAATCTGTCCCTATGTCTGGGCCTTTGTCTCCCAATCTTTCTCCAGATTTCTTGGACTAAGAGGTTGAGAGGTATGACAGTCTGTGAAAACACCAACATAGTACTACATCACAAGCAAAAGATGTATGTAATTTCAGATCAGAACCATCAACACCATCACTCATGCTAGCTTCCTTAGTCCACTGAGCCACACAGGTTGCCAGACAGAGAGGAGTCATTCATCACACAGTCAACAGCATAAATATGTACATTGATATCCTGCGTGAAGAGAGACATACAATGTGTGAGTGATATGTATGTTACAGCCCTGAGATTGCCTGGTCCACTGATATAACATAGTTGATTTTCTGTTAAAGCAGTTTTATGGGTACACTGCTGTGTCAGGGGTAGGGGACAACAGCATATGAACAGCTTGGGTAGACAGTTATCCACATATCATGTGTGGCCACTGTTTAACATCTCCCTTGCCTGATGTTGTGAATATTCCAAACATGAAGCCTGGTGAATATTAAGGAACACATACTATTGGACTGGGAATATGTAGTCCCATGTGGATGTTCCATTTATCCAAATAGCCCACTATATTTCCTTGCATAACACTAGCAGATCTATACATATGATACCATATTATAGTAATCATTACAATTAGTGTGTAGGTTAGAGACTTACCTTGTGAATGCAGCAGTTGACAGACCTGTAGTTCAGTGCTGACTCTGTGTGATGCAAGCAGTATACAGCCAGTACATGGATAAGTACAGGTTGTGTGGATTGCCTGGCACCAGCTATATTAATATATGAATGTGAGTAGGAGTAAGGTGTCAGTCCCTAGGGCCCTAGGTTATAAGTGAATGTGCTATGCGTTGTCTCCTAGACAATGCCAGGGTGTATTGGACATGAGTACGTCTGCCTACAGGGACATCGTCAGGGGGCTCCTCCTCCGAGACCTCCTGTGAGTGTGGCTGTGGTGACCTAGGCACTGATGGGGGTCTGTGTGTCCCTTCCCTTTGCTAATCCTGCTGGAGCTGTTTCCACAGGATCATACTCTGTAGGATGGCACATATTGTGAACATATGTGCGCATGTGGCTGGAAAGTACTGCAGGGCTCCACCAGATATATGAAGGCACCAAAACTGTGACTTTAGCAGCCCAAACACATGCTCTATGATGTCCCTAGTTTGTGCATATCCTCATTATGGCATTCTTCCATGATTGTGTGTGCATTTCTGATGGGTGTCATCATCCAAGGTTCCAGCGCATAGCCAGAATCCACCAGTAAATGGTCGTGTGGGATGTACCCTCTAGCAAACATCTGGTACAGTTGTGATGAGTGCCAGATATGAGAGTCGTGATAACTGCCAGGGTTGCCAACACACATATGCATGATAATGCCCTGGGCATTGCACATGGCCTAGCAGTTGATGGAGTTGTACCCCTTGTGGTTGATGTAGATTTTACCCTCCTCATCAGGTGGTGCCTTGATTTGTACATCAGTGCAATCTATGGAACCCAGTTCCTCACGGTAGTGTGCTACATGGTAGAAGTGTTGCATATTGCCGGCCCTCACCTCAGGGGTGAGGGGAAATAAATGTAGTCACTGGCATGTGGTAACATGGCATCCAGGAAATGGTGAATTATCCTGGATGCTGATGCCTTGAGACCCCCACCATATCCCCAGTTGGTCTTTGGAATGTACCTGTGGCTATTATTCTAAGGGATACACATACCTTTGTTTCCACTGGGATGGGATCCTCTCTATTGGCTCTTGGTCTGAGTTCTTGTAGTATCTCCCTGTCCACACTGTAGAGCTCTACAATCTCCAGCTCATGTAGCCCCTGGTTACCTTGGGCCTAAACACTTTTCTCCTTCTCTGCCTAGGCCTAAATGTCAGCATCAGCAGCATTGACTTCAGCATCTAGCACATACAGATGTAGCAGACCTGCAGCAGCCCTTAGCATTGTTTCAGTTAAAATTCTTAAGTCAGTACTCAAATGGTGCAGACTATGGGGGAACATCAGATTGCAGGGTGTATGCTTACTTTATAGAACTCTGTTGTAGGTGCTGACTGTGTGATTAGCTACCTGTGATGAATTACACCTGCCTAGTATATCATTAACATCATTTGATGGCCCTAGTTTAAGTTAAACAAGGGTAGAAACAAATTAATACATCATTGCCTTTTAGATACTCTCAGCAATGTGGTGCGCCATGCAAACACACACCCCATAGGTAAACAAAGCTTAACAGTCAGTGAACACACACCCCAGATTTCCATGCTCAGTAGAGTGGCACACCAGGCAAACACGTGGGAACATACACCCCGTAGTTAAACAAAGCTTAGAAGTCAGTGCACACCCCCCCAGACTTCCACACTCAGCATGGTGACATGCCTCGCAAAACAAATGCAACTAAGTTCCAGTCCATTTAGTTGTTATTGGATACACCCTCTCCTGATATCAGTTACCTCCTGTGTGGACAGGGATATGTGGACGCGATTACCCCATTATACCATTCAGTAAATCCATCTCATTTTCATAGGGATCTGTGTTCACAACCTGGAAACTAAAAGCTTCCAAGCTCTACCACGTTAGCAACAGCGCCATTGTAGATACTCCACACAGGGTTCTGTAATACATTTCTGTCTCATAATATTAATTTTGTTATTTCCACTTTTTATTTATTTATTTTTTTAAGACAAGTTTGCGCACTGCATTTACATGCCCAAATTATTAAAAAATATTATTTTAACATATTTTCTTTAACTTTTGAGACACACAGAGGATATTTTTCATCTTATCTGTGTGTGGTATGCCATTTCTGTCTATCTATCTACGTTTTTGCAAGCCATTTCGAATATCTACATTCCTGTACACAGAATTTTTCTGTGTACACTATGAACACTGACATGGGGTCTGCAGGGCTGCCTGTCTGCTTGCTGTATCACTCTACCTGCCACATTTGCATGAGATTCACCTGCTTATGAAGTGATTTGCATGCCACGGAACTTCCCATGTTGGCACATGCATGTGCGCCACCCAGCAGTGTTTAATAAATCTAGAGCCTGCATACATTTGTGTAAGCAGCACAGCAGAATGCCTACATGGTAAAAAAGAACTTAAATTCCCCCGTAGTTTATTTTCTAGAGTATAAGATACTCAATGGAAACATTTCTATACAAATGGTTGACACCTGGAACCACACAGATATTGAAGTGGGCCCTCAGAATGGTTGCACACTTGTTATAGTCAACCTCCCTGTCCACATCTCACTTCTAACATTCCCCTATATGTATAACAGAGTTATGATAAATCTGTAGGAACAAGGAATAGAAGCTGGATAAATTATATTGAGATAGACTGACCCTCTCAGAAACCTTAACCATATACTGGTTAGCTAATTGTGCCAGCTTTGTTTCTCCCTTTCTTGAATGAAGGTAATAAATTAACTGAATAGAGCTGTATGCGGGCATGCCATTGATTCTATAAACAGTTTTAATAATATTTGAAATATTTTATGTATCTATCCATAAACAACTAAAAGAAAAAAGTATCAGTCCTAACATCCACTAATAGGAACATGAAAAGCAGTGAAGTTTGACAGGTGAGTCAGGAAAGCAATCCATTTGAAGAACTATTCATATTCATTTCTTCTCCAGGTGTAATTAATTACCAAATAAATTAATACAAATACTGGGCAGAGCTAATAGTATGCAAATATCTATAACATGCCAAGAGAAAAAAAAAAAAAAACTTGCTGCTTTAGCCTCTTTGGATCCATAAACTGCTGACTTGAGAGATAACTAAGCAAAATGAGCCATGACTAAGACAACAGTGGTTACCAGCAAAGTAAGGTTATCCTGAAAAGGCTGGCATGCTGACTGACAACCATGGAAACTATACAAAGGTGTCCTCCATCATGGATCAAGAAATGCAGTGTCACAGATGCATTGGTATTTCCTTTGTACCAAAGAAAATCTAATATCCTTTAATCCCATTCTCTAGCTACAACTCTGGGAAAAAATGAGATCCAAACAGAAGCCACATGTTTTCTAGAATACTTCAGTGGGATAAACATTTGTGGATTTCAGAAACAAATAGTTTTTATTAAATATAACCAGATAGGATTTGCCAGTTATTTTATATACTCCACACCTTTGGACTCTCCCTATCTAGGTTACACAGCAAAAACATCAGGCCAATCAAAAAGATAATTACTAGCCCATTCCTATCTGGAGGTACATCTCAAGGCCTTGCATTGGCCATAAACATTTTAAAGAAAGAGCCAATGGCTAATATGGCTAGAATCAAAAGAATAGTGGTCAGAGGACATCTTTGACAAGCTTTGTCTCCTAATATTGAGTGAGAATGGTGATATTTATGATTCTTAGACACCACAGAATAAGTTTTTATATAACTGGACTTATGGGCTTGCAGTAATGCAGTTAGAAAATTATATATTTTAAGGATCATAAAATGATACAGCCATTTAAAAATCTAAAAGGCATGTGCTGTATCTATTGTTAGGGTTACTCGGTTTTTGTGTACTGTGGAAAGTATGCATGGTCAAAGTATGATGATTCTGCAAAAAGCATATAGTACACATTTAGGAGAGGGACTGTTCTATAACTACTGGGGATTCCAGATTTTTCCAGGTCTACAAGACATGATTAAAAATAATTACTCTTTGAGAAGTTGACTGTGCGAGTGTCTTTAAGCAGTTGTTCTTGAGGGAGGAACTTATACTTTAACCCAAGTAGGCCATTTGGCCATGGAGCATTATTAGATTTCAGCCTGAAAACAGTACTAATACAGTTTGATATCCAAGTAATATAATCTATGATAGTGAGTAAGGTTTTGAAAAATGGGACCCAGAGTCCACTAAAGGGAACATTTTATAAGACCTTGGTAATGCCTTACATTCCCTTACCAACTTACTATATGCCTTAGGTGTAACCACATAAATTAGTTTTATGACCATTTATCATAATGTTTTGTTCTAATATTAATCAATTCCTTAACTGTGTTCCTAAATTATTTAAAATAGCTCACATGTATGAGGCATGTTGAAGGTCCTACATTCCCAATGATAGTCTGACAGCTCGCTATGTTATGCCTTCAACTGGCCGTTGGCCTACGAATGCAGTCTTGTATTTAGATTATACCAGTAAATATGACATCCCAACAAGTATTCTCTGCATGACCACCTGCAGATTTTTGTTGAAAGTTGTTGAGCATTTCTTAAACTCTATGCTTGTCATATTGAAATAAGTTGTCCAGTATTTCTGTAAACAGTGAAACACATAAAATTTATTGGAGGATATAGTAAGGGAGCTCGTCTCCCCCAACACACATTGATTGGTGTTAGTTGTAATACTTTCCATATACCTAGTTTATACAAAGCATTTTGATGCAGTTGTGATGCACTTGTTATGTGTTTCAAAATCATTGTAAATAGTCTTTCTCCTAGATGATTACATATATAGATACCACACTTGTATTTTATTTTGAAATATTAGTGATGGCATATTCATGCCTTGTTGGTTTTAATGTGTCATCAAATAATTTTAAGTAGATCCTTTTATTTTTTAACTGCATATGTAAAAATGTATTATAGTCAGAGGAACAAATCACTTTGTATATCTGATATCCAGTTTCATGAAAACTTCAAGTGAATGACATGTCTCTAGGTTTGCTTGTTTTATTTTATATTATGTGACACTCTTTATGGTTTGCTTTTGCTGTCACCCAGGCTGACTGAGAATGATAAATGTGAGTCAGTATTCTACCACAGGATAGAAAGAAAGAGAGAAAGGTAAAGAAAGAAACAATAAGAAAGAAAATGTTTATCCTATGCAGCCTAGTTAACTTATGCACTGCGATTGTATTAAGTGCACTGTTTTGCATTTTATCTTTCTTAATGCACACAGTCTGCAAAGATGGTGTTTCTTATAGTATTTGGTGCAACCCCCATCTTTGAACCAATGGCTATAAGCAAAGTGTGAAACGTTTTACATTGTAAACATGGTCAGCTTTCACTAGTCTTAATAACTTACTTTGGAAGTATTGCATTCAAGTGGCTCTTACATAATGTCATCATCCTTTTCACTGATCCCCATGGACATTTCAATTTGTAATACTTTGTTTGAGTTAAGTCTGAATCTGACAATACTTTTTTTTTTGCATATCACCATCTGTGCTTCCTATTAGTCTTTGTCTGCCAATACATAGACTGAGTGCTCTTAAAAGTGGCAGCACTTTCTGTACATTGGAAGGGAGTTCTTCACTTGGTCAACACTGAAAAAGCTGATCACAAAGTTCTGTCTTAAGGAAAAACGTTATCAGAAGAAAAGGGATAATCAAACAAAAATGTCCATATAAATATGTAGTATAAGCACATAAACGTATGTTTTCTTTCTTTTGGCATGCCTTATTATATATCATCTATGCAATCAAATATTTTCACATACAGAATTGGTTTTGCAGATGGGTAAACTCAGAAATACCTGCTCCCCAACATCTTATGATATTTCCCAACAGTGGCTTTTTAGCACTTCATTTTTTCAGGCGAGATTCTTCATAATCTCACGTCTCTCATGCTTCAAGGACAAATATTCTGGAGGAGAGAGATTATAGTTTCAAAGTCAGGGGAGTTTGAATATTGATCTTAAAAGCTTAGACATTTGCTAGAATAATAGTTTTGGAATGAGGACACATTTTCTAAAGGATATAAAATTCATATGAGGATGCAGCTGTTCCTTAATGGGGTGGTTCAAATTCAAAATGGATGCAAAAAATATATTCTTTAAAACCCTTGAGTGAGTCCTGAAACAAATTAAGACTAAATACCTAAAGCAGGAATCCAAAGTGTTAAAATGTGGCTAGTAGAAAGCAAATAAGTCAAGGAAACGAGAGTCTTTCAATAAGAATAACGCATGAAAGAAAGTATGTTGATTCACGTTGAACATGTGGGGAACAACAAACTACATAGAAATCCAGTACAAATGAGTAAACCACTGGAACTGGAGCTAAACATGTAACAAAACCAGTAACAAGTCCTGGAAGCCTGAAACATCTCAGTAAACATGTTTTAAAAGAAAATCCAAAATGCAAAATGCATTTTCATACACACTCCAAAAACAAATAAAATCACCACAGTTAAGCACTTTCATCATAATGTTTTTTTTTTTTATTAAAACATGCTTTCTGAGACATTTCAGGCTTTCTGGGCTTGTTATTGTTTTTTTAACAAACTGCATTGTTTTGAAAGACTTCTCAGTCTCAAATGCTTGCAGACATCATGAACAACTAGTCTTGCATTTTGTGATTGGTGACTTACTCAAGAAGAAACTTTGTTCTGCACAGGGAAATTAGAAATCAAAAGTGCACCATGAGTTTCAGAATAAGTCCCTTTGTAAATGTACAAAATAGGACATACTAGTGATCTCAGATCTATTCTTTTCCTTTAAGTTTCAGCAATGCAAATCAACAGCATTTCAAAATTCTCAACTTCTTGAAGAACAAACAAGAGCTTCAAACAGTAGCCATTTGAAATATCAGTATCCACTAAAACCAGAGACTGAATGGACAAAAAAGCAGGCTTACATATACTAAGTCTGAGATTGTCATTTTCCAGAATAATCCCTTTTGTCTCAGGAATGGTGATGTCAGAGTTGATATATATAAGTTTGGGGGTGCAGAGGGCTTGCTTCCCCTGCAAAAAAGAAGTTTAATGGTGAAGAGCAATGTTTGAGAATCATCTAGCTGAGAGCTTTCGTGTAAGACTAAGTAGTTGTGGCTGTGTTACTTGGTTGTTGAGATATTTAGAAAAATGTGAAAGTTATATCTATATAATTTAATATTATAAAAACAACAGTTAAAGCCTATTTATCTGCACTAGAGAGAAGTCAAATATTAATGCAGTTGAGTCTGCTATTATGTAAGATCCCACCACTGTCAATCTCTCAAGCAACTGGACTGGCTAGAGCTCCCACTCTTATTTCAATTTAATCAACTAACCTTAGCCCACAAAATCTTCCGCCATCCAGAAAAAATTCCAGCCCTTAAAAACCTAATCCAGCCATACGTAGCATCCAGATCCCTTCGCTCAAACAGCAATCTACTCCTCCAAGTCATCAAAGTAAAAAACTTAGCAGGCGAAGCTCTATTCTCCTACTATATCTTCAAACTCTGGAACTCTCTATCTACCCCACTCATGAATGCCTCCTCACCTATAGAGTTTAAAAGACTCCTAAAAACTCACCTTACAAACTCCAGGCTATGCACCAGCCATACCCCAGGTTAGACTCCTACCACCCCCTTACATCCCAAACTTCTACTCTAGAACTTTTCCTAAAGCATTTCCAGACTCCTACCACCCTCTTACATCCCTCACTTCCACTCTAGAATTTTACCTAAAGCATTAATGCCTATATTACTTATATCTCATCCTCTCTATTCTCCCTTACTTAAAAAACCCTACAATTATCTAAGTACAACCCCTTAGAAAGTATTTCATTTATATGATCTTCTTTGTTGCATATAGTCATAGAAAACATTTTTACTCAATCCCTTGCTTACCTAATTTTTAACTAAAACTAATTCTTTGTTTATATTAGAATAGTATCAACTCAATGTTTTTTTTTTCTAATATGCTATGATGTAACTATACACTGTACTGTCTATGCTGTATTGTATTGTATGATTCTGAGGAGCTTTTCTCCTCAGGCCTCCACTGAAAAAGGACACATGTCCAGATGGACTTTCCTGGTTAACAAATGTAAAATAAATACATAAAAAAATAAAATAAAATATTTTAAAACCTTTGTTCATAGCATGGTTTTAGAATCATTGATGCAAATATGAACAAGCAATATCTGACGCTTAGAGGCATCAGTAGGAGTTAACTACAGATGCACCTGGAGGCGTCACCTGGATGAATATAGCTATCTAGTGATATATCAATTCCAAGTGTGTGCCAACAGTGAAGAGCTCTACATATGCTCAGCCTAAGATAACTAACAGCATTCTATCACAGTGAACTGACCAGGATTAAATACGATCGACAACTATTAGCAATATCAAGGCATTAATTCTAGCTTCATTTGTAAAGTGACTTATTTATTATACTTTGGTATATATATTTATTTGTACATCTGTGTACATACATACATACATGCATACATTCATCTATGTATATATTTATTTATGCTTTTCTAAAAGCACTATTAATAGTTTAGAGCGTGTGTTTGCAGATAACATTTTGCAGTTGGTTTCTCATATGACATGTATTTTCTTTTATGAAAGAACTGTCTCCAGTCTATATGTAGACAGTCAGATGTCACTCTTTTCATGAGAAAAAGCTCTTTTTTGTTCTTATTTTAAAGTATACAAAACTAGATGAAACAGCAACTAAAATATGTCTGCATGTGTGAATAAATGACATAGAAGGAGGTGTACATTTAGTTTTTGAAACAAGATAACCCAAAATATTACTGATTTATAACTAAAACAAAAGAGACACATTCTTTCATTTATCCCATCTGTCCATCTAATATTGCTGTAACTAAAATCAAGTTGGCTGTAATGCCTATTTGAACATATATTCACTGCTACCAAAAATTATGTACTCTGACAAGTAGTTGAGATTTATTTTAAAGAAAATACACGTTTAAAGTGAACATGGATAAGATATTATCTTAGAAGCATGCAATTGGTTGAATGCAGCATAAAACTATGGGTTAGTATGGGGGGACTAAGAAAAAAAAATGTTATACATACCTCTCAACTGTAAAGATTTTCACAGAATGTCCAGATTTTTGACTCACATTTATTAGTCTGTTCCTCATAAAAAATTGTGTTTTTTTTTACAAATCACTGGGTCGATCTAAGGATTAAAGTCACTAAATGACATGCATGTGAGTTTCAGACTTCATAACCTCCACAAAATGCATGCTAACACGAATCCTATTATTCTAACAATTTTCTAAGTTTAAAACAGTAGTATTTAAAATATGTCCCTATTTTTGGGCCCATTATGTCAGGCTTTGCCCAGATTTCTTGTGCTAAGAGGTTGAGAGGTATGACAAGTCAGAAATCATTTTTCCAGCATTATGAAGTTAGAAAGGGAACTGGGATTGCTGTCTGATTATAAAAACAGAACTAAGACACTGAAGTTAACACCAAGACCTGTTGAAGCCCAGTAACTGGGGCTTCCAAAATGAAAAGTGTAGTAAGCATATATATTTAAGAGCATAGTGTCACACACTTTGAGTATAAGCACTTATAACATTTAGAAATTGATACTTCTTTATTGAAACATAAAATAATATTAAATAGATGAGCACTTCTGTTCTTAACAGTGCTTCTCCAGTTCTAATTGATTACTTTCAAGTCTCACTTGAGATTGGCTACAGTTTGTTGTACCTTTTTCTTGTTTTTAAGGAGACTCAGACAGCAACTTTGATGCTCGTGAAGCACTAGTTTCCCTGCGGATTAATGCCTTTTTTTTAAGGGTGAAATGCATCATACCCCCTAAATCTTGAAAACCTTTGCACCTTGGAATAAGGCTCTGTTCTTCATACACATATATGTATACATATACATATACATATACACAGACAGACATATACATACACACAGATGTATACATATACATGCATAAATCTCTCTCTCTCTCTCTCTCTCTCTACATATATATATATGTGTATATATATATATATATATATATATATATATATATATATATATATATATATATATATGTGTATATATATACACACATACATTTATAAAATATATGTAAGTATTATAAAACAGTCCTTCTACTTAACAGTCTTTCCTTATCCACTGTATGTGTTATGTGTAGGTAAAAGTAGTTTATAAAAGTTGATATTTTCCTAAATGGTCTCTCTGTACTATTTGATATGATAGAAATAAAATGTTCTAAAGTCCTGATATTTATAAAGGAGAGGTGAACACAACTTTAAGAATAATGACCTCTTGTTAAGATGAATGCAGCAGAAATTTTCATTTCAAATGGACAGTTGCCTGAAATAGAAAATATGGTTTTAGCTGTCTGTTTTACATATTAACTCAGGCTTGTTGTGTTATGCTGTTCAAGATATTAACGCGGACTCCTAACATAGCCTAGAACATTCCGAGTATCCAGTCTCAGTAATGTTTGACTGTGCACGGCCAAGTCACTGAGTCACAGACATCTGTTTTTGAGCTGCACCTTTGAATGAACAGTATTTCAGTACTTCAGTAAGCAGGACTTATTATGTTATCTCCTGTTAAATTTGAATGAACAGTATTTGAATGAGCTATACTGCAACACAGCACTGTGCCTATAATAAAGTAATGAAACATTGAATTTCAAAATTAATTTGTAGTTACTGCATTAATAAATTAATATAACTATAATTATACACTGCAACACAGCACTGTGCCTATAATAAAGTAATGAAACATTGAATTTCAAAATTAATTTGTAGTTACTGCATTAATAAATTAATATAACTATAATTATACACTGCAAAACAGTGCAGTGCAGTTTGTTGTAATCAATATGCAGTGCAGTAGGGAATTCTAATGGTTCTATAAGCCTGAATTGTATAAGGCAACTATGGTTGCACAGATTTGTGGCATAGAAATGATGACCTAGAGTTAATTCTCTGATAATATGAGTGACTAGCAGTTACTGAGTTTGTTTATTTATTTATTTTACATTTGTTGACCGGGCTAGTCTAACTGGATATATCTCCATTTTCATTAGAGGCCCAGGGAGATAAGCTCCAAGAACACAAAAGATGTTGCAATTAATATGTGTGAAGGTATTAAACAAGAGTTGGGCAGTCTGTATTCAAAACCGCTGTGTCCCTCATGCTGCAAATTGTCGGTATAGAAAGTGATACCTTGACGTCAAATGTAAAAGGTGTAGTTATATATATTTTTTCTCAAAATTAAGAACATAATCCAAATATGCATACATTTTCTAAATGCAGAAAAGAAGAATGCATGACTAAGTTAATATTGTGAAGTATCAGTGGTGCAACAGAAAACACGCTTACCTTTTGCCTTGGAGACAAGAAGGCCTTGAGTTCTGTTTCTACTCTCAATGATTCGGGTGCTGACAAGGAAGTGCCACTCTGTGGATGAAATGTTAACATGAGGTTCAAGCTGCATGAGTTAGCAATATTTCAGGTGGATGTAAAAGATACGACCAAATTTCCCATAGTAGTAGTAGAAATGCAACCTGAAGCCTCCATTGAAAAGAGGAAACTAGAATACAGAGACTAACCTAGTTGACAAAGAATTAATAAGTGAACCTAAATTCCATTCCTAAGCAGGACTTATTATGTTATCTCCTGTTAAATTTAGCAGTCTCTTCAAAATGCAAAGCATAATTGTGGACTCTATGGCATGCTCTACAGTGCAGCCTACAACTACAATGCCTCAGAGCATCAAGGCTATGCCTAAAGTTTTTAAAATCACAAGCTGTTGAACACTCTTAAATGAAAGGACAGCAGTACATTAACCTTACTGTTGTAACATAGTGGGGTAGATCCCAATTTCAAACAGTTTCATAAATAAACAATCTTTTTCTTTTTTCCTGTTTGTGGTGTGGCCAGACAAAGAATCGTATGAAGCTGGGGATATTTTATCAGTGACATTTATCTAAACAGACAAAATACTTAATGTGCTGTTTTATGTGTAAAACTTTACAACTTATGTCTTCACTTCCTAGAGTTATGACTAAGTGAACTAAATTTCTAGAGCATTTGAAATAGCATTCTGTTCCAGTTTGTAAAATGAAAATGCTGGAATCAAAGAAAAACACTTTGTTTTGTGACTGAAAACCAGGTGCCTTGGCAAATAATACCCCAAGGGAGGGTAAGAGTACTGTGCTACACTGAGCAAGTTTACACACACACACACACACACACACACACACACACACACACACACACACACACACACACATATATATATATATATATATATATATATATATATATATATATTATAAATATTTGTGTATATGGGTCTAGCAATATTCACTGAAAACACATTTCACTGAAACACATTTGACTGTGCACAATTCACTGAAAGCTCAATTCACTGAAACACATTTCACTGAAAGTTATATATGGCCTTTTCCCCACTGTTGTATGACCCCGGAGTTAGTATATATAGTAAGGGGTGTGTGAGGGGGGGGTGTAGCACCCCAACTATTTTAAATATTTTGAACTATATACATGGATACTTGCAATTCTAATAAATTACTTTTCTGAACTTAATATATATCCAAAATATGTGTGGGGCTATGCCCCCACACCCCCTGATGTGGGGCAGTGGTGCCCCCCACACCTCCCTTTACTATATATACTAACTCCAGGGTCGCACAACAGTGGGGAAAAGGCCATATATAACTTTCAGTGAAATGTGTTTCAGTGAATTGAGTTTTCAGTGATTTGTGCACAGTCATTTGACTTTCATTGAAATGTGCTTTCAGTGAATAGTCCTAGACCCATATATATATATATATATATATATATATTCCATAATACTGCGCATCAGCTAAGATCTTCCAATACCACCCTACTGACTGTTACCAATTGCTTAAATAGCTCAGGCCAATCTCTTTATTCCTATGCTGTTGCTAAGGCCTGGAACTCTCTACCCCCTGACATTAGATGTTTAAATAGTAAACATACTTTCAAATCCTTACTAAAAGATCTCCTATTCAAAACTTAGATATGTTCCTGTACAGAACCAGACTAATTTCCCTTTTTCCTGATTTTCAACACCCCTAGATCACAGGCATGCTGTGTAATTTCACTTGGAGCATAGTACTGTAAACCAGATGATTACACCACCTTTATAGTTATGATTTCTAGTTTATAACCCTTTTTGGCTATGGAATCTTCTTTTTGAATTTATGTTCAAGCAATTGTATATTTGTTGTATAATATCTTGTTTGTTTCTCAATATTCTAACCACTGTATACGGCATCATTTGTAAAAATTCTGATTTTACTCTATTTATATGTTCTATGCTCCTTTTACAAAATAGCCATGTTTATATAATTTTTTATTATTTTTATAATTTTTTTATATTTTTTTACTATATATCTGGAGCTTTTCTCACCGGGAATCTGCTGAAAACAGTCACCCCTTGTGTACAGTCGGATTATTCCATTAAACAAATAGAAAATAAAAATAAAATGTTATTTATATATATATATATATATATATATATATATATATATATATATATATATATATATATATATATATATATATATATATATATATATATATATATATATATATATATATATAAGAGTAAAAAAACTTTTGATATGGAGGAAATATGGAACTACAACCCGAATTTTACAAAACTTTATTCAAGAAAATAAAAAAGATCATAAGGTATTTGAGCACTTTCATTTGTTAGGCAGTGTTACATGGTCGAACTTCTTCAGAAACAGGTATTTCTGAAGAAGTTTGACCATGTCACACTACCTAATGAATGAAAGCACTCAAATACCTAAAGATGTTTTTATTTTCTTGAATAAAACTTTGTAAAAGTTGGGTTGTAGTTCCGTATTTCCTCCGGATCAAAAGGTTTATACTCTAATGGTTGCAGTGTACTCTAACCTTTCGACAGTCAGTATCCATACATATATATGTATGTGTGTGTGTGTGTGTGTGTGTGTGTGTGTGTGTGTGTGTGTGTGTGTGTGTGTGTGTGTGTGTGTGTATACATATATTTGTTTACTGGGGTAGTACACTGATTTCAATGAACCATTTGCAGGTACAGCCTGGGTAAATAGGATCATGTAAGAAATGAGCAAAGCATATTTACAGATATACAGACTTGTTAAGAACAAATATATATGCATATTTACAGTTATAAAAATATGCTGCAACATGTAGTTCAAGAAGCAGTTTATGATGTCAAAACATGGATGGAAACTGGAATTATTTTTATCAGAGATTTATAGGTTCCTTACGGTTTCCCAGGTTACTGGGCTATCTGCCCTAAGAGCATTTTATAAAGCCCTAGCCCAGAGTTGTGGCTTACGTAGCCACCCTATCTACCCTTGATGGTTTGTTGTGCATCTGACCTCCAGCAGTAGCACCTGAGATGATTCCAGGGTAAACTCGATCTCATCCAGGTCTAGATTTCTCTTGAACAGGGTCAAAGCCGGGTGCTCTGCCTCACATGGACCGAGTTTATTCCACAGCATAGGAGTCTCTAGGTGAGTAAAATCTGTCCCTCCGGCACGATCCTGTTATGTTAGGTACTTCAAAGGTTTTAGGTAGCTTGCTCCTGGTGGTTTTGGTGGTTGGTTTTTTGAGGTGGAGCATGTCCATTAATTCCGGGTTGGACATGTGTCAGGCTGTGTCACCTCTGGGCAGGCGGTGTCACGACTGAGCCAGAGCTGGGAGTTTCTTCAATCTGGCAGCATATGACAGATTTTTAGATCCTTATATACGGTGAGGGGAACTTTTGGGGTCTCTCAATTGCTGCAGATATTAAGATTGAGATACACATCCCGAATGGGGCATTGTACTCATAAAATTCTGATTTTTACTCTTTTTATATGTTCTATGCTCCTTTTACAAAATAGACATGTTTATATAATTTTTTATTATTTTTATAATTTTTTTATATTTTTTTACTATATATCTGGAGCTTTTCTCACCGGGGATCTGCTGAAAACAGTCACCCCTTTTGTACAGTCGGATTAACCCATTAAACAAATAAAAAATAAAAATAAAATTTTATTTATATATATATATATATATATATATATATATTATATATATATATATATAAATATATATGTATATATATATATATATATATATATATATATATATATATATATATATATATATAAGAGTAAAAAACTTTTGATATGGAATATGAACTACAACCCGAATTTTACAAAACTTTATTCAAGAAAATAAAAAAGATCATAAGGTATTTGAGCACTTTCATTTGTTAGGCAGTGTTACATGGTCGAACTTCTTCAGAAACAGGTATTTCTGAAGAAGTTTGACCATGTCACACTACCTAATGAATGAAAGCACTCAAATACCTAAAGATGTTTTTATTTTCTTGAATACAACTTTGTAAAAGTTGGGTTGTAGTTCCGTATTTCCTCCGGATCAAAAGGTTTATACTCTAATGGTTGCAGTGTACTCTAACCTTTCGACAGTCAGTATCCATACATATATATGTATGTGTGTGTGTGTGTGTGTGTGTGTGTGTGTGTGTGTGTGTGTGTGTGTGTGTGTGTGTGTGTGTATACATATATTTGTTTACTGGGGTAGCACACTGATTTCAATGAACCATTTGCAGGTACAGCCTGGGTAAATAGGATCATGTAAGAAATGAGCAAAGCATATTTACAGATATGCAGACTTGTTAAGAACAAATATATATGCATATTTACAGTTATAAAAATATGCTGCAACATGTAGTTCAAGAAGCAGTTTATGATGTCAAAACATGGATGGAAAATGGAATTATCTTTATCAGAGATTTATGGAAGAGATGTAGCCATAATGATTAATATGGCTTATGCTACAGGAATAGCAGCGTATCATTACATAGAGAGGTATGATAATATTAGAAGAAGCAGGTGAAAATAGTTGCAAGAAAGGATATCATGGGGAGAAGACACAGAAAAGATGAGAGAAGCATGCTCTGCTAAGAGGATTAGAAAAGAGAGGAAGGATGAGAGAGCTGCAAAGAGAAAAGGGAAGTCGGATGAATAAAAGGCATGTTGGTCGTGTAGTGTGGTTTTCTGTGTACCACACAGCTTCAAATATCACATGTGGTAAGGAGGAATTCAAATAATTGAGTGAAGAGGTAAATCAAGCCTTAAAACTGTGGCATTCCTCCAAAAATAGGTATATCATGTGCAGGGGCAAATTGGGCCTGAGATTAGAAATGTTTTTCCAAATAATGGCAATTGAGAGGCTTGATTTGGTATATGATAATGTTTTCTTCACCAAAATGAACTATGATATATTTTTCACATTTAGTTTGAGGCCATGGTCCTTATACTAATTATTAGCATGGGCTAACCCATGCTGAAGCCATTATGAATCAGTGGAAAATTGATAACAACACCCAGTCATCTTCAAATCTACATAACAATAGGCCATAAATGTTGGCCAGAAGGTCTGAGAAATAGATGTCAGATAGGAGAGGACCCAATGATATGTCATGTGGTACACTATAGGCAACTTTTTTGTTTTCAGAAATGGCACCTGTGACTAACCACATAGGTTCTGTCAGGCAGCCAATTAGCTGCCCATCACACAGTATAATGATTTGTATTCATATTTACAAATCTGTCAATAGCATCTACATCAGAAGTGTCAAAGCCATTGGACAAGTACAGATATACTGTATGTACTGCATAAACACTATCCACTGCTTTAGTTACGTTTTCAAAGAGGTTAATGTGGTAAAAGAGGAAGGCCCTTCCTTTGACAAAGCCAATTTGACAAGGGTCCAGCATTGCGAAATGTTCATACTGCAGTTTTATCAGATAATACTCCTCATAGCTTTACATATGAAGCTAGTGTGACCAATAGATCTATAGTTCCTAGGGTCTGTGGTTGGACCATCCATATGCAATAGCAATACAAAGGATGTTTTACAGATTAAAGGAATGTAATCAGAAGACAGGCTTAGATTAAAGAGGTGAAGTAGGTGTTAAAATAGTATTTGGCACTGATAATCAGGCAGTTTATTAAATTATTAGAGCTTATGGAGGAGGTATTCCAGGCTTTAGAGAGGGCTAAGATATCTTGTTTCATAGTAAATAAATGTGGTGGCTTGGATTTTGAAATCTGTGGAATAGTTATGATTATGGGAGGAGTAAATTTGCACTAAATTTCTCAGGTAGGATATTACCTATACCTATTTGGAAAAGAGTATGTAGTGTTATTGGGGTCTATATTAAATCAGCGAATGCTTAAAAAAGTGAACACTGATTTATCGACCCCATGTAAGTGAAAGCTTACAATCCCGAACACTAAGAACAGCAATTATTTTCCCAGGGGAAAAAAATTGCTGTTCCAAAAAAGAAAAAAAAAAAACTTTAAAACATTACATAAAGTGGGGGGGGCTGTGCCCCCGCACCCCCTACTTAAATATACCAATTCCAAGATTGCACTACAGTGACAAAAACAGCAAAATAAGGAAGGCGTCCAAGCGATTCCTTTCCCAGGGAAAGAATTTTCTTATATGCCGTTTCGGTATTTTGCCATTTCGTGCTTTCAAGTTTGATCAAGACGCATTTGAAAGAATGCATCTTCGATCATATAATAGGGAACCTGTTATTGTGGATTAGCTCTGAGCATTATTGGGTGTTAGTTCTTAACTTCCCGACATAGTTAAATGAAGATTTACATTTATTTTTGATTGTAGTGGTTATTTTAAGCTCATATACAGCTTTGAGCTTTCTAAACATTTCCATATGGTCTTTACTATTTAAATCTGCTCTAAAGATAGGGAGACTGAGACCTCTTATAATCATTGACTGATTTTCTTCTCTTGTTAAATATTTTATTTGTATGTGTATTCACCATAGGGGTTTGTTTTTCAATTTGCCAATATATTTTCATCGATACAGACTACCTTACCCACAGAACTATTTAAGTGAAGGAGAAGTCAGAAGCATAGGTAGCAGCTTTAACAATGGGATCCTTCAGAGAAGGACTATAGTGGAATTCATTAGGCCTTCAAATAACTGAAGAAGGTTTTCTTTTGAGAAGTCACTAAAGACAGATGTAGTTACAGGGGAAGTACCACCTTTAAAGGAACTGGTCATGAATTTATGGTCTAATTTAACAAGGGAAGATGATAAATATACAGAAGTACAAGAAGAAGCTATATCCGTGGGGCCTAGATTAATAATACAGGGGCCACTAGTAGAAAGGTTTGCTATTTGTAAAATAGAGTTAGCATTTATAATCTAAAGGAAGAAATGAGCACTCTGACATTGGCAGTGTACATCAACCAGTTTCTTGTTGGATAGTTGAATTCCCCAGATACAAAAACGGTAAGCTTAATGGGAATGTGTTAGGATAATTATTATGGTGAGAATAGAAAATGGAGGGTATTATATAACTTTCTATGAAGTGATAATTGGTCTTGTTTATGGTGTTTTGAATGTGTTATGCTGAGGAATATGTCATGAGAAGATGATATCCTTGACAAATACTGATGTTCCCAAACAATTGATAGTGAGTCTGAAGACATGGTAGTCACTATACCTAGGAACAGATGGAGTGCTTTTATTTTCTGAAACCGTGTCTCTGAACTGCACATAATATGAATGTGCTCAAGTTGCAGGAAACCCTCACGTTTGACATTTTTATGACTTCTGGTTCTGTGTAGAGCCTTATTAATGCATTCCAAATTTGAATTTGCTAGGCTGGAAATTCTGTCAAAAGTACTCTGAATAGAAAGGCATTATGGGGGCAGTAAAGGCTATAGCTAGAATCGAAAAGCCTTGGCAAGACATTGTAGACGATCTTAAGCAAAGCAGGAAGGCTTGTCAGACATCACATCACAAGCTAACCCATATTTCATCTCCCTAGAATGATAATAGCTACATAGCCAATTATTAAAGGCAATTATATTGTAGTTGAATTTCAACATCATTCAAGGTGATGGTAAAACACTTGTGTTTCTCCTGCTGCAAATGGATGCTGCATAACAAGGTCATTTGTATCCTTCTGCATGTCGCTCTGGGAAGATTGTTTACGGTCAATCACCCCTCCCCAATGGAGCACTATCGGGTCATAATAATATTTGTCTTGGTGGGATCTAAGAGAACTTTTGACATCTTGTATCCTGGCTCTAGAAAGACATCTAACTGTCAATATAGTTTTACCCAGCCTAGTTAGGGTTCTGTCCATATGTTTGACAATAGAGTCACTTATTACTAAAACATTACCTTGCTTTCATGCAGTCTCAGTAGACCACAATGACTTAAAGTCTGTACCCTTCTGACTCTTTGTGGTATGTTTACTGGTAGTGCATGTGAAGGACAAATATAGGTGTGTTGCTGTATGAACCGATGTCCGAGTTTCTTAATCTTTAGCCCAGGGGCTTAGGCATTGTTTTCTTAATATCCTCAGCATAAACTGGTTTAATTAAAGTGCTTTGTGTGTGCATGTGAGTTGTGCTTACTGAATTTGCTCTGAGGTGAGATGGTAGCATCCAAGTTAAGCATATACTCACATCTCTCACATATTGAATCAGTCTGAGGTAGGAGTACAGAGTTTTCAATAAGGATGAAGCAGTTGCTTCATAGGTTCATAGATGAGTACTAGGCTAACTACCCTTGTGGGCCATTTTAGACCTAGCCAATTACCCAATGTGAGAATCAAACCCTGCACGTTGTGTCTGTAAGGAGAACACTATAACCATTATGCCAACCTCCCACCTGAGACATTGCCTCAAAATGTCTAGTGCTGTCTGGCTGGCTACATTAGGGGCAAAGGGTAACTGAAATTCCATATTGTTAGTGGAGATGAAGGGGTGTAACAAAAAGGTAGGTTAATAACTTACTCTTGGTATAAGACAGATAGGAATAACTGACTGTACAAGAACAAAAGTGATAATATGTGAAATGCAAAAGGATAAAAGAATATGAGCTATGACAATTGTCAGCTTTGGGACACGAAAATGACACACTACACACATTCAAGCAGAACTGACACTGAAACTGAAGCTAAAATGTTTGAGAAGGCAAATCAAGAGCTGCTATGCTCTTATCACAATGGATGTACCCTCTTTACAATTCCCAACATCCTGACAGATAAGTTCAGTGCTAACTTTACCCCTCTGTCATCCCCTAAAGGGCCCATCTCTATACCAGAAGAATGCAAAGTTCCTGTAATCATGGCTGCACAGGCAAAAAACACACTATCCAAAGCCAAGAACACAGCATCCATGGGACCTGATGACATCCCAGGCTGTGTTCTACATGAACTACAAAACAAACTGGCACCCCACGTAAGTACCATGTTCAATCATAGCCTCACCTCAGGCTATGTGCCCACTGAATGGTGCACAGCGACAGTTATCCCACTCCACAAAGGGGGAGCCACCACAGACCCCGGAAACTACCGCCCCATTAGCCTAATGAGCCTGGTCTGCAAGGCTATGGAGCACATCATCATGGAACTTATAAACAATGATATTGGTAATCTCCAAACTCAGGACCCCACCCAGTTCGGGTTTGTAAAAGGCAGATCATGTCTCCTAAACCTGATAGACTTCTTTGAAGCAGTCACCAAAGTCATAGATGAGGGTAAGGTGGTTCACACAGCCCATCTAGGATCTCACCAAGGCTTTTGACACCATCCCCCACTCTGGAATTATAAATAAACTCACTAAACTAGTTATAAATCCCTATGTCACAAGATGGGTGACAACTGGCTCACTGACAGAACCCACACTGTGAAAGTAGCAGACTCCAAATCCAGCTTCAGACCAGTGACAAGTGGAGTACCACAGGGTTCAGTCCTGGGTCCTCTCCTGTTTGGTATCTACTTCTCTGAAGTACAGGCCAACACAGAAGGTCTTTGGCTAATGAAGTTCGCAGATGACTGCAAACTAGGAGCCATAATCAAAACTCCAAAAGATGTGGACATCCTACAAAAGGGCCTTGCTGAGACAGATGCCTGGTGTCAAAGCCATGGCCTCAAGCTCAATGCCAAAAAGTGCATTGTCATTCCTTTTGGTAAAAACTCAGTACCCATGAACTACCACATAGGTGGTAGTCTACTTAACACCGAAAGTGTGATAAGAGACCTTGGGACACAGGTGGACAGTAGTCTCTCCTTTGATAATCACATCGCCACAGTAGTCAGGAAATCATTCTATGTGGCACACCTCATCACAAAAGGTTTCTCATCCAGGAAAAAAGAGGTCATTGTTCCCCTCTACTCATCACTCATTAGACCCATTATAGAGTACAATGCCCCTTTTGGTATGTACCTCACAAGACATCTACAACAACTGGAAAGGCCACAGAAATACCTCACAAAGAGGATTACCGGCCTCAAAGAAATGCCCTATGCAGACCGTCTCAAAAAACTGCAGCTTTACTCCATTGCATATTGCCTACTCAGAGGCGATCTCTGCCTAACACACAAAGCTATGTCAAACCCAGAGCTTTTAGACATGCTCCACTTAAAGAAATCCCAATCCCTACGAGCTACATGCTCTAGGGACCTAAACCTCATCACCACAATAAACAGAACATGCTGGAGGGATAGATTCCTGTCCTAGAGACTTCCCATACTCTGGAACAAACTACCTACCTATATCAAACAAAGCTCCTCATTAGCACTCTTCAAGAAAAATCTTGATGATTGGATGGGAGATAGGAAATTCACCCCGGGGATGACTTCTGTGGCTCTGCTCGACAGTGGCACAGGAAAATAATTTTCTTGGGTGGCGAAAGCCAGGGTACCTTTGGCTAGGCTTATATAGGCCCTAGGGCCAATAGCCTAGTACCTACCTATGAACCTATGAACCTTAATAGTGAGTCCATTAACTAAACCTTTGAGAAAGAGATATTTTCCATACCTTCCCATAGCAGTAATCTGATTCAGAGGTCCAGCAATTACATTGATGGCATTTTGTACTGCTGCACAGAGAGTTAATATGCTGCTTCCTCTACATTCCCAGGAAAATCATTTTATTTTTCATTATTTGAACAATTCCATAAAGCCAACTTCAGGATTCATCCATGGTTCAAGTCAGTGACACTGCATTATTTAGTTTACAAAGGTGATTGTTTTATCGCAGTGAGAAACTGGTGACATTTTAATTTTCATTTAGTTTTAATGTAAGCTAAAGCAAATATGCACCAAGAAATCCCACTCAGCACAACACCAAACCTGTTCAACAGCATTGTGCAATTAATATCACACAGCAACCCATCTCTAAACACTGGCATGTTACAGGGAACTGTAAATTCACAAATATGTGCAACACACGTTACATTACTTCCTTTAAAAATCCCTCCATGTGTACCTAAAGCCTTCTCCAAATGCAAATGTTTTCTCCACCATCGACATCTACAAGACTTTATTTTTGAAATCTTTGCTGTAGCCTACCCTGTTTTTATCACATTACTTGTTAGTACTTTTATAACTTCTGCGAACCAAGGCACACTACTGCTTTTGATACATTACTACTACTACTTCTCAAAAAAGGTGCAAAACAAATTTTGTTTGATACATTACTACTACTACTTCTCAAAAAAGGTGCAAAACAAATTTTGTTTGATACATTACTACTACTACTTTTCAAAAAAGGTGCAAAACAAATTTTGTTTGATACATTACTACTACTACTTCTCAAAAAAGGTGCAAAACAAATTTTCATTAATTTATGTTTGTTCAACATGTTCATTTCTGCTAGTAACTAGACAAGTTTTCAGAAGTGCAAATACATCTCTGAACATTTGCAAAAATATAAATACTTGCAATACATTGCAAATATTACTCCTTTTATGTTTTACACTACTATATTGTTACACTGCAGTCCAAGTTATGGTTGCAAACTGATATGTCTGACTATCCCACTTAACATGTTGAAAAATAACATAAATGAATAATAGTGAGACCAAATAACTAAATGTAGGCTCTTTATTTTACATGTTTATAGATGTCATTTGACACAGCATTACTGTACTTTGGAACTTCCGGGTAGTCCCATGATGCTGGTCATTGTATAGTTAAATGTTGTATTCATTTAAGTAAACAAAGATCAGCAGTGAGAACCAATAAAACACATCTGTAAATTGTATTAATTATACTATGTAAACATACTTCTAAAATTATGATCATGGTAAAGCCATATATGGCATTTTGGTCTTAATACTTGACAAGCACTGTCTTCTGATACCAGATAATGTCAATGTATAATCAAACATAAGCAAAATGGCTACTTCATTTCATTTCAATGTCTGCAAATATGATTTCATGAAGCTTTCATATGCTTATGTAGGGACTCATATTTTTGTTTTTTAGCTGCTTGTTTTTTTTAATAATAGCAATGATTTACTGGAGGACCATACAGTATTATGGTCTTTAAAACTTTACAAACATTATTCCTTGATACACAGAAGGGAGAAGTAATACCTAGTTATTGGCAGCAAGAATATTTTATTTTATTTTACATGACTGCAAATACCAGCATATGCAGTGTTTGCATGTAGAAAAACAGTACAAAAACACCTTGACTGCAGACATTTTAAGCAAATCTGCCCCCAACTTGGTCCCTATTTCTCTAATGGATAGATTCTGATAGTAAGTAAAATAAGCCCCAAGTAACATACTCCACCACAAAATCCTTAGCTACCTCCTTACTAACATAACCTACCAAATAGATGCCCAAGGTATTTGGGGACAAAGCTGGGAGGGTTTTTTTGTCTAGGCTTATAAAGACCCTGGTGGTCATTAGACTAGTAAAATCCTATGAAGCTATGAACCTATGATTGTCACATGATCCTGTCTCTAATGCAGTTAAAGCTGTAGTTAATCAACAGTGCAAAGTGCAGCACCATGGACCAGTAGAAAAAATAAACATCTGTAGGCTGTATTCATAATATTATGCAAGTAAAAAACAGATGATCATAAGGAAACAATATACATCACTGTTGTATTGCTGTTTATAGTAAACAGTAACAACCAAACATAGAATTGTTTTTATTTTCCATTTTTACAAATATTGTTTGTCCTGCCTCCATATTACTGGTATAAGTTGTTTCAGCAATAAATAGTATTAACCCTGTTTTTACATGAAATGCTGCTATACTGTTTATGCATGAACAGAAAAACAGTTAAGAATGCAGCTGAAATACATCAGAAGGAATCAATGTCATTTTACTGAATTTGCTGTTTCATCTCTTGCTGTTTCATAAGTTGATTAAAATCAATTTGCTTTTCATATGATTTAAGAAAATAATTCCATATAATGATATGTCATAAGAAATGACAGGTGTCAAATAGAAATATAGTAAAAAAACACTGGTTTTTCAAATGCAACCAGAAATGCTGCTGTTGCATTATTAAAATTATTTTAAATTCAATAATACAAATAAAATAAAATAAATAATACAAAGTTCGCAGATGACTGCAAACTGGGAGCCATTACTGAATCACCAAATGATTGGGATACTCTACAAAAGGGCTTTACAAAAACAGATGCTTGGTGCCAGAGCCATGGGCTCAAGCTCAATGCCAAGAAATGGATAGTTATCCCCTTTGGGAAAAACATGTACCCATGAATTACCACATAGGTGGCAGTACACTAAACACTGAAAGTGTGATAAGACTTAGGGACACAGGTGGACAGTGGTCTCACCTTCAATAACCATATCGCCACAACAGTCAGGAAATCCTTCTATGTGGCACACCTCATCACTAAGGGATTTTCATCCAGAAAAAAGGAGGTCATTGTCCCACTGTACTCATCCCTTATTAGACCCACTATAGAATACGATGCCCCATTTGGTATGTGCCCCTCAAGACATCTGCAACAACTGGAAAGGCTACAGAAATACCTCACTAAAAGAATCACAGGCCTAAAGCAGATGCCCTATGCTCACCACCTTAAAAAACTCCAGCTATATTCTGTCGCATATTGTCTACTCCGAGGCAATCTCTGCTTAACATACAACGCCATGTCAAACCCAGAGTTGTTGGACATGCTACACTTAAAGAAATCCCAATCCCTCAGAGCCATATGCTCCAGGGATCTAAACCTTGTCATCACAATAAACAAAACATGCTAGAGGGATAGGTTCCTGACCTAGAGACTCCCCAGACTCTGGAATAGACTGCCCATACATGTCAAGCAGAGCACCTATTTGGCCCTCTTCAAAAGGAACCTTGATGATTGGATGGGAGAAAGGAAATTCACCCTGGGGATCATGTCAGTCGCACTGCTAGACAGGGGTCAAGGGAAGTAAATAGTGTGAGAAGAAATAGCTAGGGAATTGTTATGGCTAGGTTTGTATAGGCCCTAGGGCAGATAGCCTAGTACCAACCTATGAACCTATAAATGGTTAATAATTTATTTCTCACACACAGCATAGTATGAGGCAATTGCTATATAAATTCAATATTTGCCAGTGCAGTTCTAAAACCACTGCAAGGGACTTTTTACTCTGGCATCAGTATCTTAGAATGAATGAATGATTTAGTCCAGTCTCCCTTCCTAAATTATTCTATTTATTTAACCCTTCCTAAATGATTTTGTTCATTTTAAATCCATCTGCTAATTTTTAGGGGGGGGGGGGGTTTGCTTAAGTGCCTATTATTTTCTATATCAGATATCAGAGATGAAATGAATGCATGATTGCAATCGATTTCAATTGATGTATTTCTCCACACCTACCACAATCAAATCATCACTTCATTATATCTAAATTTAAAAGTACTATTGCATGACTAGCCAACATTCAATCCATGTTTTAGCTTTACACGTAACCATTAAAATTGTGATCATAAAGCATAATCATTAAATGCAAAAATAAATAACTATATAAATAAACAAAACAAAACAAAATCAGTATGTTTTGTATAAAGATTTTGCCTGCAGTACTATTGGTTATCATAACAAACCACAAGCATGGCTGAAAGCAGGCATGTCAATGTTATACAAAGGTAAGTAAGGTTTGCTGGTGCTCCACCCTTACTTAATGTAACTTTTCCCCATTTCCGTAGGGTATGTAACTGTGTATGTGTGTGTGTGTGTGTGTGTGTGTGTGTGTGTGTGTGTGTGTGTGTGTGTGTGTGTGTGTGTGTGTGTGTGTGTCTATAATTTATATGTGTGTTTATACACACACATATATTATGTATACAAACAGCAAGTTTTCAAATATTTTATATAAATACTGCCTATGCCTATGTGTCAATGTTCATAGGATCATAGAAACATAGGAAATACAGGGCAACTGGGTCTTCTGACCAATTACACCTTACCAGTACCCACCCTTACACTGTAGCTCCTTTTTCAAGGAAGCATAGGGCAGTCAGCCAGAGGTGAATTTGTGAATTTCCATCCAATTATACACTTCTTATTTTAAGGAAGATAATGCATTACATTGCTTTATTTGAAACCAGAGTATATTCCAGAGGTGGGGAAAGAGATGCATAATGAACCTATCCCACCACCATGTCTTATTTGTTTGCTGATGAATATTTATATTTCTGGTTCTAGAATTTGACATAATATTTGATATGAGGCAATACAATAGATCCAGCAGTACCACTGGATCCTTAATGGCACGGAGGAAAAGTCATAGGTCTACCATCAGGATTCTATAAAATACTGAATAAAGGGACAGTACATCCAGTCTTTTAAACCAGTGTTTGTTTTAGAGATATATGGGGTCTGTGTAGTTGTAAGATATGTCCACGAGACACATACTGAATGGGGCAGTATATTCAATAATTGGACTAATCAATGCAGAATATAAGAGAACAATGATCTCGTTAAATCTGGATGATATTCCTTTAGCAATTAACTGAACTAAGATGCAAAACTGTCTGCCTACTATTGTTATATAATGAACAAAGGAGAGAGAATTATCAATTCAAACGCCAAAGCCTTTAATAGCATCCTCATTTTGGTGTCAGCGGTTTTCTATGTTGCATGCTGGAGGTATGGGTTATCTATGAAATGCAGCAATATTTCACTTGTTACCATTTAAAATGAGCCAATTTTAGTACACCACATATTTTCAAGAATAAGTTTTTGCTGAAGGGCATGAAATTCAGAGACGGACCTGACAGTGACTCACAATTTACATTCATCTGCAGTCATAATTAGTCAAAGGTCTTCATTCATGGTCTGGAGATGAGAAACCTAAAAAAAGATCCCAGCACTAAGCCCTGTGAGACACTGCTGATCATGTTCATACTCTCTAAGGTGGCACAGCTACCCTTCCATGTGGCTTATGTCTTTCTGACAATTTTCTGTTCATCTTAACACTAAGGAATCTATTTGCAATACATTAATACTAGCCTGGGGAGTTGTGTCAAATGCATTGGACAGATCAAGCTACACTGTATGGAGAACCTGTCCACTGTCAACAGACAGTGTTATAATTTCCAAGAAGTTAACCAGCTTTATTACACAGATTCTATCCTTGGCAAAGCCAAACCGCTGTGGTCCGAGCCTGATGAGACTTTTAATATCATAGTTTTTCTGTTCAGTTTATAATGCCTTTCATGGCTTTGCAAATAAATGTCATCACGGAAATGGGCCTATAATTTCTAAGGTAAGTGATGTGACTACCCTTATGGAATCACTGCTGCTGTGCACCAAACCTCAGGGACAAAGCCAGTGACTACACTTAGATGAAATAGATTAATGGCTGGCTCTGCCAAGGTTTGTTTAATATGGTTTATTAAACCACCAAGTATATTATCACGTCCCATGAAGAAGGTGTTTTAGTCATGGAGATCACCTTAAGTACATATCCTTTAGTGAAGATGCGAGGTCTGAGAGAATCCGGAATTTATTTGCTAGTATCTCGGAAATGTCTACTGGATCTGAATAGGGGGTTGCCATTATGAATAAAGATCAGATGACTGCTGAATGTTATTTGTTATTTTCCTAACATAAATAAGGAAGGATTTATAATGATAACTGCATTCCCCCAATTCCCTGTCTACTGACTGTCGAACAACAGATCCTTCTGTTGTTTTGTGAGGCCTCTCATGTCAAGTCAGACACCAGCATTATTTAGTATAAAACAGAAGAGATTGTTCTCAGAGAAGTTGACTTTGTTAATCTAAATAAAGGCCTCCTGTCATCAACCCATCCTCTCCTACTAGTCGAATTTCAATCCCATGGTCAGAAGGGCTTGAAATTAAGATTGTTGTCCAGCTGGCTAAAGTGGTGAAAACAGTGAACAGTACCATTCCCATGTTTTTCAGAGTTTACAGAAATGTTGTTTATGGAGCTCTCTTATAGCACCTACTATGCTCTACTCTAGTTTCTTACAGAATTTCAGTGAAAACATCAACTTCTTTGCAGACTGGCTGACTGAGAACCATCTTAGACTCTCAACATTACCAATATCAGTCTATCCCATCTGGGACTGCTAGCAGAAGTAGTTATGCCCTTTCCCCCAAAAAAGAACAATTATAGCACCATGCGGTAACAGTTCAGGAGGTAATCCATTCTTTAAAATACTGCAATGTCATCCTGACCTGTGTAACTATGACTGAAAAGAGTCAGCAGTCTAGTCCATTAAATAAGATACACTTATTATTATTTTTCAATTTAAATTTTGTTTGTCTGTTGGTATTTGTTGACCGGGTAAAGCACTGATGCTTCTGAACTATTTTCAGCCTCAGCCTGGAAATACATGAAACATCCACAAGGATTAAAAATAAAACTTAGCAGTAACCTTGGCAATTTTATTTTTATTTTTGAACAAAGAAGAGCATTGATGTATGTGGACCACTGTCTGGCTAAATGACTTACTCAGAGTTACACAGTTAAGTAATGGGTGCTGAGAGAATCAGACTTGGATCACAGGAAACATCTCAACAAAGTTTTCTTAATCCTCTGCACCAACTGCCAGTGCTATCATTGTTAGACATGGTATAAATCATCAAATACTTACAATTGCATACATGACAGTCATAGTGTATCTGTAACACTGTAAAATAGAATATACAATTCCTAGAACAGTTACATTTGCCGTATAATATATTTGGAATCTAAGCTATGGATGTAGATCTGGGGAAGTTTTTTTTTGTATTAATACTGTTAAGGAAACACATCTTGCTTCTTTGAATATGAAGGACTTTAGTTCTGAGTGACTTTTAGGGCAGGTTTACACTTAAAGCTTGAAGTTTCAAAACTTTGAATTTCTTATGGTCGAGATCCTAAGATTGATGTTTTGAAACTTTGAACCATTTAAATGGAAATCGCTATACAACATGGAATGGAAAATTTATAATTGTCCTTGCTGTAGTGCCATCTTGTAGTTGGTATATTTAATTAGCAGGGGGTGTGGAGGGTAACGTGGGGCTTGCCCCCTGCAAGAATACAAAATAAAAAAAAATGTTCTTATTTTTTTTTCAAAGTTTCAAAGTTTCCAGACATTGACCTTAGGATCTCAACCATAAGAAATTCAAAGTTTTGAAACGTTGAGCTTTAAACATATACCCTTTTAAGGCATAGATTAACAGGTTTTATATGTGGTGGGATGGTAGCAAAAACATTTGGGGCAAGAATGGAGAAGGCTTGCTCAATGGATTATAGTTTTGAAAGTGGACCCTGAAGAGTGAAGGCATATGCTATGCTGCAGTGGATCTAAGGTTATAGGAACTGGTTTTGTCATATAATCTGCTTGCAAGAAAGGGGAGTGAATTATAGGCCTACTACAGAGACAATGTTTCTAAGTCCCAAAAGTAGTAATTGGAAATTTTCAAGGCTGAAAAAGTGGTGTTATCTTTTGGGTCTAGATTTATAAATCTGCAGATGTTATTGCAGGTAGTTTATAGAGCAATGTGACTATTTTATGATGTGGTAGCCACAATGGGGAGGCCATATTCCAGTTAGGAAAGAAGGGCCATTTTGCCAATGGCAACTCTTCCTTCTAGGGAGAGACACTTCATTTGACCAGAAGAGCATAGTGTTTATATCGGCCTTAGTGTTTTGTACATTTTTGTAGGGTGGTACTTGGGTCTAGTCAGACATCATGAAATTTATCATGTTAAATTGTTTTTATTGTCTCTTGACTTGAGTGGGTAATGGTATATTTGTTGAGGACTGTGGTAGCTCATGTTGGATTCCAAAGAGTATTGCTTTGGTTTTCCCTGTTTATTCTGTGGGACAGCAGCCAGTCAGCTAGAATTTGTAGGTCTTCTTCCAGCTGATTTTGATCATTTAGTGAAAAGGGTTGGTTTTGTATATGACCAGAGGCAGCAATGGATTTGAATAGGTTGAGTGATAAATTATATAATGTTTGCCTTTAAGGAGGCAATTGAGACTCATTCTGCATTATTAACAAGTTTAATGGTGCTTATGGGATTATCTGAAAGGCTGAATTCATTTTAACATGCTATGGTAAAAACAAATTGTATATTTTAAGTGATTATTATCTTCTTTCTTGAGAAAATGGAGAGTAGGAGGTGTGCAAACATATATTTTAGACATTTGTACCAAATTCATATCCATATTAGACTCTGATGATTTTCTTTAGTAGTATGACTAACTTCAGTAATCTAATTGAACTTTCATTACTATAAAACATATAAATGTTAGGAAGTCCAATTCCACCATGAGGCTTGGATGAAAAGAGTTTAGGGTATGAAATTCTCAAGAGACCAAATGAAATTAGTAAGACAGAAAGCAATAGATTTGAATAGGTTGAGTGGTAAGTTATGCAATGTAGATACAATACAATTTTTGGAAAAATTAATTATTTAATTAATGATATTTTAGATAAAAATGAAAAGTGTATTTTCCATCTTTTTAAATATTCATGCAGATCAGTTGAATATTTGACAGCATCACTCTGATTATTTACTGCACAATTTTGATTCAATGTTATACACAAACATTTCATAGACTGATTTAATTATATCCCTTTTAGTTTTGTGATGTCAGTATAGCTGTAAGTTTGATTTAAGGGGGATAGAATTGATTTTTGTAAATGCAATTTATAATTTGATAATTTTGAAAATAAACATTCATAAATTATAATGTTTGGAATGCATAAGCTTAAGCAAGTCAAGTATAAATTTCCATCATCAACAAAAGTTGTCAGTTGCATTATAAATATATAAAGAATGGTTGAGTATTATAGGGTATTTTTGTGTAACAAATAAAAAGATAGTTCAATTTATAAATTAACGAAGTATTGGGATAGAGGACTGCCTTGCCTAACTCTGTTTTAAAATGCATTGGTTTTGAAATCTATTTATTATTAAAATATTGACTGAAAACAGTATATATAATATTTATATGTTTTATAATAGGATCTGGAAAACCAAATATATGCAGAGCTTTGAATAATAAGATAATGTGATTTCTTTCCCATGCTTTGATGATATCTGTAGTTAGAGCAACATACATATTGATGTATGTACAAGTAAACATATATAGAGATAATAATATTAGAAGCTGATCATTAGTTTACCTAGATTGGATAAAATCTGATTAAATGATTGTATAATCAATGGTAGAGCATTGTTAATCTATTAAGGTATTGTTTGATGGCAGAATTAATACAAGCAAATAGTTCTATAATTTAATGTATTTTTTTGAGAATTACAATATTTTTTTACCTTTCAGATAAAGCTCTGAAATTCACTTTAATATATCATTCAACAATACACAGAACTCCAAAATGAAAGTAAAAAGCAGCACAACAAAGTGCATAAAACATGAAATATAGTCAGTTTCTCTATCTTTTGTGACTTTGTGAATGTATTTTAGTGTTTTTTAGTTCTGTTGAAATTTGCATATGAAAAGTGAACAAAAGCGCTAAAGTGCTTGTGTCTTGTGTGGATCCAAAAAGGTATTGATTTTTTATCCAAAGTAAAGAGATCATGGTCTCATTTTTTTCAATGTAAGGTGATTTATTATGTTTTTAATATCAATAATGCTAAAAGGCATTGTTAGAAAAATTGTTGTTCATTGTTTAACTTTTGAATATTTATTTCATTAAAATAAAATCAAGGAGCTCACTGTTTGAAAAAACATTGGAATTATTTGAAATATGATTGCAGACTTGTGTAAAGATATCAGTAAAAAGAGATAATTCATCTTTATGTGAATTGAACATGTCATAATTAATCTTTATTTCTGCAACTATTGTAGACGGATTTTGTATGTTTTAATCAACCTTGTTAGCAGTTTGGATGGCATTGAGGTTCACTCTGAATATTTAGCTAAGCATTTAGTTGACTACCAATATAGCCGTGGCATATATAAGATATTCAAATCTTTTTGAAGAGTTTTAATTTGTGATTAGGTATCTAAAATATAACTTATGTTTGCCATCTATATCTAATGCTCCTTTTATGTCATTTTCTTTTTGTTGAATTATCGTTTTGTAATGTGATGATTTATTTATAAGTAAAGCTTTTAATTATGCTTTTAATGTAATCTATGGAATATTCTATTTTACATCTTTTTCCTGTTTTTTTTTTTTTTCTAAAGGTTCTCTAGAAAAATTGTTCTAACAATCTATGTTTCTAATAATACCAGATTAAGTGCTGAATATTCCAATCCAGTTGTAGATATTTTTTAGAATAATTTAAAAAAATATTGAGGTTCTCTAGTATAGTCTGTAGTCACTCTTAATATTTTGTTTGATACAGAAAATCAATTCCTGAACATGATTTATGTCATAGGGAAAAGAAAGTATACCAAGACTAGGTTGTAAAGATCAGATTCAGTTTTATGGTCTAAAATAGCTGAAGATACATTCATATTACAAGGTTTAGAGTTCTTAGATCTGGATGTTCTAGAAACAGTAACTGTATTCCATTTAGTTATAATGATTTTAAATACATGCAGTAAATTAAATACTTGAAAATGAATTCCACTTGGTAAGAACGTGGATCAAATAATTTAATGGGTTTATTGATTATATTATTCTCACAAATAACACCATCTGCCCCCTGAGTTTGCCTTATCATCTAACATCTGTCTTGATGCAAGAATTTGATTAATATAGCTGCACTTCAGCTATAACAGCTATATGGCTATAGTAAAACATTAATTAATTATTTAATTAATTAACTTGTTATTAAAGCTTCCCAATAACTCAGTTATCATGTGTGTTTCTTGAACAAACATACTAGGACCATTGATTTGTAAAGTAAATGGGAAATGTATTCCTTATTTTAGCTATTTTTATCTTATTTACATTCCAAGATTCAATAGACCCCTGCATCATGATGTAATATAGGTACCTTTTACTTTTGCTTAAACAAGCTGGATTGTCATTGATGCTATTCTGTATCAAAAAGGAGGAAAAGAATGAATAGATGTTTTCAAAAAGGAAATACATAATACAGAGAATGTAGAGCTCATCACACTACCCTACTGTTCCTAATCCCTAAACCTCTAATCTGAAAAGAGTTAATAGAAAAAGTATTTATGGGAACTGACCAGAACTGGAAAATAATGCATAGTTTAAGTCAGCTTCCCTTAGAAATGCGCAACACTAAAAAAAAAATAAGAATAGCATTTCACTTGAAGGTAAGATTGTCCCTACCATCACAGCCATTTTCTAAATATAAAGTAATTATGTATTCATACTGAGGCAAAAAATAAATAAGTAAATAAATAAATAAATAAGTTGAAACTAGGAAGCATAGCTCCAAACCCAAAATACCATGGCTGTCTGTGTTTTAAAGTTATTTATTGGTATTTATAATATTACAGTAAGATCTCAGATGGATATAGTATAAGGTTCATGAGTACATGATCTCTTTCAGTTAATCGACAATCGATACTGCAAAAACCCACATGGCCAAGACCACATAATCAACAATGCTGTTTGTCAATCAAAGGAAACAACAACAAAAAATGTTTTTAAGTGGGGCAAACACCATGCATCCCCGCACCCCCTGATAATTATATACATCAACTCCAACATTGCACTACAGAAAATGGTACATTCCCCAAACACCACTGTACTATGATCTCAGTCAAAATGGTTGGCAAGCTGCATTGTCGATCATATGGGTTTCGACAATGTCTTTTGTTGACCAAGTGAAATAGATGCATTCATTTGTGTTGTGAGATTATGCGGTCTTTAAATCTTTGGTAATAAAGATAAAACCTAAATACATTTGACAAAAACATATCATACTGTTAATTAATAATGTAAATAAAAATGTTGAATTGCTTAGGCCATTGATTCCACAATACTGATAGAAGCAATTCACATTTCTTATAAAAGTAATTGCAATCATACAAAAAAAGAAAACAAAAATAAAATTATGCGATACAATGTAATAACATTTTGAACCTTGGTGCTCAACTGATCAAGTTTACCCAAGTATGTGTACAATAACCTAAAATTTTTAGTGTGAATTGTTTAAATTATGAGTTTCCAGCAACATATTAGAATTAAAATCTAAAGTAATTGCAACCATTATAAGTATAGATTCTATCTTGCAAAAGAACAGAGAATTATGTGGGTTATATTATTCCTGAAACTCTTTAAAACCTCTAAAGGAACAAATAAACTGTAACTGGTTCTGCACTATGATGTTAGCCACAGACAGGGCTGTGTTCTGAACCTTCTTCTAGTAAGTGGGTATAAGAAGTCTTGCATCAGTATAAGTTTTGCATAAAAATGTCAAGTGGAGCTGATGAGTAAGTTAGATCATATAAATATAAAAAATGAACAAGCACAATAATCTGTCTAGTTCCAACTTCACCACCACGAGTGTTGATGAAAAAATAAAAAAACAAAGAAACAAGTCGTAAGTGGTCTTAAAACTTCATTGATGAGCTCAGTCAAAATAATTTGCAAAAATCATGAAACCCAGGTAATGTTCCAAAGCAGCAAGCCTTTATTTGTCACAGACAAGTGATTCTCAATAACAAAAAATCAGAAACATTTAACAATGTTAAACATATCAGCTTTTATATACTTAAAAGTAGGTGTGGTAAATGTATGTATTGTTTAATTTTAAACCAGTCTCTTCAAGGCAAACAGTATAAACAGGGATGTAAAAGTGTATTTTAGCTCAAGTACCTACCCCCACACACTACTACTGATTAGATCAAACTAAATCCTAGTTAAGGAAAATACTACCTATCTGTTTGCAACCCACATTCCCAAATCAGGTTAAATTCTGCTTTGATTAGATTTATTACATCACAACAGAGATTTAAATGGTAAATTCACAAGGCACATGTTTTCATGCCACTATTGCCATGTAGTATTGGTATAATTCCATTTAGCATACTAGTGGACATTCATACACATTCATGCACATACCTGCACACTTTTGTACATTACTAGATTATTTCATCCACTGTTTTCTGTATTTTTGTATGTTTTCTCTACTAGTTTTTATTGTATAAACATTTTGGGGCTATAAATATGAAAACTGTCGTGATAGTTTTTTTTTTGCAAAACTTAGTTTTTTATGCACACTAATACACATGGATGGATATTTGCTAGACAGTATTATTAGACAAATGTATTTTTATATCTATAGTGTTTACGTTTATGGTTAGATAGGTATGTGCTTTTACTTGATTTTAGATCTTGTCACAGACTTGATGAAGGTTTTATTGCATTAGATAGCCAAAAGTGATTTTAAAGTATTTTTATGTGTATTTTATGTTTTTTTAATACCTAATTTTGAAAATGCATAAATTCTGCCAAAGTATATAACACGTATTACCCTGTATTTTATTTTTGTATCAGAATTGTAATACAGTGTAGTAACACCAACTTTGTTTATCATCTGTTTGGCTGCAGATGAATCTTTGCTCTTTACACAGAGTTTTACTAAGTCTCCTTTTTTACTTATTTTTCATTAATTATTTATTGATTGATCAGGTTAGTGCTACTAGGCAGAGTCAACTTTCAGAGGGAAAACAAGGAGAAATGCTCCAGACCTGAAAGAATAATGTAAAAGGTGGTGATAATGGTAGTGAATGGCAAATACATGCAACTGTAGCAAAATGTTTAAAGATGCTTGCATATGTTGTGGGCTTGGGTTTCATGACAGAAGACTAATAAATAAGTAACAGATACTCAGAAATGCAATCTCAAATTGTTAACCATACAACAAAACGGCATACCGATAGACAAGCCATGTTTGTTTTATGACTACTATTTGCATGTAAGGAAGAGCTTCTGTAAAAAGTCTTTAACAGCTTTCCTGAAAATCATCTGGAATGCAAGCTGCTTGGTTTGATATGGACAATTATTTTAAGGGAGAAAAAGGCTATGACGGGGTACTTTTTTCCTACATTAGAGGGTGTCTAATGCATATCTAGGGCATGTGCTGTGGTACACTGGTGAATTCTTCCTGGAGTATGCCAGTGCAGAAAATGAGATGGGTCTGAGCAGGTGTTCTTAGAAACAGCAAGAGTATAAAAGAAACTGCTTTTGCAAAATCCTATTTCCCATATTCATCAAAAGCAAATTCTTTAAAGTGAGACATCAAAAGGGCAATACAAGTAAATCAGGGGTCTATATTACTTTGTCAAACTGTTATTTTATTGAATAGCTAATCATCAAACCCTAATTGCAAACGACCTAAACATCAAATGTAAGCTCATCGAATTTTTAGTTGGCCATCCTGAAAAAATGTGTATGATGTCACTGAGTAAAGAATTACTATGCAGATGTTGAGAAGCTGTGTGTAAAATTTAAACTGAAAAGTAAATAAAGAAAACTTTCTTTAAATTAACATAAAAAGGTGATATTTATTTATAAACTATGTTTATCTTTCTTAGTTTACCTTTATCCTCAATGAAGTGTGATCTTGGAGTTGGTATATTTAATTGGAAGGGGGTGTGGGGGATACAGCCCTGCACATGGAGGTGGAGGGGGGCTTGCCCCCAGCAAAAATGAAGAAAACAAATTTGCACAGACCAGTGTTATTGGACTTTATTATTTACAGTTTAGTGTGACAGCATATTTAACATAAGTGACGTTGGCCAAGTAAAACAATTCCTTGAATTTAAATTTGATGTTTAAGTCATTCACTGAATGGGAGCCTCAACAATTATGGTTTGATGACTAATTATTCAATAAAATAACAGTTTGGTGAAGTGATATAGACCCATAAATCAGGAATAAAAAAAGATATTATGTTATATGCTACTCTAACATGTCTCTGACATGTATCGTGAGATATCACAGATCCAGAAAGACATAAAGAAGTTTAAGCATTGATACTGCCGAGTGAATGTGACCCATATTTTATTATTCATCAGTCTTTGTATTAGACAAAGGCATCTGTTTGCTTCTGTTTTTTTTTTTTTTTTTTTCAATAGATTTCACTGAGGCATCAATATATTCCTTGAAAATGAGGTTGTTATTCAGAGTCATTCTCAGATATTTCCAACTACAGAGATCCCTAATACACCTGATGATTATACAAGGTTCCTATCAGAAATTTTGGAAATTAAACTGTTCTTCCTGTATAAAAACAATAAAATCATAAACTCCATGTTGCACCTTTAAAGCATTTTCCGTAGGTGTGCTTCAATTCTCTGTACCCCAAACCCTTGCTACATCTTCTAACTCTGAGATTGCTATACGTCAGAGAATGGAGAATACTCTGTGGTACCACAGTTTTGGAGAAATTACACATTCCTACAATTTTAGAGATAGTACATATTCCTCCAGTCATACTTAAAGTTTCACTAACCTGAGGACTACACTTAAAGTTCTAAGACTTGCAACAGGAACCTGAGCATAACAGCTTAAAAGAATTTTTGCAAAATTAAAAATATTTATTTTAATTTTTTTAATGCAGTAGACATATTCTGTATTTAAACTGCTTTGTTAGATTATCAAAACAATAGTGAAAAAGTTAGCTCAAAACATTCTTTTGCTTGAGGCAGATACTATATTGGAGTCCATACATACATTAATGTATATAAAGCTGAAATTATTACAAATGGGGATTAGATGGCATCAACTATACATGCCTGCTGCAATACCTAAGTCTGTAGATGACAAAGCTTTAGAGTTAGTACAGTTGGATAGATAATCCAAAACCTATTCACTTTTTCAGTCCTGATAACAACAGTAGTAAGTCTTTAGGCCAGATTCAATAAAGCAAAATCTTCATGTTAGAATAGTGTATCAGCTTCTGCATGGAATATGGCCACCGAGCAATCCAGTAAACAAGGCTGTGGGCGTGCACGAGCCTGCCAGCACTATTCTGACATGGACACCACTGAATAATGCTAATTACCTCATTTGCTGGTGAAAACCATGCAAATGAGGTGAATTAGTGATTCAGTAAGCAGACAGGCATCTGTGTCAGAGCAGTGTCCATTGCAGAAATGTATTTGGTTGATAACCATGTACATTTCTGAAAAAATCAAAACGGGTGCATGACAGCTCAAAGTAAAGCATGTATTATGACTATTAGGCAAGCCAATAGTCAAAAATATAGCCATTGGCATGGAAAACAGTTGCAAAATTATAAAAATAAAAGTTTTTTTGCCCAATTTCAGCTGTTTAGTCATAGCAAAGAGACACGCAAATGAGATTCTGCAGAAAATTTTTAAAAATTGTAAAATGACAATTCTAAGTGAAATCTGCATTTTGCCATTATAGTGGGTAGCATGCAGAACCAAAGCAATAGCAGGTAACACTGGTTGCTAACGGAGAAAGGATCTGGTGTAGTGGAGTAACAAGAGAATAAGGCAGTGGGGTATGCAAATTAGCTTAATTTATTGAATAGCAAAATGGGAGACCGTGTCCGCCTGCACCTAACCGTGTAGGAGCTATAATGCTACAGTGTAAGGAGGAGAAGCAGCTGACATGAAAAGGGGATGTGTCATGCTTGGTGTAAGCACATTGGAGCTCTTTTGCCTCTATTTGTGCTTAGCTAAGCACAGCTAAGCAAGGGTGTGTGTCCAAGCTAGTTCATGAAAGGCTGAGCATGCTCACTTCCTTAGGAGGGTCGTTTCTGCTCAAAACTGCTTACTATAACTGCAAGGGTTAAACACAAGGGAAACAATGAAAAAAAAAAAAAAACAACAGAAGCCAACAAAAGTGTTTACATTTGAGCAGTGGGTGTGCGCGGTGTGCCACTGGGCTTAGAAGGGGCGGAAATTGGAAGAAAAAAAAACTGTGAAATAGCAGAATAAAGGCACTCAAGTACTAATAATATAGCTAGCAGGTGGAATGTATCATAGTCAGCCAATCACAGAGGCAGCATCTGCAGCACACCAGTATAAACTATGCAAACACCTTTCAAGTCTGATTTTTCCCACAAACTCTGCACCATTGGTGTACACACTTGGGGGAATTTTAACTGACAAAATGTTAGGAGCTGCTGTCACGTTGATACATCAGTATGTGCTAGAGGCTGAGGGCAGTGAAGAGGATAATGCTGAAAACCATCACAGACTGAGGAGAAGAGTGTTCAGATCCAGGGTAACCTACCAGGGGTTACATGAACAGGAGATACAAGAGTGCTACAGGGTGGACAGAGACTTACTTCAGCAACTCTGTGAGCTGTGCCAGCCTCACCTCAGACCCAGAGCCAACAGAGGGGAACCCATCCCAGTTGAAACCAAGGTATGTGTAGCTTTAAGAATACTAGCTACAGGTACCTTCCAAACACCTACTGGGGACATCATGGGGGTCTCACAGGCATCTGCATCCAGGGTACTCCACCAGTTCCTGGATGTCATGTGAACACATGCCAGTGAGCACATATATTTCCCCTGCACCCATGAGGAGATGACCAGCAATATTTATCTCTTCCATGATGTAGCAGACTACTCAGAGGTACTGGATGCCATAAACTGCATGCACATCCACATTAAGGTACCACCCGTTGAAGAAGGTAGAATCTATGTCAACCACAAGGGCTATCACTCCATCATCTGATAGGTTGTCTGCAATGCCCAGGGCATTATCATGAATGTGTGTGCTGGCAACTCTGGTAGTTATCACGACTCACACATCTGGCATGCCTCACAACTGTACCAAGAATTTGCCAGGGGGGCATCCCATATGGCCATCTGGTGGGGGATGCTGGCTATGCATTGGAGCCGTGGATGATTACACCCATCAGAAATGGATACACACACACACACACACACACACACACACACACACACACACACACACACACACACACACACACACACACTGAAGAATGCCATAATTAGGCACACGCACATTATTGAGCATGTGTTTGGGATGCTCAAGTCACAGTTCTGCTGCCTTGACATATCTGGTGGAGCCCTGCAGTACTCTCCAGCCACATGTGCACACATTTCCATAGTATGTGCCATGCTACATAATATGATTCTGCGGAAACAGCTGCAGCAGGAACATCACAGGGAAGGGCCACACAGCCCCCAACCATTACCAAGGCCCCCACAGGCACAAGGGGACTTGGAGGAGGAACCCCATGAGCCTGTTCATGTAGGCAGATGGAGGCATGCCCAGTATGCCCAGGCCTTGGTAAAGAGGCAACGCATAGAACACTTACACTGTAGGGATCAAGGGACTGACACCTTTCCCTGACTCGCACACACACCAAAATTGATGCCACACACATCACACTACCTGTATCTCACCATGTATAGACTGTGTATTGCATGCATCTGACAGAGGCAACCCTCAAGCACCTTCCTTATAACTGCTGCAGGCACAAGGTAAGTCAGTCTTCTTAACAATAAATGAATGGAGTAATACGTTGTGGTAGCATAGTTATGGCATCACTGCATGCATGCAAGGGAATGATGTGGCCTACCGGGATAACAGCAGACAACTGACAGCTATGTGGGAGAAAAGAAAATGTCTGCACAATACTGGCTTCCCCAGAGAATGCAGTACTCTTTTAGGTGACAACTCACACTGCAGTATATCTGGGGGGGGGGCTAACAAATTGGGGGTCATAGGTCACATGCACGGATGTAAATGTGGGGGGGGGGGCCTCAGCCTCACCCAGCAAGTTAGCCATAGAAAACCATAACGGAATGTTTGGCAAAGGCACATAAATGGAGACAATGATGAAATATGCCTATACAGACATACACAGTGATATCACAGCAGGTTTTGAAGTTGCAGTAAGACTCTGAAGTATGAGAGGTGTGAAACCCAAATGTCTTCCATTAGAATCTAACCTGTGGTCTTTAGGGATATGCTTGTAGTCTCCAAGACAGGAACAATACTATGCTAAATGTAATCAATATGAAAAGGGAACATCATCACAGCCTGTGCAAATGTGGACACCTGAGAGGTGTACACCCCCACACACCTATGTTCCCATAGAAATGGAGTAACAGTAATATTCTTAGTGTATTAGCAGCAGAACACACATTCCCAGGGGTGTCTCACTCAACTTGATAATGTGTTGCATGTTCACAATATGCAGGGCTCAATGAGCTATGTATACGTGTGGTCAATACTGTCAGTATGTGACCTGGACTTACTCCTGGCTGTCGTACTTAGTGGCATAGGTACAGTGCTGTGGTTAACAGGGTCCATGTTCCATGAAGAAAAATGTCCAAAATGGAATAAACTCTGCACATATGGCAGTTGCTAGGTCTCAATCCAAACATAAACACTTTGACTACTGAAGTCTATCGTAAATTCCTCGAACACAACTCCCTTCTCCATGCCACCAGCTTTCATCCCCACCATATCTGCAAGAACATTCCTAAGTCCCAATTTATGAGGATGAAACACATCTGTTCTGATGAGAGCACATATGGGCATTTCAGGGATGACATGGTATCTAGATTCAGGGACAGGGGGTACAAAATGGGGCAAGTTCTGCATGTTAAAAACAGTGTGGAGAATATGGAAACGGAAAACCTCCTTCAATATAAAGAAAAACCCAAATGTGGGGGATCCCCCCTAAGGTTTGTGACTACCTATGGTCGTAACACTGGGGTATTGATGGACAGTGTCCAAAACCACTAGAATATCTTGTTGGCTGACAACAGATTAAGTGAAATTTTGGGAAGTACATGTTATTTTTCGTTCAGGAATGTCTACTTCTCTGAAGCGCAGGCCAACACAGAAGGTCTTTGGCTAACAAAGTTTTCAGATGACTGCAAACTAGGAGCCCTAATCAAAACTCCTAACGATGTGGACAAACTACAAAAGGGCCTCACTAAGACAGATACCTGGTGTCAAAGCCATGGCCTGAAGCTCAATGCCAAAAAGTGTATTGTCATCCCCTTTGGTAAAAACTCTGTACCCATGAACTACCACATAGCTGGTATTTTACTTAATGCCGAAAATGTGATAAGAGACCTTCGGACACAGGTGTTCAGTAGTCTCTCCTTTGATAATCACATCACCACAGTGGTCAGGAAATCCTTCTAAGTGGCTCATCTCATCACAAAAGGATTCTCATCCAGAAAAAAAGAAGTCATTGTTCCCCTCTACTCATCGCTCATTAGACCCATTATAGAGTACAACGCCCCTTTGGGTATGTACCTCACAAGACATCTACAACAACTGGAAAGACCACAGAAATACCTCACAAAGAGGATTACTGGCCTCAAACAGATGCCCTATGCAGACCGTCTCAAAAATCTACAGCTTTACTCCATCGCATATCGCCTACTCAGGTGCGATCTCTGCCTAACATACAAAGCTATGTCAAACCCAGAGCTGTTGGACATGCTCCACTTAAAGAAATCCCAATCCCTCTGAGCTACATGCTCTAGGGACCTAAACCTTGTCACCACAATAAACAGAACATGCTGGAGAGATAGATTCCTGTCCCAGAGACTTCCCATACTCTGGAACAGACTACCTATCTATGTCAAACAGAGCTCCTCATTAGCACTCTTCAAGAAAAATCTTGAGGATTTGATGGGAAATGGGAAATTCACCCCGGGGATCACTTCTGTGGCTCTGCTCATCAGGGGCACAGGAAAATAATTTTCTTGGGTAGCAAAAGCCAGGGTACATTTTTTGGCTAGGCTTGTATGTGCCCTAGGACCGATAGCCTAGTACCTACCTATGAACCTATAATTTGGTGGCACACTTTAATCATTATAAACACTATCATGACAGGGATAAGTATTATTCCCAAGTTACACTCTCAGGAGATCCCTTAATTGGTTGCTTCCCATGTGGACACTGTGTCCATTGCCCTAGAATTCTTAAAACAAAAAGCTTCAGTAGTAAAAACACTGTCTTTGACATTTCTTTTTTTGCAAACTACCACACACTGGATAATATATCTTGCTAGCTGCAGCTGTTCAGCTTTTTATATTGGGCAAACATCAAGGCCATTGAAGTTTAGAGTATCTGAACACCTTAGTGATATCAGAAATCATAAATTAACCAATGCCGTTTACAAACATACCATACTGCATAAAAATGCTGTGTTCAGCCTTACAGTGATTGACAGAATAGGTGGGTCCAGATCAAATAAATCTGGTTGGCATGAAATATTAAATGCAAAGGAGAAAAAATGGATCATTAAGTTAGGGGTTTATTTAAACCAGGACTAAATGAGTACCTTTAATTGGTCACATGTTTATTTTTCAATCATATATAATGAGTAAAATTGTTGCAATGTATTCATACTGATGAAGGCTAAGTAATAGTACAGCCGAAACTGGCCTGATTTTTACTCTATATGTGCTTTTGCACAATGAAATAAAAAGTTTGGTGAAGATTGCCACTGTTTGCTGGTCTTGTGCTTTTGAACCAAGAAGAAAAATGCCAACTATTCTGCATGTCAAACACAGGTACAGTAAGAATAGTACACAATATCCAGATGTCAATGTATGTTACTGAAGGAAAGCTGGACAGGCAGGGACAGGGGGCCACACATATGGACAGTACACAGCTCAGAGTAAACTACATAGTGCCTAGAATACCCCTCAATTGTACAGACATTTTGCAGAATGTCCAGAGGTTTGCATCATATTTTTGGTCTCTTTGGCAGGAAATTGTGATTTCCTGGCAAATCATTGGCAAATAACAAAAGACTTAAGTCAGAAAATAATGACAGATTGTAGTTTCAGACTTCATACCCTTTAGGAAAATGCATGATAATGCAAAACCTGTTATTGTATTACCTTTCCAGGTTTGTAAAGCCAGTAGTTAACAATGGTCTCTATATGTAGACCTTTGTACCCAAATTACTTATGGCTTTGTCCAGACGTCTGGCTCTAACAAGTCGGAAGGTATGGCACCTAGTAGGACAGCAGGTACCTGAAGTACAGTGTACAGCCAGGTTACAAAAGGCTGCCAACACTATTTCAGCACTGACAACATGTCACTGGCCAATATCTATACCCCTGGAATGATAGGCTCTCACAGAAGGAGCACAACTATGACTTGTATATCTGCTCTGCTTGTCCTAACATTGCATTTGCCTGCCAACTATTTGCAAAACAAGAAAGGATCATGTCAAAATAGCAATGGCAGACAGTGGGGAAGCAGATGTCATACCCATAAGAGAAAGCAAGTAATTACCAAACCAGTCTCCCAATTGTCTATGATTGGTAGAACATTATTATCACCATGTCCCCATGTGTGGGCCTTTGACTGTCATATAGGGGCCTGTCCAGATGTCAGTCTGTGACGGTATGGCAACTAGGCCCACATGTAGCCTCATAATAACATATAGCAACACAGACCATCTAAGGACCACAGCAAATGTAGTGGTGCAATGACGGACAACCCACTAAATAGGTACACTCAGAGGTGTGAAGTCCACAACCTTGTGTGTGATGTTATGGCATTTTCCCCACTCACATCAGAATTACAAATGCATAACAGCAGCCACTGTGGCCAAAGCTTGTGACCGGGATACAGAAGGAGAAAGAGACACACTTAAGGGGAAAGGGAACTACTGGTCAGACAAATGGAGAATGTGCACACCAGAACAACTTGTGCAGTAACATAGGTACCATGCAGTGTATGTAGTCAGTAAACATCACCTGCAAATACACAACACACACACATGTAAGTGGAGGTTCACAACAAAACAAAAACCCAAGCAAAGGACATCTCAGAGGCAAAAACACATGAGAACTCCACAAACCTGCACATCACAGACCATGTGGACTCCACTCACCAGGCTCTTGAAAACACTAAGACCTTACACCAAACCCCAGGCACCTACCCTACACAGATAGGCTAACAGCACTGTCTCTTGACCCCATTCCATACAGACTCTGCTGAGTTGACCCCTGTCTGGCATACAAAGCAATCCATATGCTGCTATGATGGGACTGTTGCACATCTGGAAGTCAAGGCTCACTCCATCAAACTGTAGGCACAGCATCAACCTGTGCTGTGATATCAGTACGGCCTGTTGGTGTGACAGATATGTGTCCCACACACTTCCCCATCTGTGGAATACATTCCCTGTCAACAGCAAGCCAAGTGCCTCAATACCCCTAGTGATGTGCTCCCTGTATAAGTGCACAAGAAACACAAAATCCAGTCCTGTGATTCCACCTGTGTCTCTGCTGGACAGGAGCTCTGTTTGCTGATGTCATAACATGGGCTACACTCTTGTCTGCATGGGTTATAAGGGCTTCAGGACCAATACCCTGCTAACATCATAGCAACCTATCAACCTATACACAACTGTCTGTCAGTGGTTCACCACATTACTCTGTACTGCTCTGCTACTGACATACCTGGAAGTTATAGTGATATGTGGAATATACTACACATATAATGGACATTCCTGCACAATAGAATGCACTCTGTACCCACACCCCTATGTCTCAACCTCTGACAGCAAGACAGCTGAACAAAGTCATAAATAAAAGTGGGACAAAGGCCCAGTGATAGGCATGTGTTGTAAATATTGCCCTTACATATTGAGAAAGTTGGTAGAATAACAGGTTTTGCATTAGCAGGAATTATCTGAAGGTTATGACATCTGAAACACTAATGTCTGTCATTATTTTGTAACATCAGTCTTCAATTATATGCAATTAACTTGCCATAAAAACAGAAGTGTATGCAGTCTGGACAAAACTTATAGAGTAAAATCTGGACAATCTTCCAAAAATTGTACAGTTGAGAGGTATGGACACCAGCATATGAATTTTCATGTAAAAAAAATACAACACAAACAGGAAGTCCCCAGCCAGTATATCACCAAGTTTCTGGACTGTTTACATAGCTTCATCAGTCAACTGGCTGTAGCCACACCTCTCAACTAGCCTTTTTGGGCAAGAATGTCTGAAGTTAGGCTCATAATATTGGTTTGCACATCATACATCTTGTATTCCTCTGGTAAAGTAGTGTGATGATCTGAGAATGTCTGTCACTAGGTAATGACACAATACATTCCAGTATCAGACTTCAGATATGCCAGAAAATGTCTGCTAAAACAAATCCAGTACTTCTAGCAAATTCCTGTTTACCTTTGAGAGGTATGGTTGCAGCACACAAAACCCCCGGACTGGAGTACAACTATCAGTGGAATGGAGTCCCACTCTCACTATAGAAGGTCACAATGGGCATGCTCCTACAATAAGAGAAACACAGGACATGTCGGACCCACATTGGACTATATAACTGTATTGTGCATATA